>NC_058106.1:6156010-6471010 GCF_914725855.1 Thunnus albacares | reverse complement strand
GAATGTGTTGTTGGGCTGTGCGCGGACAGTCTACTTGTTACCTTAATGAATCCTGAAGTGGGTATTCCTTATCTTTCACAATATATTAAATCATTCAGTAAAGTTTCTGGTTACACTATAAATTGGGCTAAAAGTGAGCTTATGTTTATTGGAGAAAATGCAATTTTACTGGACTACCCTGTTGAGGTTATTCAGGATTATATCACATATTTAGGACTTAAAATCTGAAAAAAATCCTACTTTTGCTCAAATTAAATTTGTTAGAAGGCACTGATAAACTAAAACGCAGCACAGAATTTGCCGCTATCTATGATTGGCAGAGTAAATCTTTACCAAAATTTTCATATCTCCTTCAAAGTTTGCCAATATTAATCTCAGCTGACCTTTTTAAGAAACTAGAGTCAATCATTTTAGAATTTATTTGGGGTTATAAATAACATATACATAGGCCCATATCAAACTTCCTGTTTTTAAGTAAAATCATTGTCATCATTTTCAACAGCTGAACAACTTAAGGACACTAAAAGGCACTAAAAGACTGTTTTGATGTCTTCAGTCAGGATTTCGACCACACCACAGCACTCAGACTGCTCTTGTTAAAGTCTTAAAGTCTTCAATTACATCCACTTAAACACATACAGTGGCAGAATTTCAGTCTTAGTATTATTGGATCTCAGTGCTGCGCTTGACACGGTTGGCCACAACATATTACTAGACTGACTGGAAAACCGGGTGGGACTTTCTGGTATAGCACTAAACTGGTTTGAATCCTACTTAATTGGCAGGGACTACTTTGTGTATATAGTTAATTACACATCTGAGTGGACAAAAATGACCTGTGGAGTTCCCCAAGGCTCCATTCTGGGGTCTCTTCTGTTCAATATCTATATGCTTCCACTTGCTCAGATTATGGAAAACAACAAAATATGTTACTATAGTTATGCAGACGACACACAAATTTACTTAACCAAATCACCAGGCAACTATAATCCCATACAAGCGCTTAGTAAGTGCATTGAACAAATCAATGATCGCATTTGCCACTTTTCTTCAGTTAAACAAAGACATAACTGAAGTGACTGTTTTTAGTGCCAAGGAAGAACAATTAAAAGTCAGCACTCAGCTTTAGTCGGTAAGGTTAAAAACCACAAACCAAACAAGAAATTTTGATCTAGTCATGGACTCAGACCTTAATTTCAGTAGCCACATTAAGACAATTACAAAAGTCACCTTACTATCACCTGAAGAATATATCAAGAATTAAAGGACTTGTATCTCATTAGGATTTGAAAAATCTTGTCTATGCATTTATCTTCAGTAAACTTGACTCCTGTAATGGTGTTTACAAAAATCAATCAGACAGCTGCTGCTGATTCAGAAAGCTGCTGCTCGAGTCCTCACTAACACCAAAAAAATGGATCACATTACACCAGTTCTCAGATCTTTACACTGGCTTCCTGTTTGTCAAATAATTGATTTTAAAATACTACTGTTCATAAAGCACTGAATGGTTTAGGGCCAAAACACATTTCTGATCTGCTGCTACGTTATGAACCATCCACACCTCTCAGGTCGTCTGGGACAGGTCTGCCCTCTGTTCCCAGAGTCAAAACTAAACATGGAGAAGCAGTGTTCAGTTTTTATGGTCCACATATCTGGAACGAAATCCCAGAAAACTTCACGTCTGCTGCAACTCTCAGTTCTTTTAAATCAAGGCTGAAGACTTTTCTGTTTTTGGCTGCCTTTGATTAAATCAAATAATTATTCATTTCTTACACTGCATGTAACTTTTATTCTTGTATTGTATCTTACTGTATTTAAGCTCGTTTTTATTTTCTATACTCTTAGCTCTTTAATGACTGTTTTTAATTGTATTTAAATGTCCTTTTATGGTTTGTTTCTCTTGCACACGATGCTCGCAATGTTTTATGTAAAGCACCTTGAATTGCTGTGTTGCTGAAATGTGATATATAAATAAGCTTGCCTTGCCTTATTCCAGCATTGCTAGACAACACATTTTCTACATGGTGTGTAAAAGGGCTTAAGTGCATAAAGGACTTCTATTTAGACAACAAGTTTGCATCTTTTGGTCAGTTAAGCTTAAAGTAAAATCTACCTCACTCTAATTTTTTTCGTTATATGAGACTTAGGCATTTTGTAGGGGAAAACATCTTCCATTTTGAGTCCACTTGTGAGAAACATGCTCTTTTGGAATTGCTTTCTCTTTTGCCGGAGGATAAGAAGCTTATCACTAAATTTGTGAATTTCTTTTCTGAGGATTCTGTATCTGTCAACTGTATTAAGAAGACTTGGGAAAGGGAAATCAATGCTGTGTTGCGTGATAAAATATGGAGGACTGAACTTTCCCATATTCATAGTTGTTCAATAAACACCAGACATAGGTTAATTCAGTTCAAAGTGATTCACCATTTTCATTATTCTAAGGTCATGTTACATAAATTTTACCCCTCTGTGTCTCAAAGCTGTGATAAATGTAAATCAAATGATGGTACATTGTTGCATTTATTTTGGGACTGTCCACCAATTCATCCATTTTGGTTGAATTTTTTTTTTTTTTCTGGGTTTTACCATAGCACTCTCTTTGGATGCTCATAGAACTCTTTAACTCTCTCTTCACACACTCAGTCAGCTTTATTGATGGGCATGACACTAGCAAAAAAACTTGGTGGAGACACCAACTCCACCATGCTTCAGAAATTTCTTAATACTCCTATTTTTGAAGGGCTGTAATGAACAGTCACATATGGATGATGTGTACTTTTTTGTGCTTTTGTGTCCCTGAAATGTGGTTAGGATGAAATTCTCTTACTTATATCTTATATTAGTTGAATCCCTGTCCATTAGTGTGTGTGTGTGTGTGTGTGTGTGTGTGTGTGTGTGTGTGTGTGTGTGTGTGTGTGTGTGTGTGTGTGTGTGTGTGTGTGTGAGTGCATATGATATGGGAGTTTTTCATTTTCCCTGTGTTTGTTAACCTCAAGAGGGTTGATCTGGCTTATTGGCCAGTTGGCAAAATTGGCCTATTGATCCAGTCTTTCCCGACTAAGAAAAATCTCTACTCTCCTCTGATCCCCATTAGCTGTAAAACCTGAAACTTGGACATGGGTCAGTTCAGCCAGTCATAAAAAATATAGAGAGTATATACTGTATATTTTACCATTTACCCCCAGTGGTATCTTGCCATGTAGATTTGATTTGATTTGCTGAGGTTTTGAGGTTTGTGCCTCATTACTCAAAAGAATAGAGCTGTATGTCATTTGATTTGTGCTGTTTAAAGCACTGAAAAAATATACTTTGAGGGTGTATCTTTCAGCTAAAAGATAGACAAATGGAAGTCATACTTGGAAGGAAATTATTCTCAATGAAAACCATTCACAAGTTCTGTGGATTATCCTAAAACAGCAGGTTTCTGTCAAAGGACTTTGCTGTTTTTAAATGTAATTTTGGATGTGTTTATCACCAAGTACTATCCAGCTCCATCCTACTGGGGAGATGGCTAACTAACACAAACTCTGTTAGCAATTTTGATAGGTCATTCAGTTAACAACAGTTATGTTTCATTTTGCTCAGCTTTCTTATTCATGGGTGTATTAGTCAAGGACTGGCTTGGTTCTTTAATGGTGGATGACAGTATTAAGAAACACATACTAAGCACATCTTAACCCAGGGTATTAGGTATGTGAGAAGCAAAAAGGCAAGCTTTTAAATATAGCTGCCTCTACAAAGTTTGAGAATAGAGTACACTCAACACCATTAGCTAGTAGCTTAATCCGGTACAATACATCTCTTTCCCTTGTACGAGACAAATAAATGCAATAAACCTAACTAAACTTAAAGAGGACCTATTATGCTCATTTCAGCTCTAATTTTTTATTTTTGGACTCCACTAGAGTAGGTCTACATGATTCAAAGTTCAAAAAACTCATTATTTATCTTATACTGGCCCTTTATGCAGCCCCTCAATATACACAGTTTCTTGTACACGCTGTTTTAGCTCCTGTCTCTTTAAGGCCCCCCTCCGGATGAGCCCACTCTGTTCTGATTGGCCAGCTTTATGTATCAGAGTTGTGTACCTTTACCGTCATTGCAAACCAAACATTTCCTGCTATACTGCTTCAAATTAAAAGGTTTTAAATGAATAACTAATGGGACTTTTATTGTGAAGAATTTACAGGGAGTAAAAACGTGTTCCTCACTGACTTAGCTGAGCTTCGTTAGCAGCACTAAAAACCGGTTGAAACAACAACACATGGAGCTATATAGAGCTATTTGTTCAGTGGATCAGTTAGAAATAATGCAGGGAGGAATAGTACAAGCAGAAACAGCCACAGTGAGATGTTTTATGAAGAGCTGCAGACAACCAGCACACCTCCAACAGGTAAACTACTCATTTTATTTTGCTGTGTTGTGTAATGGCGTCACGGCTTGGCGTAACTACTCCCGGAGTGGAGCACCGAACTCGCACGCTGTGCATGTAGCTATGTCCATATAAGGAAATCTGTCACGAACTGACTTCAGCTCAGGCTGAAAGTAGAAAAAAACGTTGTAAATGAGCGTTCAGAGCAGTCTGAAGCCAGGGCTCTCTGCTCACAGGGATTACTGCTACATATACTTACCTCGTTATTTGACACGTCGGACATTTTTAACATGAATATCTGACATTGTGAGATTATATATATGTCTGAAAATAAGGAAAAGCATAATACGTCCTCTTTAACTAAACCTGGATGTTTTGCTAAAGGTTCATGCTAATTGCAAGCCTTTATATTATGTCTTAACCTACTGCATTTCAGTTGTCATCTACATCCAAATGGTCAAAATTAATCATTTTATCCAATAAAACTTGTGTTTGGTTTGTGTAAAAATTATTTTTGAAAACCACTAATCAAACATTAACAGTGTTCCATAGGATAAAGATTATAATTGAAACTGGGCTCACAAAAAGAATTTTTTTTGGTCAAGAACAGATTTTCGAATCAAAATTTAAACCTCATACAAAATTTCCTCTTGTCCAATTGAAGATCTTTCAGGGCCTCCTCTGTGTTTTCTACAATCTCGGTGATGGGGACTACAACCTAACCATACCTACCTATCGCCTTGACAACGGTGAATGGCATGAGATTTTCCTAGATCGGCATGATAATGAGATGACACTGCGACTGGATGGCGGCGGAGGACAGCGGGAGGTGACGGGATCACAGGGCCGGAGCCGAGAAATTATCATTGATCCCACTGTGGTGATGCTTGGAAATACCTTCCCATCTGGCATCAACAAGAGCTTTCAGGGTAAGTGTTACAGGTCACTCTGCTCATAATCATCAAGTGTCTCTGAGTTAGGTTTAAGGACATTTCATTGAAATTATATGTTAATTAAGCTTTGAAAAGAACTGGAAGGGCATCTTTGGTCAGTTTACTCTGTGTCTCAATGTATTGTTCTCAGGAAGGACTTTCCAGACATCAGGTGTTTAGAACAGCAAATGTGAAGGATTTCCAGAATTAAATATACCGTAGGTTGAGTCCTAAGCTCTTTGCAGCACTTCACTGTGTCAGTGTAGTTCACTTCACTTTGCATTCACTCTTGGGAGTTTCAAGTACGTCTACATGGAAGCAGCTGGAGCAGTTAAAGGCTGAAGGACAACATCTTAAATGGACAATAAGTATGATTTTTTTTAAAAATGTGTCATAGCACAAAATTATACCAATGTCTCAGCAATCACTTGTCAAGGTGTTAATATTTCTAACAAAACCTCCTCAAGCTGGGGTTTCAGGGACCCAGTTTGATTCACTAAATGTGGAAAGCTGCCTGATTATTAGAGTCTCCTTCCTTCTCCTTTCTCCTCTGGTGTCTATGTGTTGTCTCTTTCTAAAACCCCATCTCTATCAACAACTGTAAAATATTCCCAGATAATTTGGTCAGTTAATTTATGAAAACATTTAATTGTTGAGTTAGGCTTCCTGAATAATGGCTCTATACTAAAATAATTATTCATCTCTGTAAAGATGCTGCATGCTAGCACTAACTTAGATGGGCTATCTTAATAAAGTCATCAAAATTGTGTTGAAACAGTTGTGTAAAAACCAGATAATGCAATACTTAAAAAAACAACATTACACTACACTATTATGCAATCGCACCTCCTCAAATCACAGTCAAAGGAAAAGGTGACAAAGCTTGAAAGGCCAACAGTTATCAAGACTGCAGACACAGCAGAGCTGGGAAGGCTGATTTCTGCCGGAGCTGCAGATAACGTACTCAAAGACCCATCTGGATTCACAGCCAGTTAACATAAGTGAATGTGTCAAATACATAGGAAACTGAGATATAAACCACACTGGTACAAAACACTGGCAATACACTTTGAACATGAACACCTCTACAGCACCTTGTTGTTACTGGGCCATATGGCTGAAGTTGGATTCTAGAAAGTGCAAGATTTATTGTCCAGAAACTGGACTTTTTCTCCCAAATGTGTGAGGATGGGTTAGTGCTCACTTCATCTTAGCCCTCTAACAGAAGACACACGTCTCTAGGCCTTCTCAGGCTGAGCTAATATACCTTTAACCTGCCTTTGAATCCTATTCTCACCCAAGCAAAGAGCAGATACTCTGTGGCTTGACCTGACCTTATATCCTCATTGTATCTGCTTAGTCTAGCCTAGAGCAGGGTGATATGGCCAAAAAATAAAATCTTAACTTATGCTGAGACATAAGTTGTTTTTTGCTTGCCTGCAAAATACAGGATTTAAACATAATTTTATGGACAATTGTGGAAGAATAATAAAATACCTCCACCACCATATAGTAGAAAGGTCCACTCACTAATGGATCTGCTGTTGTTTATGTTTCTAGACAAGACATCAGCCGGATATCTACAGACTGCTGACTGGCTAGCATTAGCCATCTGGCAGGTAGAGACCTAGACTAAATAAAGTAGAATCTGAAAACTGTTCAGTGGACTCCCGGAACTTCAGCTCTCATAACCAGAGATGATACCTTGTCAACAAACACAAATAGGGAGTGCAGACCAGTGTGCAGAGTCATTTTCAGTCTGTCCCTCTTGTAGATACCACTGTTAAATTCACTACGCCAGAGCAGATAGCCAGCTGGAGTCATGACAGTCCCATACGCTGCATCAGGTGCACATGTAGTGTAACTATTCATGTCAGTTTATAGGACTGTCATGACTCGAAACAGCTAATGTAGCAGTTATCATCTATGTTACTTTTTTGACTAAAAATAAACTTTCTGTGCATATTTTACTCGATTTTCATGATTTAGAGATTTTACCCATTGTGCAAAAACAGAAATTCTAATTAATGCGATATATCACCCAGTCCTAGTCTAACCTGCATTGGCTGGCCTTACTGGCTTGATAGGCAGTTTCATCCAAATGTCATTAACCACTCAGTAGTCCAACTACTAGTAGTATAGTACTAATACCAACCCCTATGGTATAAGAAACTTTTCTTGAATTATGTCCCTTGACCATAGCAATCAACAAAGCATACATAAAATTTTTGTTTTAAAAAACGCTGATGCGTACAGGACTAATATTATCACATGACCTCTGTGTTTGGTGAAATATGATCATTTGCGGTGGAATTTTTATATTACAAATTACAGACATGGGAGATTTGCATGGGATTAAGATCACAGATGACCTCCACAATTATTACAAATTACTAGAGATCCCCAGGTAATACTGGTCCTGTGTGAATAGGGCTTATGATTGCAATACTTGGAACTCTAAACCACTCAGTAGAAATGATGAAGCCTGTCACAAAATGCCACAAAAGACCAAACAAGTTCAGTTCAGTTATGAAGTTAGTAGACCTAATGCTTAGATAGATGTCTCTGTTTTTTTTTTTTTTTTTTACAATGAACCTAGGGGTTCTTTTTAATTTTTAGCTCCAGAGATGTAGTTAAGGTATGATTATTGGTGTTGCTGTCCCAAATGGACTCAAAGGTAAAACTGCTTAGTTGCTGCATACTCATATCTCTGTGGGGGTAAACTGTTATCCTTAATACTGAAAATTATGGATAAAAACAATGGAAATAAGACCAAGGTTGTAAGAAAAATGGGGTTTCCTTTAACATGGTAACCATTTATCAAAATATTATGCACAGACATAACCAAGGATTATTTTTTCTCCTAGTCGTTAATCTAATCACAATGGACAATTAGATAAGGAAGGGTTATCACATAAAAAGAGAAGCGCACCCAAATTACTAGATAATTTGGATCAACCATCAGTCCCAATTGTGCAAATTGGATTTTCTTTTAATTTTTAATTGCTGGTTGGTAGTGCAAACCATCCCAATAATCCTCATTTGTTCTCATTCTTTGCCAAGGAATGTCTTTTTTTATGGTATTCTACAGAGCAGCACAGTGAGATTTATTTTCAAAGGGAGGACAAAAAGCAGTGATGATTCAGTTCATTGTCCAAGAGAGCCTTACAAAACTCAGGCAGATGAATGCTAGCAGGGCTGAATTGTGAAGAGGTAAACATTTTCTGCAGAGAATGGAAGAAAGGTTATGTCACACAACAGTATAAATCTTGCTGAATGTCCCTTTCATTGGAGAACTGACAGATCATACAATGTCAAAATAGTAAAATAACACTGACCAATGTTTGCTTGGCACTATCCAAACATCACCTTGGCTATACTGTATATAACCTCTCTATTTGTGTCTGTGTGTGTGTGTTAGTTACATTGTCTTTTATATGTGTTACAGGCTAAAGTGAAAATGGTGGTGTGTCGTTCAGGGCATGTGAGACAGTTTAACAAGTATTTCTCCTGAAAAGTGCTACCAGAAATAGGTCCTTTTATCTATTTATATGCACTCTTTTCAAGGGAGAATTGTGATGTTTTTATGTGTTGTTGAATGATTGATATGACAGTTTAATGGCTAATTCACCCAAATGCATCTTCATTGTTAGCTGGGATGATGGCTGTCCCCACAGCCGGGTGTCTGCATGTACATGTGTGTGTAAAGTGTGTATATGCAGTTGTGTGGTATGTGTGTGTGAGATTACACAACACATTTGAAACCTTTTGTTCAAATATGTGAAAAAACGATTTGTCAGTAGTGAAAAAAATGGAATTTATGTGCTTATATCCTTGTCACATGTCACATTTACCACAGTGACAATAAACAAAACAATATATTTTTTAAATACACCTGTGTACAAGATTATCCTTCTTTGCAATCAACCTGTTTACTCATTTTTTATACTGAAGTATAAACAAAAATCATGCATTGTGACACATTTGGTTTCTATTACATGATTCCATCTCTGGGATATTTAAAGGTTTGGGCTGGAATTAGCCAATGCTTGTGTAGCTTTAACCATTCCTGCTCACCCTCCAGACTGTGGTTGGGAAGTACAGTGGACACCAGTTTCCTTTGGAGTTAAAACCGTCTTCGCTCTAGTCAGCATCTGGTAAATAAACTCAGGGACTCTGCTTAGTTCTTGAGGATCTGTAGCATTTTTGTGTGACTGCAGTCCAATCGCCAACTCATCTGCCTGTCAGGCCTGCATGCTCATTACACACACTATCTATCAAAGGAGCTGCACCACTCTTACAACAGACAAGCAGTATTCTTGTGAGTCATCTTTCCATCATTAATATGTTTTGGCTATGCACTCATTTTATTGTATGACATAGTTGTGTTTCAGTTGATGGAACAAGTTGCTTGTGTTGTGTCCACACGACCAGCAGTTTTTTTCTATACCAGCTGTTCTTCATCTGCACCCACAACCCAAGTTGGGGAAAGCAGGTATAAAATCGTTAGCACTGTTTTAGCGCACACACAACGGAAGAGAGACTATAGGAGAGACAAACAGTGAGAGAGACACAGTTTAAAAGTAACTTTAGCAGAGCTCTCTGCTCAGCAACAAAAGACAAAAGACAACAGTCTATTTTTTTTTTCTATTTTGCACACGACTTTATCTTTCTGTTTCCCTCAGGCTGCTTCTGCCTACTTTCCTGACTTTTAATGGCTGAGCAGCTCCCATCCATAGACTGTAAAAAATAATGGACATAGCCACCTGAGCGTCACCCATTGGTTTGTGGACTCCCATTTTGAAGCCTTGAGTTTGCATTTTGACCGTTGCCATTTTGGATTTTTGGAGCCAGAAGTGAAATACTTGGACGATAGGGTGGAGCTGACCCTAACGCTAGCTGCTAGCTTGGTTAGCAGGGTGCATTTACAGCCTATGGGTAACTGTGATAATGCTAATGCTAATTTTCACTAGTGAAAAACAGGCTTAAAACCATTAAAACAAAATATACTTACCAGAAAAAACTGAACATCCGACTCCTTAGAGGGTCTTTTAGTACAACCAAACACTTTTTTAGGCGACCAAAATGTTACAATTAACTTTCATGAACTGAAAACACATTGAAATAGCAACAGCTACAGCTATGTCTATACTCTGTGAATCTGGGTTATGCCATGGTTACATTACATAACCTAGTAGTTCCCAACCTTTTTTGTCTTATGTACCCCTTTGCCAGACGTGCAACCCACTCTGTTCTCAAACACTTCCACAAGAGGGTGCAAGCGTTCTTTCATGAAAACAAACACCTTGGTCTTAGTAGCGTTTGCCATGAGACATCCAGCGGACATCGGTATGAAACAGTAGCTGCTTGTGTCCTGACCCGCTGTCATGACAAAGAGTCTGAAACACCCTGTGATTCATTGGCCTGGACCAAATGACATTAATCACCTTAACTGCATCATCCAAAACAGCACTCAAGTCCAGACTCATTCTCTTTCAGGTGAGTGTCTCCCGGTGAATAATACAGTGCATCCACTTTATGCTGGGGTTTACCATCTTCACACCCCCAAGTTGCCCATGCATTCTCCCCATCATTGCTTTCATCCCCCGTCATTTGTCTTTCCTGTAAGCTTCTTGCAAAACAAAATATGCCTGTTTATATCTGACATGTCTTTACAATGCACAAATGCCAGGAGCTGAGCCTCTCCAACATCAGTCATTTAATCCAACTGCAAAGCGAGCTAACCTGCTCGTTTCATTTTATTCACCTCTTGTCCAACAATATTAATGAACATATCATTAATCTGACGGGACACGGTGTTGTTTGATAATGGAACTGTCTTGAGTGCATCGGTTGCTTTCATGTCAATCACGGTTTCAGCCAAAGCTATGGCTGCAGGGAGAATTTGATCTTGGACGATAGAGTGTGGATTTTGTGACTTAGCCACAAGTAGTGACACGGCATACAACGTCTCCATTGCTTTGCTTGACACACTTGTTTTCTTGAGTGTAGTCTGACTTGACTTGAATTCTGACAGTTTTCAAGTAAAGAAGTCCTCAGTTTTACCAAGACTTCCAAAGTGTTTGGTGCTCTTGTGCCGCTGTACTGTGGCTGCAGTGGATCTGCATATGTACAAGTAAATCCATATGAAATATATTTTTCACTGAACTACCAGTGTTTGGGCTTGGCCTCTTTTTTTTGCCTTTTGTCACCAGGCTCCCCCAAACCTGAATCCAGAGTGACAGCAACTGGACGTTATAGCCATTTATCCATATTTGCTAGCTGCTACTAGTTGGTTTGTGCACAGTTTTGACATGCGTGTGAACGTGACCTCTTCACAGAGTAGTATAACAGTTGACACCTGCCGGTAGGAACTAGTTTCTTATCATTTTGGAAATAAATTGTAATCCCCAATCTTCCTACGTACCCCCTGCAAGTTGCTCAAGTACCCCTAGGAGTACGGGTACCCCCAGTTGGGAACCAATGACCTAACCAACATTGTCACCGTGGTAGCAACTTGCCTGTGACGCCACCCACCTGTCACTCAAAGTGGTCACACCTTTAATTATGCATGAATTTAAACCTTAATAACATTTAAACAGGTGAGTTATATAAAAATCCACCCCCCGTACATTTGTCATGAACGGGGAAATTAGCTATAGAGACCAAAGTCGCTTTTTGTACCAGGCTGTAAACAGGTTTATTTCTGCTGTAAAGTTAGACATTTTAACATGGAGGTCTATGGGGATTGACTCGCTTTTGGAGCTAGACTCAAGTGGCCATTCAAGGAAATGCAGTTTTTGGCACTTCCGCATTGTCTTCAATTTTCAGCCCCGGAGGTTGCCACTTAATCCCATCCAGCGCAACGTGATTCAGACAGTCAGATATTGTTAGCCTACAAAGTAGACTGTTATATTATCTGTTTACAAAAACAACTTGTCAAAATAGTTTAAAAGTTTTACCAAAAATCTCCCACAGATCTAATACATGAGCCTGAAATGACCCACATGTAAAATAGCAAATATGGCCCAAATATCCCAACTCAAATGCCTTTTTTGGTAAAGATGCGGTGCTCTCGCTGGATATGGGCCAGTTCTGGTTTATCTAGTTTGTTCTTGGTTGACATACGGCTCGCTGGGAAACAGAAGCGGACCACCCAAGTGCCATCATTCCACGCGGTATGTGGTCTGGATAAAAGTGCCGCAAGTGTCGGGTGTGGGCCGGATCTGTGCCACAGCAATTTTGTTATCCGGGTACACACTTGCTGTGTCTTCCATTGAACCAGTATTCCAAGTTAAGCAGAAAAGAGTTTAATTTGAGCTCCGTTCCTTTCCAGGCATGTGCAACGCATGTCAAAACAGCCCGGCATCAGCTTTTACTTAGCAGCACTTTATGCAAATCAGGTGAACTATGGCTGGGCTCATTTACATTTCAAGTCTTAGTGAATACCCCACTAAATAAGAAAAATGTGGTGATGCAAAAGTCTGCACACCTGATGGTAATTTAAGTAAAGCAAATATCTCCAATTGGGTGTCTACATAGGCAGAATGAGTTCACACATTTGTCAGCGAGTACGGTCTGTGGGGAACATGGGCAAATAACAAAATTCATTTGATGTGGACCTTTGTAGATCATTGCAGCTACACAGATGTGAAAAGTGTATTTGGACTTAAGACTGAGCCTTCATAGTTAATTATGTTGGGTGGAACAATCAGATTTGAGTTTCTCTGTTTTTTATGAATCCACATAAAGGATGCAAGCACACATGCTGCCAATCACTCTAGATTGTTAGATGTGATTTGTTGTTGTGCTTTCAGTTACATTAAAGGGGTATTCTATAAGTAACAGCCAGTCTCTGATCAAACTGATGTCAAATAATGTCAATTTCTGTAAACTGTTGGTTTATCACACAGTACTAGTAAAAGAGAGTGATAGGGGACGCATGTACACCTGAAGACAAATGTTGGCAGGTAAAAAGATTTAGAAGGAGAAAGAATTTAGATATTGAAACATAGAAGTAGAGAAAACAGCTAGATATTGCATGATAATAGAGAGAAGAGGTCAGAGCCATGGAGAGAGATAAAGACAGAGAGAAAGTGAGCTCCCTGGAGTTAGACAGTGAGAGGCATAGACAGCTGTGCCTCAGGCAGTAAGAGACTATGCATGTGTTTATTAAATGGACTTTAAAAGCATTTCCCTTCAAAAAAGGCAGACCTGATAGAGGGTGGCAGGGAAAGTGCATGTGTGTGTGGGTCTGAATTCACTTTTATGAATGCGTCTTATCAAATAGTGAAAGAAGGGGAATGAGATGTTAACTGACTACACCAACTTCACAATTAAGTGATGAGAACAGAAGAAAGCAGATATATGTGTCCTCAGGAGTTTACTGGCTCTTCTGCTCCATGATAACACCTTAGCAGTACCCGCTACACTGAGACTTAATGACTTAATGAGATATTGAATGAATGAATATTTTATTTTTGTGTCTGGTCATTTACATGACCCATCCCTCATGGAATTATTCAGACCCATTAATTAACAACAAACCAAACATTCAGGCATATTAACCCACCATCATCTAACAGCATAATACAAAAATATCATCCAAATATAAACATAAGCATAAACATAAATCTAAATCATAAAACAACAAATCATAACATTCCAGGAGATATCCCACAATAAAAATGTATATATACAAACAGACAAACACAGCCCCCTTAGCACAAGACAATATACACAAATTCTAACAAAACAAAATCTAAAATCTGCATCCATTAGTGCCAAACACTGTATATTTGATCCAGTTCATAAACCAATAGTCTGCAATCCATGTGGAACAGAGTCTGAGGAATTTATCTATCATAAGTTACTTTTCTTCTCCGCTGCCATGCTTTAGAAAGATATTCAGAAAATCCAAAACATTATCAAAAAGATATTCAATTAAAGCTCCACTCTCAATACCTATAAAATCTAAACCAAGGACGTGAACTTTTTTAAACAATATTGTCATGAATCATGACAGTAAAGAATGACATTAATTTTGTTCTCAAACTCATTCAGCTCACACTATTCACAAATTCTTTCATATTCAATCACACCTCTGTATCCCTCAGTTTCAAAATACCACATCCGAGCTGTGGGAAGTTTATAGTGAACATATTTTTCACATTTGTAATCTTTCTTAAATAAACAGTTCTCAATTTGGCTTTTGCAAGATTTCTTCTGCCCGTGACTATGTGCATTTAGACTTGGTATTTAAACTCCTTCACCTCCACATTTGCTTTTTGGGAATCATTTTTTTCAAGTCTACAATCCTCTAGTAAGTCAAATATTTTGGATGCCCATTCACCAGCAACAGACAAAACCCAATAAAATATTTCACTAGCAACCCTGTTGGTTGGTAAACCCAGCAGCCTGTTCCACAGGCTCACATTGCTGGCCTTCCATCCTACTTCATCATCTTCATCATAGACCTTTAAGCAGTACCTCAGCTGCTGGTAAACAAAACTCGAGAACTGTACTGACCTGTTAGTAAGAAAAACATGTTGGTATTTCTCTATGGGCTTGTACAAAATATGAATTATTATTAACTCAGAATAGTGCAAGCTGCACTTTCATGAGCTCTTACTTAGATCAGCTAGTAGTACATCATAAATCAATGTGTGCATTGTAGCTATGCAAATCAGCCAGAAGTCATTTAATATTAATTACCATTTATCTTAAAGCTGCTACAATTTCTCATCCGTCACTTTCGAGATAATGCCAGTGTATTGTAAGTACTATAATATGCCAGTGTGTTTCAGTCAGGCCTGCCAGGATTCCAGGTTAGTACAATTTATTGCAATAGGATAGTTCTAGTTTATTACAACATTAGAACAGGACAACATTGTTAGATAAGGTCAGACAGGGTAAGAAACTCCGTTGTTCAGATGATTAGACAGGTTGTTAAAAATACTGTTTTACCATATTATTAATGTAGACCTGAAATTAGGGCCCATGCCCAATGCGTAGCAAACTATGCATGCAGAAATGAAGCAGAGCCTGCAAGATATAGTAATTCAGGCAATTAAGTCAAGTCTGTCACTAAACTCACATGGCATACTCTTCTCACTGCAACATACAGTGTATCCAATGCACCCTTTTGATTAGTAATGTCACTATTTTTCCAGATTTCAGTAATTACATTGGTGATTACACAACTCGCTCTCATCTCAGGTCATCAAATACCAATGTTTTGTCACGCCCCTCTGGCATCTCATGCAGACACACAAGGCTCCCTTTGGTGTCTGTATAGCGAAGCACCGGGCTTTCAACTAAATCCAACATGAACCCATCTGCAGCAGTATTACACACTCAGAGCGATTGGTGTGGTCTGGTTAGGTTTAGGAAAAGGTCATTGTTTGGGGTAAAATGATTGCTTGAAATGTTGTCATGGCAATGGTAAACACCATGACAAAAAATTGTCCCGAGTCATGGTTAGAAACGTGATATTCACAGTGGGAAGCAGGAAGTGAGAAACAAACAGTGGTCTCCTGCAGCAAAGTCCACTTTTTGCCATCTAACTATCTAGCCATCCACCCAACCCAACTCCTCCTCCTCCTTATATAGACATCATCGATCTCATGGCATCTAATAATGACACGGATAGGTTTATATTGGAGTTAGACACTAAATGGTGCCCTCTGCGCAGGTATCAGATGCCAAGTGAAGTAACAAAGTGTCCGTATTTGACACCCTGGGAATGAGAATGGGATGGATTACAAGGTTATAAAAGTGATTTAATGAAATAATGGCCTAACCTATTAAAAAAAGATCTAAGTTGTAATAAACTGGGAATATCTTTAACTACACATAGGATCGAGATGTGTTACAAGTGAAAGTGTTTTGCCTCTGTTTGCAATTTTTCTCTGCTTAAGCAATTTATTTTCTAATGACTGCACGCAGTATTTTGAAAACAGCCTTTCCGATATGTTTGCTCCCCTTTGGCAAGTGTCTCAGGCATGTAACCCAGTGAAGCAGTGACAGGTGTAAACAGCGCAGCCATCAGTGCTACATGGAGCACATTTTGCAGTATCAAACATGTATGCAAATCTTTGCCTTAAGTGTTCTCAGTGATTTCCTTGAAGAGTATGAATGGCATTTTCAGACACTGCAATAAACAGCTTACAACAAGGAGCTCAATGCAAAATTCTTTCCAGCAGAAAAAAAAAAAGCCAACAATCTATCAAGAACATGTTTGTAATACTCTGTAATACTACTGTCTCTACTGTTCAACAACTGCATGAGGTAAAACTGAAATTTCATTTTGTGCCGGGGTAGGTGAATGCAGATGGCAGTGTACTTCTTATTCCACTGAACCCTCTTTTCCATTTTCCCCCTGCAGGCTGCATTAGGGACTTACGCCTCAACGGTCGCTACATGCCACTGGACAGTCAGCCACGTGATGGGGTTTCCCAGGTCAGCATGCAGGGCCTCTCCCAGGGGTGCTCATCTGACTCCTGCAAAAGGAACCAATGTAGTCCCCCTTTCACCTGTGTTGACCTGTGGAGAGTGCACGAATGCAGGTACACACACAAACCCATATGCATGGAAATGTTACTGTATACAGTCAGGCACATTCACTCTTGGCTGTTCTACATACAGACTCATCCTTTTGACACAAAGGCATAAAGACACATACATATAAGTCATCCCTGGGCTTTTGACCTTGGTTTTATTTTTGTGCACAGCTACATTCACAAACTCTAAATAATCTTACTCTCTAGACAAAATAGGGAAATTGTAGAAGAGAAAGCACCCCTGAGCCTTTATTTGTTTTAAAGCTGGTGAAATGTCTGTGCAAATTCCATGACAACCATTTTATGGCACTGCAAGCACTCAACCACATGTGCATAAAGATGCTGGCTTATCAACAGGACACTGTGCCAGTTACCATCCACTTGAGGTAGGGGACAATCAGAGAAAACACAATTGCAGCTGGCATGATAGAAAACAATAACCATGTGGAGTTTATGACGGCATGAGCATTTACCAGGTTTCATGACACGATGCTACGGACCTTTACTCCCTAGAAAAACATTATTAGAAGTGTAGCATCCAGAGTTTTTCTAGTGAGTAAAGGTCAGAATGTCTCAGCCTCTGCTTCATCAGTTTGGGCTACTTGTTTTTTAATCTGTCTTTGCTCTTCCTTCAGCTTAATGGAAGTGCAATAGTAAATGGCTGTAGTAACATTTAAAGGGGAAAACATTAAAACATTGCTGAAGAGGCTCAGAGAAATCTGACTCAGATGGATTCCTTTCCCACAATGTAAAGCTAATCGTTCGAGATAAAAGATTGATCACAAACTGATTGTAGCTAATTCTGTCTCTTAAACAACATTCTTTAATCTACCTTTTATAATGGGTTTGATTGACTGGTCAGCTGTTTTGTGTGTGAATGTTTATATGCATACTTATCCTAAAATAGTTATTTTTTACTGTGCCTCATTGTTCACTTTCTTGATTAAACTCCACAGACTGAAATAACAAAAATCTAAGGTGACTGCCAGACAGTCTCCAAGTGTCAAACTGGTTGAAGATCACTGCAAGTAATGATGATGTTCATTTTATTCTTTGAAAGTGATCTCCTGTTTGAAAAACAAATGAGCTAGTAAACTCATTTAGCCTCCTAGTCAGGGAGGAGTGTCATTTGAACTCAGATCAGCACTGTGCCTCTGCTATTAAGCCTGTCTGACAGAGGAGAAATACTGTGGAGCAGCTTCAAAGTCATTCCTACTGTGCTTCATTGCATATGACATCACAATGGCACCACTGGCCACTGCACACATCTGTCATTTTGGCAGAATTGTCAAAGTAAACTCCGAAAGCACAAAATCATTTGTTCGCATCACTTAACAACATTAAAATGGAAATGAAAAACATGGATGTGCACCAGGGAGGCTTAGTTGTAAGAAACACAGTAGGGTGCGTGTTGCCACAGGTTATGGGTGAGAGGATGAAATTTAAACTAGGAGGTCCCTTTTTAAGGCTTATCAAACGTAATGACACGGTGGGAGCAGCACTCTTTGAGGCAGGAGTGTACAACTCTGGCAACCGTAACTTTCTGCCCAGACTGAGTGTTTGTGAGGTAAACAAGATTAGCCAACACAGTTGAGCCAGAATCAACTTTTTGCCAGATGACACTGCTTTTTTGACAGCACTCTCTGCCACTGCACCCCCCTCTACACTATCACTGTTGTCTCATTTAAAATGAACAGGAGGGCTGCGTTTTTGAGGTGTTGCTATTGTCAGTCTGAACATGGCCTCAGAGAGACTTTCAAAAGTGAAAACCCCATGAGAGCCAATGCGCTCAGTAACAGCCATGTCTGCCTTTGAAAGGCAATGAATAAGGCAGGGAGCCCCACCTGCTCATTCACTAAGCTAAATGCCTAAAATGTTGAAGGTGAAAATAAATGATTTTCCCAGCCCTCTGATACTGATGGGATTCAGACCCGTGCTTGATCAACATTTCACATGCACCTCTGTATGACTTTCTGTATGCAGGTTAGCTTGTTTGTTAGTGCGTAATGGGAAATGTGCAGTGAAAAGCTGCAGCAAACTAACAACCCTCTCCTCTGGCACAGACCGAATCAAACGGCAAGTGCTCTTAGCCACATACACTAATCTCGGCAATTTTTCTGCCACTGGAAACATCAGCCTCCATTCAGTCTCTACCTAGCTTTCAATCTTGCCTTTCCCTTTTTTTCCCCAATCCTCTCATCCACTCACCCACATCATCCATCCACCAGGCGATTTTTTTTTTTTTTTTTTTTTTAAATGGCTCTCATTCTCGCACTCTGCCCCTCCATTTCTTGGTTTGTATGGCTCTTATTTTGCTCACTCTTGCTATTGCCACACACACACATAAATACACACATACACACTCACAATCTCTGACTCCATTTGCTTGTTCGCCTTGTTTTCTTTTCACCACTTGACCTGAGCCTTTGAAGATGATTAGAGAGTACTAAGTGTTGGGAGTGAGTCCTTCATCCTAAATGTTTGATACCTTTTACTCTCACAGGGGGATCAAGTAAATGTGCAGAAGTCAAATAGTACTGTACTGTAGTGTCGACATTCTCTTCAGGGCTCAAATAAACACATACACTGGTTTCTCATTGTTATATTTGAGTTTCTTTTTTAAAACATTAATGTGTATCTATGAAATGATCATTTGCTTAAGCCCTGCCCCAAACAGCGATTGTCCAATCATAGATTAGTAACCCTAATTAGCTACGACAGGTCTGTCAAGCTTTGTATTTCTCCAAATGCTGAAGCTGTCTGCATGGTGCTGTAATAATAGCCATACTCTGCATTTAAAGAGTTTGAAGGGTGGTGTCTTTTTTCCTACTCTTTCCAAAACTAAAAAAACAAAAGTATATGGAATGGATTAAACAGTGTGTTGATTTGCTCAAACAAGAACCCCTAACATTGGAGGTTGCAGCATGGCTGGCTAATTAACTTACTACTTTCACGGTGCAAGCTTCATTAGACTTCATAAGGCCTAGGGCTGTCACACTACCTAGAGAAGTAACCTACATTACTTTCAAGGCCAAAAAACACATCATTAGCTAACTAAACTATTCTGTGGATTACAGGTTATACAAATCCCTGTTCAGGACAGACACATTCAGTGTGAGGCGGAATTTCAAGTAACGGTAGCAACTTTGGTCACTTTTTATTTGGTTTGGGGATGTTTACATTCCAAGCCAGCCAAACTTGTCAGCCCCAACAGTGTTACATTTTCTAAACTCATCAGTTAGTCCTTAATCCTCAAAGTCCTTTTCTCCTTAAACTCTAAAACTTCTAACTTCAATGAGTTAGGGTAGCTAAAGCTAACTGCTGATAAAATTTTTAAGTGAGATTTGTCATTTCAGCTGACAAAGTTGATTGTTGAATGAGAAGCATATTTTTGTTTTCTTCTATGTTAAATTGAAGACCCATGGTAAAAAAAAAATATATATATATATATATATATGAATTTTGAGTGTAAAATTGACCACTTGTCATTGCAAACTGTAACTAAGGGGGGCGGGGCTTAGTGAAGGGTCAAAATGCATAGAAGTAATAAGATGAAAAAACAAATATATACAAAATAAAAAAAAATTTGAATATAAGTTTACAAAAGCACAATTTACAGTGCTTTTTTTTATCATTATTTTGAGGGACGTTTTGTGTTTTCTTGTCATTTTTCCCTTCACTGTCTATATTCTGAGGTTTGTCAAAAGCAAAAATGATCAGGTGTCAGAAGCTTCCACAACAACACACCGTTAACTAATTACTGAGTGAGTGTGCTCATCTAGGTAATGATAACATACTTGCCACAGCAATGATTCCAGTCATGGCTAAAGACAGGCAATGATCAGAGAAAAGAGAAGCACTGTTGTCTTGTTGACTGACAGGCATGTATTCAACACCTACACAGACTCCAACCTGGCATAATGAATACTGAACGCTGAACTTTTGTTGTGGCATAATTATCTTACCTATGGTTAATTACCTTTTACAATGTTGTGTTTCAGCTGGCATTTACAGCTGCAATAAGAAGAGTAATTTATATCTATGAAGAGTGATTTCACAGATGCTACTGACTTTGGTTGCCTTTGAGAAGTCATTTCACTTTATATTGGACCTTATGGCAAAAATAAAATCCCATTTAGTTTCAGTTCTACACTGAAATAGCCAGAAGAGTCCTGTCTGAGGCTCTCACAGGAATGAATGTACTGTACATTGTGTTGAAATGCTGCTGTAAAAGCAATGAGCAAAACCCTAAAATCAGTTCTGCAGCTGATAGAGAGCAGAGAAAAAAGTCAAATGGCAGACAATTTTACAGCATGTTCCATTCTTGTTTGCACTAAAATCTCCTAACACCTGCATTCTGTACACGATGGAGACGAGAGAGAAGCTTTTGGCACCGAGGAGATTATCAGTGTATAATACATGACATTTTCCAGCATATATTTTGGCTTAGAGTTAAGTTTGTATGATGACCACCGTTGCTGCAAGGTGTGTCATTTTGTGAAATTGAAACATAAATATCTCTCTTATACCAGTTCTAGTACCTAAAGCTTAGTCAGACTCCTAAACGTTGCATTGCTGACCATGAAATACAAATAAATGGTTGCATTTGTACGAACCACTTACAGTAAAGCATCCGTAAAAACATATACTTTTAGTAAACAATAGCAAAGATATGTTCTTGTGGAATCTACTCAACATAACATTTATTTACTTACTTTGAACACTGCTAGCATTTTTAAAATTACAGTGTTACAGCATTTTGAACATTTTTAGCTTCCATGATGAGATGTATTTCTGATTGAAACAAAATATGTAGGTGCAGAGTAGTTACGAGAGGGATTCAGTTCAATCCATCTTATTTCATTGGATCACTTAAAAGTGGATATGTCTTAGCAGATATGGAGTGATGCAGAGCTGCAGAGGACTGTTGACTGTTGTCCTTCCTCACCAGCGTTGTTAAGTTTTTACCAGCTGAAAAAACACACACAGGTACAGGGTTTGCTAGTTATGCAAAGTCACACTTGATTTGTTATAAATTACAATAAATGTATGTACTGTATATGGCACCAAGTGCTCGATGAGTCATTAAATATAGGTCAGTGTGATACAGTAAAAGAACAAAGAGGGATTTTGATCAAAGAAATACTTAAGATTATTTTACTAATATACTTAAGATTATTTTTGGACATATTTAGCTTTTACCAAGAGATAACTGAACAATAAATACAAGGCCACAGGGTTAGAACTATAAATGTATTTTCTATTTCAGTGTCTTTAAATTGGGTCACACTTTGTTAATAACTCCTTAAAGTTGCACTAATTAATATGTTCAGTCATGCTAGTGGCATAACTTTAGGAATGGCAATGTCTGTCGCTCAGCCCACTGCTGTGGTCCACACTGAAATGTTTCAACAATTATTAGATAGATTGCCATGAAATTTGGAACAGACATTCATGGTCCCCAAAGGATAAATTCTGACTGACTTTTTCTTTAGTGACACCAGAAGGTTGGAGTTTTTGTTTTTTATTGAAATATCTCAACAAATAATGGATTGATTGCAGTGAAATCCTTGCAAACCTTGCAGACATTCCCATCAGCCTCAGCTGTAGGCCTACTTTGTGTTTATTACTAATTAACAAATGCTAATGCACTAAACTAAGTTGGATTATGTGGTAAACATACAGGTAAAACATCAACATGTTAGCATTATCTTATCATTATACAGTTGATGTGAGCATTTGAAAGCAGACCTGTGCCTAAGTACAGCCTCACAAAGCACAAACATGTTTGTGAACTCTCAGTCTTGTTATATTATTGAGTAAAATGGCCACAATATAAATATCATTTCCAGTAGCAGCTGTTCAGTGAAAAAGCTCTGATAAACCAAGTGTTCACTACTTACCCAACACCAAACGCCAGACAGACAAAGTTAGTGACCTATGATGAATATAGTGGAGCTGCTAAACCCCCAGATATTTTTCTTAGGAGTTGGTGGAGACCAA
This sequence comes from Thunnus albacares, assembly GCF_914725855.1. NCBI lineage: Eukaryota > Metazoa > Chordata > Actinopteri > Scombriformes > Scombridae > Thunnus > Thunnus albacares. The sequence continues at coordinate 6,448,139 of NC_058106.1, read as the reverse complement.
AATGGAGCTAAAAGGAGAGGGAATATTGTGGGACGGACAGAAACATGATTTCCAATGAATGCTATTGTTGCTCCATATCTTGTGTAATCAGACAACTGTTTGCTAAGAGGCTGCTATAACAAAATTATAAGGTGATACAATGTCAATTTTCTTTTCACAGCTTGTTCCTCTGCCTCCAAGTGGCCAAACAAATCAAGTGCTGTAGCTTTAAAAGATCACTTTACAGTAGATTATTTTGAATATATTTTGTTTTTGTAGCTTGCATTTTTTTTTTACATCGAGGTCTTCTACTGTTTTGCTAGACATTATCTTTTATGGCACATTACCGCCTATTGTTCCCTCTGCAGTTGGCAGAATATTGTATCACATCACCACATTTTTTGTGCATCTTTGTCCACATGCTGGAAGACAAGGAGATAAGCTGTGAACAATTAGGTGCTACACTTATCAAAACACTGCTCTACAGCACCTCTAGTGGTCAAAGACTATACTGACTCCCTAAATTAAACACCCAATTTGACTGTTATCAGCTTATTGAATTGGTGTTATCCTCACACATCTGTCCCAAATATATGGGCTAGTAGGAGCTGACTAAAACTACTAGTAAGTTCAGGAGGCTATTATCACCCATTCATTTCAATGAGCCAATGTGGGCGGAGCCCAGTAGGCTTGTGGCACTGCGCTGCATTGCCTGATTTGCTCTGAATATGGTCTAACCCTTTAGTGTCTCGCTTGAAACAGTTATGAGATAAATTAAAACACCATTTCAAATTTAGTGTTGCCGGTTCGTAGTAGAGTTGAGTCAATATTTATAAGCATGAGCAAACCTCCAGAGACCAGAGGCAAGACTCCTCTCTGATGTCATCAAAATGTACAGCCTGGAGCTGCTCCATAGACATTGAATGGGACACTGGATTAATGGGCTCATAAAATGTTTGTTTGAGCTGTTAAACCCAAATGAGCTTTTAATTATAGTGGTGCTTTCTGAAGTGAGGCAGAAAATGTGCCCCTGTCTGCATAAACACATCCTAGTTACTGTCACTGCCACAGTCAGCATTTTCATCTCCTCCAGTTAATTCTCTATTGAGGTATACATCTGTGGAAGAACACTGAGAATGAGTAATACATTTTTTTAGCAGTGAGAAATGGTAATAAACATTTGAGAAGACATTGTTTTATTGTATACATTCATGTTTAGTTTTAGCTTCTTGTAGTGTTGTAACTGTTTTAAACAGCCAGTTCCTCTGCTTTCATTTACATGCTGTTTTTCCTTGATGTATCAAGTGTCTGCCTCTGTAATGAATTACTTCCTTCAAATGAATTCATCTAATCAAATCTGGTCTCATGTACATCTAAGTGATCTTATCTACATGTAATTTATGATTCTTTTCTTCTCCTTTTTTCATCCCCTTTCTTGTTCTTCCTCTTCTTTAAAATCCACCCTCTTGTCTTCACCTTTTTCCCTTCCCCTCCCTGTCATCCCTGCTCACCTTTTCTGTGTAGATGTCCACCTGGCCACATGATCCGTGTGAACGGGACCAAGAAGTCCTGTGTGTACACGCTGTGTGCCACGCGGCCTTGTCACCGAGGAACCTGCGTGGCCCAGTCACCCTCCAAATTCACCTGCCACTGCCCAGAGGGTTACAGGGGACACCACTGTGAGACGACTCTGGCCATCTACAGGGAGGACGTGGGCCTGAGCTTCAGCTCCCTCTTCGCTATCTGTATCTGCTTCATGGCCTTACTAGGTAGATATTGCAATCACAGCCTGTCATACATACAGTAATGGAGGGAAACTGAGAAGGGCAAGCACAGCAGGAGCGCTGCTCTTATTTTTGTGTGTGTGTTTTGAATTTGTAATAGAATCCTGCCTTTCCCTATGAGACAAAAATACTAAACAAGCCCAGGGAAAGAGTAATCCAACCAGTGGAGTCATTAGGGCCAATTATTCAGAGACTCAGCCCCAATTATTCCGAGCCATGCCCCAAATATTTTTGCTCTTCAAAAATTGGCATTGCAATGTAGCAGAGCAGAACTTAACTTGAAGCATCAGAAGGAGAGGTAGTGATAAAGCAATGCACATGACAAGATGCATACAGGCAGAGCATACTTTCAGACAGCGAGCAGACTGGTCGCTGCTGCTGCCTCCAGTGTTTCAGATTGGTCCATAAACATTACAGAGAGTGCAAAAACCACGGTTTGCATGGCTTTAGCTGGCAGAGGCATGTACACACACAGAGCTCTCCAAAATCACAGATTGCTTTTTATGTATGTTGAGTTTTGCTTCTTTAACTCTTCTCAGGGCTACAATTTCCCAACTGTTACATAGGATATCTGTCAAAATACAACTATTAATGGGATTAAGGCAGAGTCTGAAACGGGTTAGATTAATGCCTGTGAGTTTTACTAATAATGTTGTTCACATGCCACTGAATGTAATCCAGGGTTTTGCAGAAACATCAGTACTGATGTTCTGTTTGTTGCCAACAACTGTGAAGGATTCGTTCCTTTAAGTTTATTTAATACCTGTAGTCATCACACAGCAGAGGGAACAATATGTGCGCATTAATTATTTAAATCTGACAATACATGTAAACCCACGAAAAGTAATTACATCATTATTTATCCAGCTGAAAAACATTCTATAAAAGGGAAGGCCCTGGGTGATCTTGGCTTTGTCCCAGATCTTTTCAAATCCTAGAAACGCCTCTGAACATAACCAGGATCAGAATATACTCTTTAAAGAACTTTAAAGGAAAAACCTGGTATTTGTTCACCCGGTTGTTATTTGCATTACTGTGTGCATCATGACTATTTTTATAATAAAACTTTGGTTAACTCCTCCATTGTAGCAATTCTGTACATGTGGACTCACAAGAATGACAAAGATCAGAGCAAGGAGCCTCCTACCCCTTTTTCCTTTTCTGACCAAAATGTTATTCCTTTTATTGCATCCTTTAAACATACACACTACGCAGGTGCAGAAAAATGATGTAATATAGCCTTATATTAACACACTGTACAGCATGTTTCCATTGTTTCAATCTGATTCCAATCATGACAACATATCAAAATCACAAACCCACCCCCCACCCTATAACCTTAAAAACTATCTAGGAGATCACAGTGGAAAGTGAATGACAAAATAAATAGATATATAAATGAAAACAATAAAAAACATTGTTAAATATTTAAACAAGGTACCAAAACGGGCAGCTGTAGCTCAGGAGGTAGAGCAAGTCGTCATTTAATCACAGGGTTAGTGGTTCAATCCCCATGCTCCCCCTGTGGTGTGAATGTTTTTGTGTGTGAATGGGTGAATGAGAGGCAAAAAAAACAACAACCTGTAAAACAGTTTGGACAAAAGTACTATATAAATGCAGCCAGTTACCATAAATAATCAATAATAAAGTAAGCCTGCAATTAAACAGGAATCGCATCTAACTATAGTCTTCAAGTCCAACCTGAGCTTTGCAGATCAAGTCAGCCAGCAAGTTTACTCAGAAGTGGATCCACTGTGCTCTAGTTATACAGGTTGAAAAATACTAGAATTTCCATTTACAGAGCAGGATAACCACAAAAATGGCAAACATGTGAAAGTACAGCACAGATCTGAAATATAAGACCTAGCTCAACCTAGCCTAGTTCATTCAAAGCTCTCCCTATCTCTCTCTCTGTCTCTCTCTCTCTCTCTATCTCTCTCTCTCTCTCACACACACACACACACACACACACACACACACACATAGTATGATGATGATAGTGTAGCAGATGTTTCTAATGATGTAATAGATGTTTCTTTGATAATTAGTACCTCATTTTATCCCTGGAGGCTTGTTGTACAAGGATACAAGACCCAAGGGACAGCATTATCACACTCATAACAGCAACCTGACAACATACACCACTTTGAATTAGATGTAATATTCACTGTATGAGGCTCCCTTTAGCTTACTGCCTAATCCCATGCCTCTCTCTACACCTCCCCCTACAGACACATCATTTTTTTGTGCACATTGTAATTCAGAAATATAAACAGTGAGCTGGGGTTAAACATGGCTTTTTTAGGGGTGCTATAATGCATTGAGAATTGTATCTTTAATAACAGGGCCATTCATATGTCCACAGCCCAAATGTAGAACATCATCTCACTCACATGTAAACACTTATTGGATAATCACAAAAAATGATGCAATATTACAAAGTGGATATGTCAGATCACCCAGGATTGCAGTAGGAAATTTACTCTCAGTCATTTATATTTGGACTGGGGTTAAATGGGTAACTACGATTAAATAGATTCCACAATTAAGCTTATCAAGTTAGATTGAAGAAGCAACTTTTGAATCTGTATACATTGAAAAGCATAACTTTTATATTCATATTCATGTCATAAATTTATAAATTATCTACACCACATGGCATCACATGACATATAAATAACAAGGGCTGGCAATTGACATTCATGTTCCAAACAGAAACAAATAATTGCTGCAAACCACATACTGTATGTGGTATGGGAAAAACATCAAAAGTATATATGGAATATATTAAATAGCTTTGCCAATGATGGCTGTTTGTTTGGAAGACTATAACAGCCTACTTAAAGCAGACTGTTGACTCTCATTTGCATGCCATTTTGATCATTGAACTGTACTTTATAGCTTAAAGCTATAATATGTAACTTCTGCATTAAAATTTCTAAAAACAACTAGACCTATGTTATATATTTTGTTGAGTTGTGTACTTAGATTATCCCAAATGTTTCAAACCCAGAGAAATCAGTCATTTTAATCAAAGTTACAGTCTGTTTCATTTGGTCGCCTGTCAATGGCGTCATACCCCCTCTACCAAAGAGTATAGGTGAACAAGATAATGGTATTGGGTCCGCCAGAACACTACTACAGTCAGGTTTTCTTCGCCGAAAGGTCAGAAAGTCTCAGGAGGAATTGTAGGTTAGCATAATAGCGACCAAACTTTGCCTGTGGTACAGTACACAATATTTTTTATCCAAGGATTGCAAAGTCATGACCTGCCCTACTCTGCCTCTGATTGGCTTATCTTACCAGTGTCACTCCTCATGTCTAAACCTAACCATCCCAACCAACGAAGGCAACGAGTATTAGAGGCAGAGTAGGGCGGGTCATGACTTCACCATCCTAGGAAAAAAAAATCGGCATACAGTACTGCATATGCACTTCCTCTGGCCTGTGGGTGGATGGACTGCAACACTCTTGTCTGGTTGTGTATTCTTAAAATCCTCATTTTTCTGTCTGCCTGCTCGCCTGTCTTTTTTTGCTTGTTGAATATTCATCTGTCTGTACCTTTAGCTGTGTTCCTATTCCTAAAGGATCCTCAGCTGAGAAAGCGCCTCAGGCACAGTCGTACACAGAGAATGAGTTGTCAGTACAATGACATGTTCCCCTTGTTTAATTGAGGACAATACAATGGAACAGTAAAAGAGCAGTATGAGACAGAGCAGAGTGCAAGAGAAGAAAACAGATCAGAGAAGTACCGAATGAAAAAGGGCACCACACAATACCAAGAAAACAAGAGAGAGTCGAAAAGATTACAAAGCAAGAGAAGGGAAAGCAGGAGATACATAGGTAGTACTGAGAAGGATGGTGCCATTGTCACACTGCTGCTGGCCATGTCTGCTTGTCTCATTGGTGATTCAGAGGGCACCTCCTTCCCACTCTGAGACCAAACAGACACAGTTCAAATGATCATTTCTCCTTCTCTTCTTCTCATCCCCATTCTACAATGTCTCACTTCAAACTTGGCTTTGGGCTCATATTAAATGCGACATCCGACCTTGATCCTGCTGAAGCTCAGTTCTGTTTTAAGTGTTAATTACTTGATTTGTAGGCATATAAGGTGCTGTTTACCCAAACCTGCAGAAATTGAGATCAATGCTCCAGGGGCTTTGGTAGTAATTTCAATCGGTAGAGCATTCCGCGCTCGATCGGTCAAGCGTTCCTCACTCTGAAATTTAAGTAGCAGCAAGAGAGACTTTTTTTAAATGCCTTCATCCCATATTGCTTGTGCAGACTCTAAATGTTTGAATAGCAAGAACAAAAGGAGGGCAGCAACTGTTTGGTGTAGTGCTGAAGAAGGATGGGCTGTTCTTTTGAGATTGTTATGATCGGCAAAGATTAAAGACAAAATCCACACTAAAACAGAATGCACATTAGTTCATTCCCTTTGATCTCATTGGCCAGTATGGTATACAATACTGGCCTTATTTGCCAGCATTGTAGGGTCAACTTTAAAAAGTGAGGATGCAGTAAGATTTTATATGGCAAAATGAATTATTAATTTATTATTAGTTATCATGTAACTGAAGCAAGTCTAAATTCTTCTTTTTTAAATTTATTTTTTATTTTGCCAAATATTTTGCTAAAATGTCTCAACAGCTATTGGATGGATTGACATGAAATTTTGTACAGCAATTCATGATCTCCAGATGATGATTTCTGCTCTGTTTGACGATCCCCTGACTTTTTATCTAGCACTGCCATGAGGTTCACATATTTGTTTTTTAGCGAAATGTCTCGACAGGGTTTGGATGGAATTTGGTACAGACATACATGGTGCCCAATGAATGAATCCTTATAATTTTGCTGATCTCCTGATTTTTCATCCTGTGCCATAACCAGGACAAAGTTTTCTCTTTTCTAGTGAAAATAACATCTGGATTGCCATGAAATATAGGACAGACATTCATAGTTCCTAGAGGATGTACCTTCTAGGAAAGTCTTGGAGATGCTCTGTTACTTTTGGATTGGACTGGGAGACTGGCAGAGCAGACCTTGTAACAGTCCCCAGGGTGCTCCACTGGGGTTGTGAGTTCACAGCAAAGTTTCTAGTTGAGAAATGTCAACATGACTACACACCAAGTCAAAGTCCAATCGGGTATCTCTTGGCAATATTAATGATTAATAACCTGGCCCTCTGAATTAACATGTAGCTTGAATATTGATTGGGTACTCAACGATGTGAATTCATTTATTCTGTTTGCTTATTTTGACTCCAGTATATTTGTAGCAGTGTATAAATATCATCCTCTCTTCACATCCACCTCCTTGCCCTCCTTTTGTGTTTCTATTGTTTTGTCTTTCTTGCAACATTGTTTTTCTGTATTTTTAACCCAATCTATTAGTTTGACACTGACATATTTGTACATTCTCTCTTAATCTGTTAATGGTTATTTTCTTTGCAGAAAACACTAGAAATTAATGCATCTACTTTATAACATTGAAAGTTTTTTTTTTTTTTTTTTGCAATGCAAACCCCTTCTATTTTATTCTTTTCCCATGAAATATAAAGTTCTGGCTCTCACCAGTAGCCCACTGGTTAAGAATCGAACTGCAGACATTAACCACACACCCGCAGCTTGATTCTGGGAGCAGACCTTTGTCGCATGTCAAAGAGAATCATTACGTGAATTGTCAGTTCTTGCATTAAAAGGTTTTTGTTCGGTGGTCATCTCTGAAGACTAGGTTGTTTAATTTTTGTGCAAGCGTTGCTGTTAAAAAAGATTTGGTCACTCACAAATGAATCACCATAGAAATGGCAGCCCAAACACACTGCAGATAATCCTCAGTCATGCAGCAGACATGCTCTCGGTTCAGTTGAGAAAGAACTAGAGTAAACCCTACCTTTTCATGAGTGAAGAGGACTAGAAGTAAAGTGAAGTGAAAGTAAAGTTTGCCTGGAAACAAAGAAATACAAATGAAAACCTTTGGCATAATTTGTAAAATGGTCAGCAGTACATGTGGTTAATTTATTATGATCTACTGTATAACATGCAGAGTCACCAGTATGGTAGCTCTGTGTGGCTTTAAGCAGTCATACAGATTTAGAGCACTGAGATTAAAGAAGGATATCAGATTAGGGACACAGATGTTTGTCAATGAGTCACATACTGAATATATCCTTTCAATCTCCTCTGGCAGATGAGCTCAGCAGTCAGTGCAGTGATTGCTGCATCGATTCTATCACACTAAACAGCTAAGCCCTTCAAGGTGAAGATGTTTCCAAGGTTATCTTTGTGTATTGGTAAGAGTTTGGTGGAAGATAGAACAAACGGGATAGCAGTTAGGACTTGTTAAGGTCATGAATGACTTATTACTATTAGTTAATGTTCATCATCAATCCATTCTCCTTCTCCTGAATCTAAACACAGCCTTCGATACCATTGACCATGATATACTTTTGGACCAGCTTGAAACCTGGGTGGATATCAGTGGCACAGCAGTGCAATGGTTCAAGCCCTACCTTAAAGACAGGTGTTTCTATGTTATTATTGCTGAGGTCAGCTGCAACAGGTATGCACTGTGGGGTGCCTCAAGGCTCGGTACTCAGTCCAGCCCTCTTTTCAATCTACGTGCTTCCTTTGGGACACCTTACACATATCACATCAGTTTCCATTTTTACGCAGACAATATCCAGATATAGCTAAGCTGTGATCATGCAAACAAAAATCTGAGTATTGACAACCTTCAAAACTGCCCTCAAGACATGCATAAGTGGATGTCACAAAATGTCCTGCACAAAACAGAAATTTTGATCATAGTACTGTTACTGATACAGGTCAAAATTGTGCAAATATGCAAATCTTCAACAGTCTTGGTTCTCTGTCCCATTCAGCATTGCAGGAATCTTGGTGTAATTTTTGACAGTTTCTGTCTGCCAAAAATCTGGAAACTGTTATTTACACCTCCATTACCAGTCGATTGGAATACTGTAACTCCCTTCTCTCTCATGTTGATAAAAAAAAAGGTCCCTCCTGTTAACAGCTCATGCAAAACTGAGCTGCTAGGATTTTAACCATTGCAAATAAATATGATCACATTTAACCGATCCTGGCTTCCCTACACTGGCTACTAGGGGTGGATGAAAATATTGATTCATTTAAGAATCTCCACTCTTATCTCCTATCATTCTAAATCAATTCACAAATGTCAAAAATCAATTTTCTAAATGTTAATTAATAATGTGATGTTGACAGAACAAAAAAGGGGGAACTCAACTGAGAGGGCAGTGCAGATGGCCGCCCACCAAGAGCCGGGTTCTGCTTGAGGTCTCTACCCATTAAAGGGGAGTTTTTCCTTACCGCTGTCGTCAAGTGCTTGCTCATGGGGGAATTGTTGGGTCTCTGTAAAGTCTAGTCTAGACCTGCTCTATGTGAAAAGTGCCCTGAGACTGACTTTTGTTGTGATTTGGCGCTATATAAATAAATATTAATTGATTGATTGATTGAGTGCAGCACCCAGACAGTCTAGAGCACACACATACTACAGTTATCTTGTAGTTCATCTTCAAAAAAAGGCAGCGGTTGCAAGCATTTTTTGATTTAATGACCAAATAATTACCTTTGCGAGACGAACGTGAAGTATATTGTGAACTTTCTATTCAGTCACTCAGAGACTAATTGTAGCAGAGCAGAGCAGTGAACTCCAGCAGTAACAAACAAGACCAGCTGACCAACAAACACTGCAGCATTAAACAGCTTAAACCAACTCTGAGGTGAAGAAAATAATTCAGAAACTGTGCGCCTGCTCAGCGTGTTGGACAACTATGGCTTTCCCAGCAGAGAGGCTGCTCTCCACTGCTGGACATATGGCGTTTATAACAACACAGTGGAGCACTTCACCTCCCCCTCATTTTGGTTTTCTCATACAGGCAGGAGGCTATAAGATGCTTTCAAATTAATTAGTTCATTAATTAATGCTGTTAACTTTTTAAAATAAAAATGCTGCAAACCATTTGTCTTAATTGCCAGTTATGTTTCATATTGTATTTCAGTGGAATAAGGACACCAGTGAATGGTGCAAGAGATTGAAAATAGTGCCCCCTTTTCTATTCATTCAATCAAGAATCGGTTTTGAATTGAGAATCGATTCTGAATTGTATCAGACACCAAGAATCAAAATCAAATCAAACTGTGAGATTTCCAAGGATTCATACCCCTACTAGCTATCTGTGGTTTACGTCCGTCTGATGAAAGACGCTTTCAGATGGAGTGAGCAAACCAGTCACAAGACTTGACGTGTGGGTGACATACTGCAAGTTGGGTGGTGCTTGGTTTTTGCTTGTCTGTTTTCAACATGGCAGCCACATCACAAACTTTCTCATATTACGGCTAACAGTACACTAAAATATGTTTCTGGAAACATTTTAGGTGAGAAATAGGCAGTGCAGTCACATAATCTTGATTCATACTTGATCAGAACTGCCTAGTTTGAAAGTTTGATCTGAGTTTTGTTAGTTTCGCTCTCTTCTGTTGAGTTTTATTGTGGTTGGCATCCATAAGTGTTGCATTACCGCCATCTGCTGGACTGTCCCTTGCCCCATCTATTCCAGCATTGCCATGGCATGTGTGAAAAGGCGCAAGGCAGAAATATTCCTGAACGTGACTGCATGTGTGAAAAGTGAAAATCATTAGCGTGCCTGAAAGGTTAACCCAGTAATTAACTAAGAACTATGTGTGAAAGAGGCTTAATAGTTTTTCAGACACTCAAAACCACAAATTTCAACCTCATGGTGGCACTAGAGGAAAAGTCAGGGAATCAGCAAAGACAGTAGGTTTTATCCTCTGGGGACCATGAATGTCTGTTCAAAATAGTATGACAATCCATTCAACAGACATTGCAGTCTAGACCAGTGAACCAACACTGTCATCCACTGCTAGCATAGCTTAAATAGAATGGACCACATCTCCAGTTTGTAACCTAAGCAGAGATAACCCTGATTACATCATCAGGATTTATTTTTTCAGACAATGGGAAGCCCCTCCAGAGCCATAGAAGACATTATACAATTTGTTTCTACAGGCTGAGTGTGTGCATGTTTAATTAACATAATGGTAGTTTGTCTGGTCAAGTAGAAGCAGATAGATTTATGTTTAACAAAGTTGGCCCCAATTTCACTCACAACCTTTTTTCATGAGAAACCTGGCTAAAGCAGCAGCATCAAGACAAGCACACACAAAAAAATCAGACAATCAGGTTACAATGCCCAAAAGCAAAACACAGTCAATTTCACTTAAATGATAAGAGCAAAGTCAATCTTTGCTGTGTAAGTGCTCCAAACGGCAGCAGTCTGACAGCGCAGCAGCAAGCTCAGGGGCCCAACCCATTTTAATCTTAACTAAACACAGCATAGACAGCCCATTATTGAGTCCTCCACCAGATCCTTCTTCATATTCTGCAGAATACCCAAATCTCTACAACTGAATGTTCATTAATACCTACTGGTACTTTAGTCGTGTGGAGCTGGATGTACTGCTGAGGAAGACGAAAGTACATTATGATCCACCCATGCAATGTAAGTCAAAGATAATTAGTCTGATAGGAAAGTGGTCTTTTTCTGCTGAAGGAAGGTGAAATAGTTCATGTATACATTCACAGTTATTATATTATGTAAGGCGTTCAGGAAAATGCATGTTCTGACCCTCTGCCTTCTCGCCTCCTCACTCAAACATAAATGCAGATACCTTTCAACTGTGTTTATGTAAACAGATTTTGAAGCAGACAGGCACTTAATCTACACATAGCTTTGCTGTACATGGATACACATGTTTGATCTACTTTGTCTAGCACACAGTATACTGTAGGTGATGTGTTTCATTAAAAGGCAATAACACTACATTTTTCAAATATGTCAATTTCAAACCATATGCCTGCTCAATCAAAATCTATGCTGGATACAGGTCCCTTGACGTAAAGCAGTCCACTGATATGCACATTCTGTCCTCCCAAGAAGAATGACAGCGTCAGTTATTTCAGCAAATGCTAAATAATGACACGTTTACATTCAAGTGACAAAGCCCTCCAGAGGACATTGGAATTATGAGACTTGTCCTCTGGGAGCAGAGAAGGAAATAGTGTGACAGTTTTATAGACAGCAGAAAGAGGATGTCCGGATGGTTAGATTGGTCAAAAAAATGTCGGACTTTGTCTCTGGAGACCACTGTTAGCTTCCCATTTTCTACTGACAGTTGATGTTGGATTCTTGATGGCCACAATCATTCCCTAACCTTAACCAAGTAGTTGTTATTTTAACTATGACAACAAAGGTGCCTTAAAGGTCCAGTGTGTAGAATTTAGTGGCATCTAGCGGAATAGACCTGGCAGAAATAGAATATAATATTCATAAGTATGTTTTCATTATTGTATAATTCCATGAAAATAAGAATTGTGGTGTTTCCGTTACCTTAGATTGAGCCCTTTATATCTACATAGGGAGTGGTCCCCTTCCATGGAGCCCACCATGTTTCACCACCATGTTTCTACAGTAACCCAGAGCAGACAAACTAAACACTGGCTTTCACACAAGACATTTCATTTTGTCATTTAATTTGGAGGACATGCAGGCGAAATGGATAACCTAAAATGCCTGAAGACGTGAATGTCTGCTTTAGGCCTCTGATAAGCCTGTGTTGGGTTGCTTTGGAGAAAGACTGTGATGCACATGGGCCCAACAGCACAGAAACTTGAGGACATTTTACAGCTATGTACCCTATGAGCAACATTCATTTGAATAATTGGGGTGTCATCTTGGAACTATACCCAATTCTGTTGCATCCATTTTTTCCCTACATTTCACCCAATGAATGATGGGACAGGCTCTGGACCCTTACAATGGATGGAGACTATTTTGAGACTTCATTACTTTTTCAGTGGAAGTTATGCATGACACTGGTCAACTAAGTCAGTGATATGGTTTAACCATTTGATTGTAGAAATTCAACTGAAACAATTCAAACAGTATTAGTATACAACAAGGTTTTGACAATGGGTAAATGAGCAGTAACCTAAAATAATAAGACATCACTCACAATAATTCAATTTACATTTTTGGTTTACCAGAATTGAAGGTAAATTTGGCCACCCATCCACATGAAAATACAGCCTAGCCGATGCATGCAATCCTTCAGTGAGGAAACACATTTCTTGCACCTTTCATGCAGGGATTTTGCTTATAAATTTGGAATGGGAACATTGGCTCCTGTCACCTGTAGGGTTGGATGATTGCACAAATACTCTAGGGAGCAACAATGAACTGACTCCATCACTGAGGAAATTACCCTACTGATTTTTCTTGATGGAGAAGCATCCACAGAGGCAAAATATGCACAAGGTGATTTATAATACATTTAGAGTCTAAATTTCCTAAAATTTTGCTGTGCTGCTTCTGTCCCGTTTGTGTACATTGATATGTACCACTGCTTCTTATTGATACTGCACCACTATCTCATACTGGTTCAGCAAAATTGAGATCTCCTTCTCCATCCATACTGAGAATTTCAAGTTATGTTTTATTTCAGTTCAGTGTGTGTCCATCTTCCATTTGAGAATGTTTACTATCATCCATACCCTATCTTCCATGACCAGACAAAAGAGAGACAATTTTTTTTCTGTCTTTTTATCTTTCCCACCACATACCTGAGCAATGATTTAAAGCACCATAGAGAATGTGTTGTACAAGATGCAAAAGCTCATGATATTTTGGATGATTTCAGGCCATGGATTTTTGGATTTCAGTTTTTGGATGGGGCTTCTTGGTTTAGCAAATACAGACTGGGTTGTCTCTATGATAGCTCTAGAGTTCTAGAGCTCTATAGTGGCTTGTATAGCACAGATTATTCTTTCCCCTCAGGTTTACATATTCCTCTTCATTGGTATCAGTGTTTCTTTCAAGTTACCTTCACCATAACATCATTAGTGCCTGCCTGTCATTGACCCTGTTAGTTTTACTAAACACTTGTCATGTATCTCAATTTTTCTCCCATTCATTATTACCTTCACAAGTTTGTGTTTTTTCATCAATTTGCTTTGTGCTGAATAAAACCTCTGCTCAGTCTTCAACTGCCCAAGGTTAATGGGCAGATGATCCTTTCCACAGATGGCCTGTTGCAGTTCATCCCAATGTTCACTTGGATTGATATCAAGAGTTGGTGTTGGCCAGTTAATGTCATTTCACCTGAATGTTGCACAATTGCTGGAGCACAATTCTAGTATGACAGGGAATATTACCTTCTTAAATATGTCCATCTCTTCCATGTCTTTGGTGGTTAATCATTTGAAGACAAACCTGATGTGTTGGTTGGTATTTGGTAGCCTTAACACCATTTTCATGCAAAAGCGACACTTGCCCACACCAGGGTTTTAAGCCCATTTCAGCAAAGATATCCATCCACATTAAAACGCCAAAAAGGGTAAATCTCTAACTCTAACTCTCCTTGTACTGGCATGCATGGAAAACCCTTGTGCAAGACAGTCACACTGGACACTATTCTTTTACTCAGAGCCTGTTTTCTGATCAAAGGGACAATGGTGGTTTCAACTGAGAATAGTTTGCCTTTACAACAAAATGTAGCAAGACAATATTGTCTGATAAAGGTCTTTGCTAAGAAAAAGTGGTGGTGGTGGTGAATTTATACAAATGTTACTTTTTCTTTGACTTTTTATTAATTTAACTGCTTATATTTTTATAACTTTGCCAAACATAAGCTACTGACTGCATCAGAAATGACATTTTACCAGGAATGACACTTAATTAAGCTTTACTGAACTTTTTACACAAAGAATGTTTATATTGGAACACTCATAAAGTGTATATTTGACATTCCACAACATTAACAATGATTCACAAACAATAAATCACAATTTAAGAAATGTCACTTCTCAGAATTGTATTCTTGCATTTGCATTTAAACAATACAATTACACCTGTATGCAGTGTGCATTGTTACTGTGACCACCTCTATCAAAGCAGGGACAGACAAAAAGTCGAGCAAACTAAGTTAAAAATAGTGTATGTTTATTTGTGGTTCATGAAGGATAAAGGAATTTAATAAGTACATTTCTCACTCTTCTGGCCTCAGTCTCATTGCTATCTTTTCTTAAGTTGCTAGGCTAAGTGGTGGATTGGAAGTCTCTGTCATATTACAAAGCTGCACATTTTGCTCAGGGACAGTCTCTTTGTCTCACAGAAACGGTGCAGCACAAAGCAGCCATAAATAACAAAGGGAACGTCCTCCCTATCCGTGGCTCTCCGCAGCGCTCCAAATTGTGCAAATTGTGTCCAAAAGAGCGATCAATCACTAGCACATCACAATCATTGATTAGAGCAGCTTGAAAAACAGATTTAACTTCTCATTGCACAGCACATTATCCTCTTGCACTACTTAGGGTTCGATTCTTTAAAACTTACCATCCTTTAACAGTCCATCTTTGTAGTTGCTGTAGACGCATTGGATATTGCATTTACATTTAATTGTCAGTGTGGTCAAATGCATCTCTGTAATTCCTGGATTATCTGAAATTCGTTATTTCTTAGGTGAATTTATACCTGGACTTGACAATGACAAAGTTCACTGATCCAAGACACATGCTGTCTGGCGCACATATACACACACACACACACACAAGTGAGGGTCTGTTCATAGCGTTATCTTTGTGGCTGAGCTGAAGTTTTACTCTATTGAAGTTCTTTGACAGGAGGAGGATGAGCAGTGTGTTAAAGAAAGAGCACAAATTAGATTGATAACAAGTCCAATGGAGAGAGAAAAAGACAGACAGACACAGAGCACAGTCACCTTCGGACAGACATGGACAAAACTGATATAATGGACAGATATCAGTGTTGGATTAAATGTTTGGACACACTTTCCTATTCACTTGAATGAAAAAGTGTGTCCAAACTTTTGACTGGTACTGTATTTTCACCATAATGCATTACATTAGTGTATCATTGAGGTCTAACAAACATGTTGGATGCATTTTCTTCCTCATAAAACATTTGAAAAGCTGATATTTTTGAACATTTTGAAACCTCCAGCGTTTACACCTCATGTTTCTAAATGGCAGTCTTCTCCTCCCTTGCCTTTGCTGGCACACTGCTATGTTTCTTGTGTCAACCAGCACCTGCAGGTCAGTGGAATACTGTGAAACTGTTGGCAGGACTGTAACACATCAACTGTGCATGCATGAGACAAACAAAACATGGACCCACTTATAGAAAAACTGCTCCATAGCACTACTAGAGGTCAAAAACTAAAGAAAGACTTTGGATATTTGATATTAGACTAGACATTTACTTGCAGTTTTTTGACATGAAAATATTCAGTTGTTGAAAAGTTCTGTTTGTGTTCCTAAACATGGTGTGAGATGGAAAGCAATTCAACACCTGCAAGTTATCAGTCGTCATTTGAAGCTGTGAGACAGTGAAAACCTCATTGCACCTATAAAGATTTAGAGACACATTTGTTTCAGTCCAACCTATTAGTAGAGGTATCAGTCAAATGAAAGAAATAAGCAGCAGTGAGAAGTAGTGATAGATTGAGCACATAGAGAAAGATAACTGCAGTAAACAGAATTATAGTTTGATGAGACTAAAATCTGTAGCATATTATTGACCTGTGTTGATGTACTCATAGACACTGATCTCATTGCAGGGCAGCTCAAATATTGATTGTCTGACTGGAAATCCCATTACACACACACAAACTCATTCAGCGTCATTTGAACTGCTCAAGGTACAATGGATTTCCCTGTTCATCAGATAGTAGTGTGCCGCCTCAGTGCCCATCCGCTCTTAGATAAAGGAGCAGTATGGGAGTTTTGAGAGGCCCCTGTTTACCACTTAACGAGTCCTCCTCAAAGGGCATTCAATTGACATTTGTCTTTTCATTTTTGAGACATTTTCTCTTTAGTGGTTAGCAATGCTTGCAAAAGTCATTGGGAATAGGGATGTACTCCCTCGAAATCAGTTTGTCTCAAACAGTGCCAGTGCTTTTTTGACTGTAACGATGACATTTGTGTGTGGTGTGTGTGTGTGTGTTAGTGTGGTAATATCCTAACCCTGCACATAGCCCGGGGCATTTGATGGAGATCCAGGAGTAGCTTAGGGGTTTCACCTAACGTAGTGGTTGCTGTTAAAGGCCAATGGAATCGATAGAAACTAACTTTAAAGGGGGGGAGTGAGTGGAGGAAGAAAATAGTCAAATAAGTTGGACGGAGGTAGGGTAAATATAAGGCAAGAGTACGAGTTAAGCTGAGAGAAAGTTAAACCAAACATAAAGGAGTGATGGTCAAAGAGACCTCGGGACCTTGGAGGCAGTGTAAACAAATAAACACATAATCTCTCTTTTCAGCCTCACTCTTTCACACACACACACACACTCACTGTCAGAAATAACGATCAAATTCTCTATTTCTCTGTTTGCCCTCTAGAGAGGGCCTTTGAACAGAGCAGATTCATCTTGTACACCCTGACCTCCAGCTTCCTTGCTCACTTCCCCATGGAGCTCACACTAGCCACTTCTTCATACACACACACACACACACACACAAACACACACACACACTGCTCAGCAGATGGGAGCAGCAGAAAGCAAGTGTAAACACATAAAGACATAAACTCCACCACCAAGCAGTAACACATCTCATATTTGTAGTTTCTTTGCTACAGTCTATCTATAGGCTGTGTTTTTCCATATATATAGGCCCCAAGACTTAATCTATCTAGAAGATATTGATCCATGCAGCACAGTTGTCCTCATAGCAGCACCATATCAGACTTTTTTGTGTGCCTCTATTCACATCACATCCTGGCCTTTTTGCTATTTATTTTCTTGCCCAAGTGAGAAAAAGAAAGTCCATGTGAAGTACAACCATGTAGCCTATGGTATTGTACAAGAATTTGATTTCAATCCATTTTTTCACCATTAGGTTTGGTCTTCCTGTTGTGTGCCAATTCATAAGGAAATAGAAAAAAAAAACAAGAAACGTTTTGTTAGGCTACCCTCTAAAAAAAACTAGGAATTACTAGGAACCTGTAGTGACACAGTGTCAAATTTTCATGTATTTCATGTATTTTCATGTATTTTGGCCATTAGTTATTGTAGCAGCTAGATGTTATGTAGAGAGCTAGCTAATCAACTTCAAATGATGAGCCGTTTCCGGGTATGCCAGTAGCAAACTAGTATAATAATGGTTTATTATAACTGGGTATTACTGTATATTGTATACTTATATTTTTGACCAATATTTCTGTTAGCTATGGATCAAAGGGATACACATCTTAAGTCCAGTGGGGCTAAAAATAATTGCACCATTTTCCTTCAATCCCTCTTCCAAATATGTAAATTTGGCTAACGTTTTGTTTAAAATCTGTATGGTTATCTGACTGCCTGTGTTTCTTGTGCTGTTAGACTTTTTAGCTATATCATCACATTACCAGATCTGAGCATTTAACTTGTGAGTAAAATGTTACAGATGAGAATGATAGCCAAAAGTGTAAAAATCAGACCCAGGTTGCAATAAACCATAATTATCCTTTAACTAGCGTACTGGCGTACAAAGGAAGATAGCTAGCTCACTTTAGCTAATCCTTTAAATTGAGCAAAAGGCATTGTGTTCATTCCCAGGAAAGTTCTAGTTTTCTCATTAGACATTTCTAAAGCTAATTTTTTTTTAAACTATTTTGAAACATTTTTACATGTTTGTTAGCTAACTAGTTTCAGTGGAGTCAGTGGTTGAGCTGCAGGAAAGAGGCACTAAAAAGACTGTAACATTGAAAGATCTCATTGATTTTACACATTTGGATGGCTGAAGCTTCATATTAGTTTACGGTGACCAGATGTCCCACTTTGTCAAGCTGGGTGTCCAGAGTCCCAACAAATATATGTAAAACACTAAAATGTCTGGTTTTCAACATTCACTACCAAATTGTCTCGGGTTTTACCACAATTAGAATAATAATTATTATATTAAATTTGTTTTCAGCACTTTCAAAGACATTTATCATGTTCTGTCCTACTCATTACTACCGACTACTCAATATAAAAACATATACAATGCACCTCGTGTCTGAATTCAACACTTGCCTCTATCTGTGTCAATCAATCAATGTGTTGTTGTCAAGGCAGTTGCTAGCCTATGACGCTTGCGGCTCTTTCTGACAGAACCTGTGTCACAGTCGGCCTTTTAGCTGGCAGCCTGCGCTTGTGCACATTGACTATATACCTTGGTGGATTTTAGGAGGCAAAACATCATTTTTCGTCTGCTGAGGCACTGTCCATGGTGTTGAAAGGTGTGCTCAGTAGGTGTGCTAGGAGCTTAAATAATTGTCCACCATCCTGATGAAAACACCTATGGTGCATGCATAAGCGCGAAAATATGGTCACCCTATATTAGCTTCAGCTAAACGTTAAATACATTTTTGCACAGAAGGAGGACTGTGGACTATGTCCCCCATCATTTACATTGCAAGTGTATTATGAAGGGATCTTCTAATGGTCAGTATGAATAGGAGGAATGACTATGGCAAGAAAAATCTGTGTTTTCATAGAATGAGCCCTTTATATGTACAAAGGGAGCTGGTTCTCATCCACGGAGCCGGCCATGTTGCACTGCCATGTTTCTACAGTAGGCCAAACCAAACACTGGCTCTAGAGAGGGCCTTGCAGGTTTCTCGCAACCACCGTAGGTTCTCTTACACACTTGGAAGGAGAGGGGGAGGAGTATTTAGTTAGTTGTAATGTGCAACCTCACTGATAGATGCCACTAAATCCTATGCACTGGTCCTTTAAGACAGGCTTGAAAAATTATGAACTTGTCCTTTAATGGTTTACCAATAAATCTGTAAGTTGTGACTTGTGCCTTTAAAAACACAAGTGAGTATTTTTTCCTTTGTTATTGTTGATTTTACTGTTTATGGGGAGATGAGTTAGCAGAGTTGCTTGATACTTCTATTTGTAGTCTTTAACATGACCCAGCCTTAAAGCCTGAAACCTCATATTGTGATTGGCTTTGGAAACCTCCGGGCTGCTGGTCCAGCTGCTTCTAGACACTGTTGTGTGTTTATTCTTTGGAAAGCTCAGGGCACCCCAGGGTAAATTGCAGTCGGGGCAGGGGAATGATTGTGACCTTGTTTTTGGCCAATTCACTGCCTCTATAACATCAAGGCCAGCCTTGCAGAAGTCAGCCACATGTGTCTTCCTGCAAAACTAAAGCTTGTCTTTCAGTTTCTTTATCTTTTCTTCCCTTCTTGTTCAGTGCCATTAAAAGCCATAACGCCACTCTAAAAATGAAATAGTGAATCATCTTATAAATCTGCCAGACACTGGAGTTGTGGTGAGGGGGACAAGTTGACAGTAAATGAATATTGATTTTTTTTTCCTCCTGTACTGTGAAGCTGGTTTCTGGCTGAGTGAATTTATTCTTACAGAGTTGTCAGAGGTTAGGCTGTTTAATGGGGTGTTCACAGGGATTCACGGGGAGTTTGAGTGCCGTCTGTTGGTGTGCTTACATGATGGATTGGCTGATGGGTTTTAGTTGTGATGTAGGAGAAAGATGTGTGAATTAAAACAGAAAAAGCAGGAGCTGATGGAAGGGGAGAGACAGGAGCAGTACGTGTTTAAAAAATATGTTTGGCTTGTTTAAGATCACGGATTTTTCATGGTGACGTCTAGGGGCGTAATGGTACATGTATTTGTCCTGAACCATCACGGTACGGACATTACAGGTCGGTGCATGCAGTCGTATGAAGAATACGCTCTATGTCATGTTATTGATCTATAATCATTTTATCATACATATTAATAAAATACTACTTCAGTCCAAAAACAAAATATTTCTGTTGCTTCACCTGTAGACATACATCACATGGAACTAACATTTATTAAAATTAAACTTGATGTGACAGTTTAATACTGTATACGTATACTTTTTGGGACAATGTATTCCTTTATTAGATAGTAAGAGTGAATGTACATTTTGTTGTAATTGTGTATGTATGTTTCATGTTTTCCTGACATATGACCTATTATATTTACTTTATGTTCTGCTATATATAAAGGTAATATGAGATTTTTTATTAATAAGAGATTGTGGGTAAAACATTTTGGAAAGCATGACTTGACATGCATGACAAGAAATGAAATACCTAAAATAAACTAGAACACATTACCTAACTTTCAAGTAGAAGGAAGAATTAAGTAGTCTCCTCTGATCTTCAGACACATTTTTATTAATTATTATTACATTTAAGAAAATGAGCAGATTGTATGTAATGAGTGATGAGTCATGTGCAGTTACTTTGTTTTTCAGCTGCCGAAACACCTGCTCAGGTGAAATTCATCTCCCAAGGATGTACGAACACTCTGCCGATGTTGCTAGATATTTCTCTTCAACAGTACACAGGATAAGAGAAGGGTGATGCTGCTCAGAAAGTTTTTAAGTCCATCAGACTCCCTGAAACATATATGATCAATTATGCGTAATAAAAATAACAGTCATTAGCTTGGATCCTAATACATAAGTATCAGCTGAACTCTACACTTATTACAACTTATCACATTTCAGCGCACATTTTTGGCAAATGATGCTCAAGGCCAACTCCATCAAACACCACCTCTCTCTGGGGCCCTGCCTTAATTGGATGAAGGATCTTAATCATTTAATTTGTAATGCTAGTGCCTGTGCTGATGAACCTCCACCGCTGTCTGTCTTTTTTTCCAGTTCTGCTACTGGGCATTTTCCTCTACACTCGCTGGAGAAGCTACAAAGGACTGAAGGAGGGTGTTTACCACGTGTCGGCCCACCATGACGGCTGGGAGGACATCCGAGAGAACGTCCTCAACTATGACGAGGAGGGAGGCGGGGAGGAGGACCAGGTACATGCGTAATACATGATGTTTCCGACTGTTAGCACTTTTATTTTGGAAATATTTAACAGTGAATGCAAGGTTGAAGCTTTATAGCGCATCCGTCAATTCAATTTGGGATAAAATCCTCTGCTATGTGTGTGTGTGTGTGTGTGTGCATGCGTGCACTAGCGTTTTAATTAGGCCCACGCAAAATCCTTATCTCCTCTCTCCAACAGCCACTGTAACCCACAAGCACTCAACAGTACTTAAGAGATTGCATAATATCACGGCTTTGATCGAAACAAACACATGTGGCCTCTATGTTGCTAACACACACACACACACACACACACACACGGAAGACAAAGACTTACATACACAGATTGTTGTTACAACTTGTCAGTACCCAAAAACACTTGAGGTCTTATCCTCTGTACTGTAGATCACCTGCAGCCACACACACACACACACACACACACACACACACACACACCCCTATAGCAGAGTAGATGCTGCTGTTAATTCTCAAGAGTCTTGTTTGAAAGCTCTCTGGAGGAATAAAAACAGCACTTTCCATTCATCACATAATCAGTTTTACAGAGCAACCCACACCTCCTCCGTGTGTGTCATTTCTTCCTCCTCCTCCTCCTCCTCCTCCTCCTCTTACATCCCTCCTTCTTTTCATCTCTGCTGCCGTGGTTACAGTTTTGGTGGAATCAGTACTGAAATGATCAGTTGTTACAGTATATGTGAAAGAAACCTCAATGCACTGCTGCATATGAGAGATGGATAGAAAGAGAGACACCCCTTCATTTCCTCTCTGGTTCACCTCCGCTTATAGTTTTTTTATTTTCTTGGTCACACACACACATACACACACAGATACTCAAAATTATGATGACTACCCTGAGACAGTAAACGGAGATAGATTGGAAACTTAAATAGGTGGAACATTCACAGTAAACGTAATGGGGAGACCTGATTGTTTTTCTGCTCTCTTTTCATTTTTCTGCTCGCTCTTGGTCACATTTCATTTTTTTTCTGCCTCATCTCTCTCCCTGAAATATTCAGTCTTTCACTCTGGCTCGCTCATCTGTTTTCTCTCCTTGGTCCTCGCTTATAGTTTCTATGCTAACTGTGTAACTTTTCCTGTGTGTTATTCTGTGTGTGTGTGTGTCCAGAATGCCTACGACATGGCAGAGCTGCAGAAGTCTCTCCAGCCGAGCCCGGCCCAGTCGGTCCAGTACTGCCGCTCCAGAGCCCTGCACCACCCTCCACCTCCCCACCACCACCACCACCACCATCACCTCCTCCACCAGGCGCCCCCCGTCCCGCCCTCCACCCAGCCGCTGGACTCCCTCAGCCGGACGGCCAGCTCCACCACCCTGCCCCCGTCAGCGGCCTCCACCTCCTCCACCGCCACCACCACCACCAGCCTCCGCAGGGACGTCCCCCCCACCAGACTCCCCGCCCAGGGCCAGGCCCGGCCCTCGCAGCTGGCGCGCCGCTCCCTGTCCTTCTCCAGCCAGGATCTCGCCCGCTACCTGTGCGAGATCATCCGCGACGCCGACCAGCATCCAGACACGGGGCCTTTCGATTCCCTGCAGGTCTTCTCCACTGAGGGAGGCGGCTCGCCTGCCGGCTCCCTCAGTTCCTTCAGCTCGGCGGGGCTAGATGCAGGGAGCAGTGGGGATGGGGGAGGGGAGAGCAGGAGGGAGGAGACACTCGGGGAGTGGGGGCCTCGCTTTGAGAAGCTGCGGGCGCTGTACGAGCGAGCCGAGGCCAGCGACCTCTGAACTAGAACGCACACAGACCAAACCCCCTCTGATAGGACCCTGCTATAGGGCCGCCCCGAAACAATCAATTGACAGACGCTTAGCAGCGACCGAGGCGGGAAACCAGCGAGACAGCAACTGATAGAGATATTCGCCCTGTGCGCGTTCTCACCACACCCCTCACTCGCTGACAATTGACACGGAAGGTGTTGTATTTACTGGATGATGAACCTCGTCAATCAACATGGTGGCCTCACAGACAGATGAAAGTGTCCCTGTGAAAAGAGCCTGTCGCTCTGCGCTCCCTCTACCTTGGATGACAATTTTGCAAGAGCAGACGTTATCAAACCTGCCAGTCAGGTTAAAGGCTTCGGAACGTCACTCTCTACTCGGGCTACTCATCATGATGGAGCTTAGCTTCGCTGTCTGAAAAATCTGTTCCAGTCACAGCCGCTGAAACCTTGAATTAGTTCTGTTTTCTAACAGTCATTGTGAGCTGCTCTGGATAAGTGTCAGCTGAAGGCCCTAAAATGTGAAATGAAAATGTTCTGGCCAGGTTTTGTTTAGTTTTTTTATACCTGAGCAAATCTAAGCCACATAAAATGTATTTTTACCCCCTTCGCTGGTGAATGAGTGTGTAAATATTCACAGGACTAACATATATTCACGAAAAGACTGTGAAGATGAGTGGGATCATACTGAGTAGCCCATAAAGTGCAGAGTGGAATTTCAGTATATAGTGGACACATTGTGGTCTCGCTGCCTGGCTGTACACAGCTTCTGTCAATGTTTGTATGAGAAAAAAAGTGCTTTGACCATCACTGGGTTGCAGGGTGAGATTTTTTTTTTTCTTTTGTTCTGGTAATGTGTCCTTCACTGGGTTGAGTAATTCTGTATTGGTTGGATGTTTCAACTTTCAACGCTCTGTGGGTTGTACGACATCAAGCTACTTACTACTGCGCCCTCGTCTCCATTTGATTTCCTGTTCTCATTCGTGCTCCTCGCCGCTCGTTCCTCCCCACCAGAGGGAGGGTGCACAAAAATTCAAATGGCTTTGTAACAAAGAAACGGGAGCGGACGTGTGGACTGCGGGAGAGAGGAAATACTTGCTCTGTTGCTCTGTTCCACGTGCGCTCTTCCTTAGGCATACCAAATGTGGCGGCGAGAAGAGACTACTTTAACAGACGTTTGCTCAGTAGAATACAAACTATGTCAAATAGCTTTCCAAGGTGACTACTCAATAAATACAAACGGGAGGGGGAGGGTGGAATGAAGGAGATTTATAATGAGTAGTATAGTTCTGAGCTGTGATACATGTGCCACAGGCAGCTCCCACATATATTTATCTATTGTCCCTTGCTAAATTATTGCATACTCCTGGCTGAAACAGTCATAATTGTGATTGTAGGAAAATGGACTGACAGAAAATTGCAGGAAAATAATAACTGCAGTTATTATCCAAGCTGTGAATTGTCAGCACAGTCCTCCTTCCTCTAGTTTGGCTTTCTTGTCACATCAGGTTGATGGTTCTTTTACCTCTCAAAAAAAGAAAAAAAAAAGAAAAGATAAAGGTCTTCTTGCTGTTGTGGAACCAATGAGAACAATTTATCTAATAAGACGAAAAAGGCAAAGAACACTAATAAAACAGCCAAGGGCAAAGAGGAGCACCGAGTCAAGAAGATGATTACAGGGTAGAGGGTTGAATCAGAGAGCACATGAGGAAGGGAGAAGAACCATCTTAACAAGTGCCTGGCTCCATCGTGAAATGTGCCACCAGTGCACCATGGAGCTCAGTAGCTCCGTAGGGAGCTGTAGAGAGTGGAGGGATGCTGGGAGCAATGGTTTTCTGCAGAAACAGTTTGTTGCACAGCAAATGGCACAAATACAAAAGTCACCTTCTCCTCTTCTCACCTTGCAATCCTCCAAAACAAGCCAGCTTGGCTTCTACTGGCATTTCAGGCGCTGTATTCCTCTCATCACACTCGCTGGCAGAGCCGAGCCTGTCGGCACAGAGCAGTTAAAGGGTAGGAGTGTGTGAAAACACGTCAGGCCACTAATCCTAATAGGAACTGATGGCTTGCTGTCGTGCTGGGGAAAAAAAAAAAAAAAAAAAAAAAAACCAAAGGATTGCGGGCACTTTTAAAAACAAAGTCGGCAGAGGAGTCAATTCCCAGATTTCAGCTTTCCAGAGATGTGCCATTTTCTGAAAAGCTGAGGCAACAATGCAGATTTTAAAAATGAGAGATTTGGTCAGGTAAGGGTGCGGTACGCTATGTGATGATACCTGAAAGTAAGACACACAGGCTTTTTTTTATATATATATACAGAGAAAACAGGGATTTCCTAGAGAGGGATGCTTGTTTCTTATTCCTCTGTAGAGCGGGGCCGAGTCTGAGCCACATAGAGCGGTGGAGGATGAAGACGCTTCATGCTTCAACTCTCTCTCTCTGCATCCATCAGGAGCAGCGACTCACTTCCCACCACCATTCATTTGTACCATACAACGGCTTCTTAAATGTTGTGTTCTGGGTGCAGACATGTTGTGAACAAAGTTAATGTTTTTACCTCATTTGTAAATACAGAAATAGATTAATTACTATTATTGTTTTTGTCAAGAAAAGCACCATAGGTCAAAAATGTGCAGCTTCTGAGAAAAAAAAAAAAATCAAACTGAACATATCTTTTTTAATCATCATGATGGTGATGAGCTTTTGACAGTTATGTAAGTGTTTTGTATTTGCTTTGATCTTTTTTTTTTCTCAATAAATTCATTTATTTGCACCAGTGACTGTGCTGAATCATGACTGCATTGAAACCGAAGAATTAAAAGAAATGGAACAGAAGGTTATGGCTTTACATAATGACAAACAAGGGAACAACATTGTTGGAAAAAAAAAAACTTTTATTGATCACACTGCCACTGTACATGGATGTGTCAAAATGCTAATACCTAACACTTGCAATGGAAAACAGATATGTCACACATCCCCATGTGCTTGGCATGAGAATAAGTTTAACTGCGGAGTAAATATTTATGGGTTTATATGATTTCTGATATGAAAAAGGTTCAAACTCAGCCATTCAACATGAGGTCAGTGGATCCTTAGAAAAAAAGAAATAGCAGAGCAAAATAGATAACCAAAGGCACTAATACATAATACAACTTTCTTCTTTCAAATGAAAACAGAAGTGAATGTTTCTGCTCTCGCCAGTGTTCCTTGTTGGTCACATCAGCTGTACATGTAACCGTGCTCGTGCAGAAAATGATGAGGTTCAGGGTTACAAGCTGTTCATTCGTGATCATGTAGCTTTTAAGGTGCATCTTCCCTGTATTCAGGAGTGGCCTTCATCCTGTTAGCCAATCAAACTGTACCAGAAACCTCCTTTGTGGACCTTATGTGGCCAGTTCATTTTTCATTTATTCCATTGTCAGTTTTTGTTTATCTGGTCAATAGTAAATACAAGTAAGATGTAGTAGTCCTGATGGATTCACACAGCCTGCTACACATTTCTAATAAATTGGGAACACATGTCCGCATATTTGAGGAGGTCATGTGACCTGACACCACCACACCCCCCACAGATATCAGATTAAAAAGATGATCTTCGGCACAAAGTTATGTTCGGCATTAAGTAGCTTACAGCTTTGTGTGGCTGTAGCTCCTTCTGTGATGAAAACTTTAAAGAGCTTATCAGTATGATGATGCAGATTATTTCGTTATTACATTGATTGCATTCTCCAAAAACCTTTTCTAATGCCTTTCATACCTATTTTAACAGAAACACAAGAAGCTGATGTGATGTGGGAGAACTGATCTAATAAGCACCGCTGTGTAGATACAGTAGCGCTTAATGTTTGTCAGACTGCTGTACAATAAAGTCTCTGTCAGTCCTTCACGATGTACGTTATATTATAAAACTGGTCAGATATTTACTCAAATTTAGGTGCCAGATGTTCAACAACAGCAAATGTACACAACAAAAGACAAAATTAGAGTTGGAGCACTTGCATAAGGTCAATAAAGAAGCCTGTCAATCACATCTGAAGAACTAGTGTATGTATATAGTGTTCCTCATCAAACATCTTATTTAGACCCTTGTGAAAATTTCATATTCATAAATAGTGTCAATGTATGTACATGGCAGTGGCTCAGTGGGAAGCGTGCTCGTAGATGCCTCCAGAGAATTAGCATGTGTCAGTCTTCTAGACTGACACATGCAACATGACTGCAGTTCATGAACAATGGGTGAAATGATGTAATGTGAAAGAGGTCGCTCATAGTGACAGATTCACAAAGACTTCTCAGCTCTGCAGTTCCACTCAACTCTATGTAGCATTTTAGGATCTTTCAGCTCATTGTTTTGGTTTTATGGCATGCAACTTTACTGTTTTGGTTCAATTTCACCACTCATTCAGCCGCAGCAGACAGCTGTTATCAGTGAAGAAGCTCTAATAAACCCACTGTACACTACCTGCCTAACACCAAACAACAGACAGAGTTAGCGACTAGCTGGTGAACATAGTGGGGCATTTAGCAGCTAAAGAGCCAGTATTTCCATCAGGAGTCGGCATAACATTTATCAGGTGGACAGAAAACAACTCCAAACAAATGCTAATGCTGCCCCGTGTCTGCTGGATGTGTAAATAGGCAACACTTCATGGGCAAAAGTATGGGTTTACTGCCATTACTGTGTACTTCTGGTCTGGTGCTGTTTCTCATGGTTTGGCAAGGCCTTTTAGTTCCAGTTAAAGGAAATCTCAATGCTGAAGTGTACAATGATTTTTTTTTTAAACAATTAGAGTCCAAATTTTGCTGTTTCAAGCCAGGGCCATAAAGACATGTTTTTAACCCCAGGTTCTAAAAGCTTGTGGAAAGCCTTTGCAGAAGAATGGAGGCTGTTACAACAACATGTTAATGCACATTAACATGTTGTTGTAACAGTTTGGATGTTGTAACATGTTTGGATTTAACAATCACATACAGGTGTAATGGAGCATGATGGTTTACTCTTGACTTGGGTTGGGTACTGAACTCTGTACTTTTAAGGGTACTGACCGAATTACGTTGGTGCTACCAAGTACCTATTCACATTGGATCAATTGTTGCCAAATTTTCTTGAGAGTGGGTTGTGTTGTTATAAGATTCCGTATGAGCCTTTCGAAAAATCCCTCCTAGTTTACTAACACACGCGTGCCTGAAATTTCTCTCCCGTGTTCCTGTTTGCACTTTCAGATATCAGCCTTATTTTACTGTTTCCTGATTGCTTTCAGCTGTATTGGAGCCGTATTAAGTTACCGCTGATGAAAACATTTCCTACTGCTTCATATTAAAAGCTTTCCACCGACTAATTAACAGAAGGCTTTTATTGTGAAGAAATCACTGAGTTAGCAGTGCTATTCTTCAATAAAAACAAGTTGACACAACAAGATCTGAGATATTTGGAGCTCTTTGTTCAGCGGATCAGTTAGAAATGCTGCAGAGAGGAACAGTACAA
Source organism: Thunnus albacares (assembly GCF_914725855.1). Classification (NCBI taxonomy): domain Eukaryota; kingdom Metazoa; phylum Chordata; class Actinopteri; order Scombriformes; family Scombridae; genus Thunnus; species Thunnus albacares. The sequence goes on along the minus strand of NC_058106.1, from coordinate 6,419,207 downwards.
GCAGAAACAGCCACAGTGATGATTGATGTTTGATGAAGAGCTGCAGATGACAGGCTCTTAGTGAATTTTTACGGCAAACGGCACATCTCCGACAGGAATACAGGTGTGAGCGGGCCTTTAGTCTTGCTCTAAGTCTGGTGAGAGGCAATGAAAATCCATCTGTATCTCCAAAACAATTCATTTCCCAAGCAAAAACATGAACTCGAGTGGCCGCATTTGTTTCAACAGCACCGAATAGTTCTTTAAAAACGAGCCTAAATGCAGCGTTGAGCTGACATCTACATACACGCACGAGTTAATGGCTTCCTCCATCTCCTTTTCATTAAGATCACCACAGTCAGACAGCGTACCCCCGAATGAACAACTAATCCCAATATGTATGGAAATTAACAATGCTGAAAAAATATTACATTAGTATACACTTATTAGGCAAACATAATGGAATCACTTCGCTCTCCAATAAAGCAATCAGACATCTTCTAAATTAAACATCCAATGTGCAGAGAACAAGCAGTGCTGTTCCACAGTGATCCGATTGGTATGCATTACAATGAGGATGCGCAGTTAACAAACAACATGTTTTCAAAAAGCAGCACAACTGAGTGTTCATGCGTCTGCGAGTGTGTGGATTATCAAAGACAGAGGTCCTTATTAACAAGTGTACAAATATAGGCAGACCCAGTTGATGGGGAGGGAGGGAAAAGTGTGTGTGTGTGTGTGTGTGTGTTTGTGTGTGTGTGTGTGTGTGTGTGTGTGTGTGTGTGTGTGTGTGGTACCCACATAACGGCTCATTGTAGCAGGCAGCTCTGACTGGCTCTGACTGGCTAACCCATAATTACTGACACAGCTCCAGCCTTTCAATCAGCTCCTCTCCTCTGCTTCCCCTTTTGGTTAGGAAGAAGAAAAAGAAAATGAGGAAGGGGTACAGGTCGTTGTGAATCTGTGTTTTGATGCGCTCTCATCTCTGCTTCTGTTTAAACATGAGCCCCTTCTGTCCTCCCCACTCCTCCTCCTCCTCCTCCTCCGCCTCCTCCTCCCCCTCCCCACTTTCTTTTCTAACCATAAAGCCTCAGTTTGATATGCAAGTGTTGGCTCCCTCTCTCCCCCTCTCACTCTCTAGCAAACTATTTTGGATTGCGGCGAGGAATCAGCGTCGTTGTCAGCCTGCTGCAGTTTCCTCACCGCTTACATTATTCATGTGTATGTGTGTGTGTGTGTGTGTGAGAGAGAAAGTGAAAAGGTTGCGGGTGCTGCTGATGAGAATCACAGTGCCAACAGAAAGAAAAACATGACAGCAATCACAACAACAACACTGTCACAAATATCACTTGGTACCAGCTGTGACCTCAGTTTTACAGCAAAAACACATTTAAGCACCAGTGGAACCTGCTTCCACCAGGGTGGGAATCGAAACTAATAAAATTATTTCGATTCTCTTTTCAGGGGAGTAATTGATAACATCTATCACTGTGGAGCCAAGAAAAAAAAAAGAAGTGTCAACTGATCTGAGCTCCAGGCTGGTCAAACTTATTGTGGCTCCCCCCCCCCCCCAAACAGATATCAACCTGAAACTTCTCTCCTGTCTTCATAAAATCTACAAATATATCTCAAGTACTCTCAACACACTACCACATGGTCAAGTTTTTGACACTTTGCACTTTAGTCAAGTAATGTGCTTATTTAAAAGTCACAAATCAGAAAAAAAACAAGTGAGGAATCAGCATCAAAGTTTATTCTTGACAATGGAAAACAATCCTGACTCAAGGTCCACTTACTTGCTTTATCCAGACCATATCAAATGGTCTTCATCAGTGCATGGGGTTTGCTGATCTGTTTTATCTATAGGACTTTTAGAAGACTGTGCGATACAGTTGAAAGCCCTGGAAAAAGCTAGTAAGAGGACCTTGAGTTAACAAACTACTATTTCCAAGAATGAACTTTGACACTCAACTTTTAAGCCAACACAAGAAGTGTTGCTATGGATGAAATCATAACATCTACTGAGCTCATATGACAACAGATCAATTTTTAATGACATGTGATTAAACTCCACTCATTGGTGAAGAACACATGATACAGAAAGCTGCAGAAAAAGCTGATAAGTGGAACTTGAGGTGAGATTGTTATTGTCAAAGTGAGGAATAGTTCTAAATTTGGATCTCAGCCAATTAGATCTGTGTCATATTGGGAAAAACAGAACAGAAAAGTCAGAACTTTTTTAAAAAAAATGATTTTAAATTAGAAAAAAGTTTCAGTTGTAATCAACATTTAAAATAGAGCACTTGTTGCTGGCACCAGTTGCTGGCAGTGTGCATTTGTTTTCATCTAACTTGTACCTTTTATAACTGAAATAAGTCAGAGCAGCTGTGGCAACTTGCACTTTCCAAAAATGTATTATGTTCATAAAACGAAAATCTGAATTAGTGTTGTGTTCCAGTAGCCAGAGCCTCATTTCCCAAAAGCATCTTAAGACTAAGATGATCATAAAATCCATCTTACAAACAGTCTTTAGCTTAAGAGGTGTTTCCCAAAAGCATCGTAACTGAAGACTCTCTTAGAAATGATCGTAGATTAAAGAGTGATGTGTTTATTGTTTTGGTTCATTTTTTTTATTTTACTGTATAATGAACACTGATGTTCTTTGTTAAGTGACGTTTGATATAAAATGAGTGATGGTGTGTGAATTAATCATCATCATCATCCATGTCTCCCTCTTCTTTCCTCATATATTCATCTCTTCTGGCTGACATGCTGCTGCCCTGAGGAGTATTTTCTGTATCTTCTCTTTTCTATTTATATTAGGGTGTCTCACACCTATATACAGCAAGTCTAATACAGAAATAACGACAGAATGATGTACACATTCATGAAACTTATAGGAACAGCCACTGCTACATTTTACCTTAATAAATACTGCTTCGGTAAACATGTGTAGTAATTTAAGAACATTTGTAGAAACACTTTGTAGAAACGCTCTCAACTTCTAGGATCGATCATTATTGGGAAACGAGGCCCAGCTCTATTTTGGATCCAATTCCAAAAAAATCGCCAGAAGCTCGAAAATCTTTAATTTACTACTCTTATTTTCACTGGCAAAGAATAATGTACAAAACATGTAGGTATGTAATATATATATATATATATATATATATATATATATATATATATATATATATATATATATATATATATATATATATATATATATATATATATATATATATATATATATATATATATATATATATATATATATGTATATCTAGAAAAGTTTCTTTTTATTACAATGTATAGAGTATTTGAATGTCAATCTTAGAGTTGTAGTTTTTTAAATATGAAGTTATTTATGACTTTTCTTGCTTTTGTTGATGCTGGATCCAGCTTTGATAGATGCTATTGAACTCTATTTCTAGGTGTTTCTATGTAGCAATGACTGGTACTTTGTTCATTTCATGCTGCTGTGCAGAAATGACACACACTACTTCAAATGAAACTAAATTATTAGTGGTTGCTCGTGGTATTCCAGGCCCTGCTTAGAGTTCAAATGATTGTTTCTGTGTCTGTTCATCTGCACCATTGTGGGCTGGGAGGAAGGCGGCTGGAGACAGAACACCCCGAAGCAGGACTCCTATAGGTGCTTCCACACTCCACAAACTAAAACAATGTAGCCCCAAGCTGGAACCAGCCCACTGCTCTAACACCACAGTTCACACAACCATGTGTTGAAAAAATAATGGGCATGATCACAGCTGGGCACAGTGCAGAGAGGAGACAGAGGAACAGTGAGGACTCAGTGCTTTTATCTCTTCTTCTCCTCCATCTCTCTTCCCTCTGGCCTCTGACGGGGTTTCTCTTGCAGCTCTGCTCCTGCTACGGAGTCGCGCTGGGCTCTGACGAGCTCTTGGCGCTCTTCTTGCGTTTCTTCTTGACCCGGTACACGTGGAAGGTTTTATTCTGGAACGTTATGGTGAACAGGGTGGTGTAAGCCGCCGTCTCCGTCTTGATGGCCTCGCAAAATCGAGGGTGGGAGGCGGGAACGAGGTCTGGCTCATTCTCTCCTGATCCGTCCATGATCTGATGGTACAGAAAAATGAACCACGTCATTATCAACAGCGTCAAGAATGACAGAAGGCTCACACCGATCTCTTAAAGGTTCCCTGTGTCCATCAATACATCACCGACATATTTATTTATGTGAAGATATCATTGCTGTAAATAAACACCATCAGAAGAGTGATTGACAGCCTCTCACAGGCAATCATTTCACTTTTTGGTGCTGCCAGCTGGATCTCTGCAGGACTGTTTCATAGCATCAGGAATGATGGAGCCAAAGTGGTTCTGAGTTTTCATAAAAGTCAATTGATTATTGATAGATGTATTGACAAAAGTATTTAAACACAAAATGTGAAGATATAAAGAGAGCTTCACACAGAGTTGATGGACTGAAGTTTTTGGAAAAACAGATTCTAAATTGAAAAAGTAAAAGATGGGATGAAGAGACAAATGCAAGAAAACGGTTCTTTATCCAGGGTTCCAGTCGTCCTGGGGGATGGTAGACACCTCCGGGACAAAAGGGATTTTATATATAATTTTTTATTTATTCAATTATTTTAAACTACTGCTTATGAACTGACAAACTGAACCGAGCGCTGAGTTCAACGGTTCAACGTCTTCTCATGCTGTTACTATAGTTACTATCACTGGCTGGCTACTAACCCTTTCTGGCAGGACCTCGCAAATATGTTGCGCTGGTTCAACAAAACACAGCGAGCGCTTCCCTGCTGTGTGTGAGTACATTAGCTGAAGCAATATATTATTGTGGTCTTTTTTGTTATAATCGAAGCCTTAAAGACTGATCAAACAGCTTGTATGTGGACAGTAGTGATGCATGGATTGCAGTTATATCCCCAGACGCTGGGGTTAATCTGCTGATCGGGCGGGTCGGGTCATAAAAAAATAACATTCTGATTAATAGTGGATGGGTCGTAAGTTGTGAAATAATACATTATTAATGAGGAAAACATTAATTACATTCTTTAAAATGGGAACATAGCAGAGAGCAGAGCTGCGGTCCGGACAGCTTCATTTTTCGTCAGGCATGAATTACTGACTCACAACTGAACAAACTAACAGCGGGGAATACTAAGAAATATACACACTAATAACAATTATTTCCACAATTATACAAGAGAGATTTCTGGAGAAATTGGTGCACTCAGCATGCTACAATCTTTCCAAACCGCATGGGTTATTAGGAGCAGAAACGGGACAGCAGCAGGCATCATATATAGGACATAAATATGAAACTGTATCGCAAAGGCGCAGTTCACCATGGAAACATTTACAATTACTGAAAGCGGCACCTCTAATCTTTAAAGTATATCGTTAAAGAAAACACTCATACATCAACAGGGGTGGATTTAGTGATTGGGGGCCCCAGGCAAACTCTGTCTTGCTTTATAAAGTCAAGAAACAACATTTTGATTTTGGGACAGTTTACATTCATTTCGAGACGGTTAAAATTGTTTTTTGGGGACGGTTCAGCGTTCAGGAAAGTTAGTCTGGAGCCCCGTTTATCATTCATTCATTTAGAGAACATGAACCATGATCCAACAACTGTCAAGTCAATCTCACCACAAGGTCCACTTGTAGCTCCTCAGCAGATGGAGTGTACTCAGTTGTCAAACAAATTGACAACAAAACAGATACATAAAATAGACATTGTGGTCTATTTTTCTAAGGTCAAGAACATACTTTCAATCTTAATGTTCCAACTAATTATAGATACAGTGCTTTAAAGTACTGAATGTATTTTCCTTATGAACTTTGACACACACAATTTGAAAAGAAACCATGGTAACACTTGAGAAGGTTAACATATTATCGATCTTCACAGAACGTGTGGCAGTGGCAACGTTGTAGCAGTGTCACGCCAGCTATTGTGGCACTGTGGAGCCGCATGGAGACATTGTGTAAATGAGGGTAATTGGACGAGCTCTGAGAGTATCTCTTCAGAACTTTCTGCCATTGTTACGGTGATCGGAGTCTGCTGCTGACCTTAGCGTTCATTTCTGAGGATGTGCAAAACTAACGCTCCCAAAGAACGCAGGAGTCTTGAGTTAATGATGCGCATGTGTCATTAAAAGACAGTATATCAGCAGCCTTAGACGCTTGACGGATATAATAGTTTGAATTATGAAAACCGTGTATCTGCATAAACCAAGGAAGGAAGGAAAGGTACAAGCAAACTAACAAAGAAAAAACAAAGAAACAAAAAAAGAAAGGGAACTAGACAGAGAAAAAGAAAGAATACAAGAAAAGTAAGAAATAAAGATAGAACAGACAGAACAGAACAGACACAGCGTTGCTTCAATAAAGCCGTCAAGATGTCAGATGTCATGTATGCTGTGTGACACTTACTCCGTCACAAACACAGACACACACCAACTCTGTGTTTCATGTGTCTTACACCACACTGAGCCAGACAGCCAGACTGAAGCTCGTCTTGCCTCTGGTGATCCAAATAGCCAGTTCACCGCATCAGACATCGAAATAAGGAAAGACGGAGGAGGGGAGGGGGCGGGTGATGGGGAATGAAAGAGAGTGCGACAGCAAGAGAGTGAGAGACACTGATGTGCGGATGAGGAGTGAGACTATTGATCTTGGCGGAGGCTGAGAGCTTTCACCCAGTCACAGAAGTTGGCAGAGGGGACGGAGCATGCAACCACACACTCACACACTTGCACGGTGAATCACATTAAATAAATGCCACCCACATGTCCGTTGGCCAGGTCGAGCAGGTCCCGCAGTCTGCAGCCTCGCCTGTGCCTCCGCTCGTAACAGATGCTGTTTTCCAAAACCACGTAGTCGGCCCCCGCGGCTCTCAGGATGTCATGAACTTCCTCCGGGGACCGGCGAGCGTACACCTGATATACCTGCTCACATACACACACACACACACACAGACACACACACACAGACAGACAGAGTGCAAGAGGATTTATTTAGGTTTGTGTGGATTTTTGATTGCTTTTTTTTGCCTAAAGATCATCTAGCTTCACAATTTAACACCAATATACTTGGAAGGAGAAAACCTCTCTTCTGGAACTCCATTACCAGACACATTTATTTTCTGAATTAAAGTTTTGATGAAAGTCGGTTTAGATTAAATTGTAACATGTTTACTGGAAAAAATTTTTTTGAATGAAAGCAATTATGAGTGAAACGAAATCAGAGGGAAAACAAAAACAAAAGTGTTAACCATAAAACACCTCAGCTCTCTGAAATCTGTTGCGGTAAATCTTTTATTTGTAGCAGATGAAATACAACTTCTGACTAATTTCACACAGTCACAGATTTAAATGGACAAATTATGCAACAGATAAGTTCCGTATGAACTGACTTTTTTTTTACAGATATTTATCAAGGACAAAACTAAAATAGTCTTTAGATGGGTTTTAGCATAAATTAAGAAATGACAAACCAACTTTCTACACCCAAGAAAGACCTTGACTGTGTCAACAATCACTCCCTGTTTCCTATAGAGAGCACCAAAATGACCCTCTGCCATTTTATTTAAGTGCACGCAAAATTATTGATTTACTGCATTTACTAGATTCATCTACTGAGTGTCTATCATATAGGGAGTGATGAAAGAGTGAATGAGGGACTGATGTCAGACTCAGCCCTCAGATGGCTCAAAGAGGTGGATGTTCAATTTGCATAGTAACTGGAACATTAGCCGTGGGGAAAAGTTTTGTCAGTGTACCACAATTCACAATTCAAGCTAATCATATCATCATCATAGATGTTGATAGATGATGTCATAGATGTTAACTGTACAGACAGAACCCCATCTGGGTAGTAACTAAAGTGTGACTCACTATTTTCTTGGTCAGTTACTTAACAAGTCTGTGAGTCTTTAGTCATGCTAGCAGCTCTGTGAGGCTAAGTGCTAATACCAGTATGCTAACGTGCTCATAAAGACAATGCTAACCAGGGCTGCTTTTAGCCTGCTATATTAGGGTGGGCTGGTAGAAATAATAGGTGGGCAACTTGGACTGTAAGTAGCTCGGAGGTTAGAGAAGTGGACTAGTAGTCTGAAGGTTTCTGGCACAAAAATCGAGCAAAATGATTTGAAATGCTGGCAACCGGAGAGTTATAGAGTCAGGATCAGGCCCCCAGGCCTCTCTAGCTTATGGCTGTGTGTTTGTGTATGGGGTGTTTGGGTGATTAATTTCCCCCTAAATTTGCTGCTACCTTATGATTTGAGTCAGTAGAAGGCAGAGTGATTTATCCTAAAATAAAAAAAAATCCTTCATCAGGATTTTAACATAATCAACTCTATAACATTTATTTTCATTGGATGGGCTGAAGTGAGCCAATATTTACAAAACTAGAAGACAGTCTAGAAAACAACTAATCTACTAATATAACTAATAATATCCAACAGGACAAAATCAGAAGATTTGTAAAACTGTTTTTTCTCTTTTTTTCCCACTTTGTTAGGTACATTCAACAGCAACCTGAAAATCTGTATGTATAGTATCTTAGTCTTATATCCTTTTCTTTATATCCGCCTACCTACAACATCAGTCTCCTGTTTTCCTTGGCAACAAACAAACTAACAAATGCATCCATGTCTAAGGTATTTATTATCTCATGGGCCAAGATCACCAAATTCCTCTTTCTTTCATGTAACATGGGTTAGGACTCATGACAATGTCAGCCTCTGATGTGCTAGCAGCATCGCTAGAGGCAGAAGCAGCACTAGGCTTAAAAAAATATGATACATCACACAGCAAGTCTTGTAAGTCACTTTGAATAAAGTAAATGAATGGAATGTAATGTAGGTCAAACTATGAGCTTTCGCTAGCAGCACAGCATTCATGTACTGAAAGAACGGGTAAACTTTCTAGAAAACTCGCTGTAGTTATATCTTTAAAAGGGTAGTAGTGTGGTATCTGTTATTGTGTGGAACAACAGTGATCACTGACTTTGGGTAGGGGTCTAGCAGACACATCATTTTTCTCAGTCTGTCCTCCCTTCATCGAATAAATCTGAGTCAATTCAAATGGACTGCTGATGGAAATTCACTAGTAGCTAAATCGGGGGGAAAACACCTCCTCTCTCTGAGATTAGTGTTTTTGTACATGATCCCTGACAAAAATAAGCGTAATAAACAAAAACTTAACTATAGTCAAACACTTAGAACACTGATTTGTTCCAATCCATACATGAGATAGAGCTGGTTATGCATCTAAATGTGATTTTTCACAAGCAGTGGGACCATGTGTGTTCTTTTACTTGCTTTGCCTTGTGCTTGTGTGTGTGTTTGTGCACAATGTGGGCCATCAAAATTCATAGTCATGCCTGTCAACATTGGGCTTTGAAAATAAGGGACCCCACCTGACCATAATTTTCACTTTATGAAAACGGGTTTGTCTCTGGGCTCCCGAGATCTAATCACCAGGTGCCTTTACTGCCTGCCCCTTGTGGTTTCTTGGGCGTGCTTATGTTTAACAGTCCTAGCCTGCTGGTTAACATCATTTTTCCCACCATGACCAACACCAAAGTCCTACACACTTTGCAAAATGCACAGTTGTCTCCTAACATGCTTTTGGTCAGGAATGAGAAAATAGTCTCCCAAGTATTTAACCTATTTCATCTATTTTGTTAAGAGCTAAACAACCTTTTAACAGCTTAAGAAAACATCATCTTAATAGAGTTGATGTGTGGTGTTTGTGCCTTTAAAAATATTTACCAGAACAATAATTCATCTAGATACAGGTATAAGTTCCTTACCAGCTTTCCTTCTTTGAATTAGTTCATGTCTCTCCATCACCTGACACCTGGGCTGCCTCTATGTGTTTCTCTTTCCTCCTTAAACTTTTTTCTTTAAATGCTGAATCAGTTGCACCTTCTTCCTTCTTGAATCAGTTCTTTACTTTTTCCTTGTTTTTCTTTCAACAGCATTACATCCTGCCTTACTCACTTCTGTTTCCTCTCTCCTGATTCATTCACTCACTCTGGAAATGTAAAAAGCCTTCCTTTAAAAATCCGACAGAACATGAAGCAGAACTTTAACTTGTAGCCTATGGTGTTAATTACAGTAATTGTGGACAAATGACACACGGTGGAAATGCATCAGCAGTCAAGTTATCCAAACGCTACATTAAAATTACTGTAATGTAAAGCAGCAGAACTAAATTGGATAAACTGGATGGTTAAAACAGCGCTGATGTCAATTAAAAAAAACTTCAGCTTCATTGAAGAGTTTTTCTAGCTACTTCCTTTGTTGTCTTTTGTCTGACATTATTATTTGATGCCCCACATGTCAGTTAACGTCATATATGATCCTCTGAACTGATTCATTCATCTGTCTCATGAAAGCAGCTCCAGTCTGCCTGCTAGCACAGGTGAGTGGTGGATTGTTGGTTGCTCGGTGTTAACAGAATCAGCTGTCTCCGTGTCTCATAGGTGATATGAATATCTGTGTTCTTTGTTCAAAATGAATTACGTTGTAGTGACACACAAATTAAACCCTGAGAAAAACTGAAAACATCATTAATGTTCTTACAAATAATTGCAAAAAAAGATTTACTCAGTTTTCTTCCTTGATATCACACAACACACACACACACACACACACACACACACACACACACACACCAGAAGGTCTGTACCAGTGTCGTGGATCATTAATGAGCTCCACACTAAGCTCAGGCTTCGCCAGCAGCTCAGCATGGCTGACTTCCCACTGGGAGGCAAAACATAGGCTCAGCTACCCAAGAGATGACCCACACATTACTTCCTGCTCATAGTGAAGACGACACACACACACACACACACAATCCAGAAGCAGAAACAAACCAATTTTATAGGCAAAGCTAATTTGCCACAGTGTTCAGTCATTTGTGTTTACAGCATGTTCTAGCCTAGATGTGTTTTTGTGATCAGTGTTTTGGATGTAACGTTTTGAACATCACAGTCTTTTAATCTAATATCCTCATTCAGTACTAGTGCATTTGATGGACACGTAATTACACCAGGCATCTCAAGGACGAAGTGCTAAACACAATCCAATGAGGACAAGGTGCAGAGAGTATCTCACACAAAGAGAAACATAGAAAATCTTATTAAAAGACCAGAGTTAAAACATTTTACATAATTTAAAAATATCATTTAATTGGTGAAACATGTATGATATAGACTAAAATAGAATCAAATGGAAACATATGGTTTACTCAGCTTGGTCTGAGCAGTTGTTTCCTCCATTAATGACGGAAAACAAAAAAGCAATGCTCTTCTTCTGCAACGCTTCTCACATATATTACCGAGATGCACTCTAGTGCAAGCGCCACCATTCATCTCTCCTTTACTGGAACGCAGCATTTTAGGCTTCATTTTTCCTACGTTACTATTCATGGCTTAATGGATGCACACTGTACTCAGAGCATCTTCTGATCCCATATTCATTCACACAATCACTGCAGGTCACTGGCCCCCATCTACAGGCAATTCCCTGGTCTCTCACGCAAGACATTAGCACAGAGCTGAGTGAGATGAATGGGCGAGGCAATGTGGCTTCAGCTGCAACGGTACAATACAGATTTCTCAGATTTATCTGTGTAGGAGAGATTCTGTCATTATAGTAACAGAAGAAGTTCTGACTTTGATTCTAATACCAAAATAATATCTGAAGCTTGTATATTACTACAATAAAATGGCAACCAAGAAATAACATCAATTACATTTTAACATTTAGCATTGTAGTTATTAACACTTGATATGCTTTATTAGGGGCTTGATATGGGGGGTTCTGGAGTTCTCACAACCCCTAATTAACACCTAGGACCTTCCTGACAATGTCCAAGTCATCTCTAACATTGAGCAAATTATTTGCTAATTAATCTCTTAAGTTTAAATGTTGAAAAGTGAAGAACTGCACAGAAAATATGACACTATTAGCTGACAGTGAACAGACAACTAATGTAGTCTGCAGCTGCTGGCATGGATACTGGCACTGTTTGTAGTACTGTAAACTAAACAGTAAATATAGGTTAGAATAATACATTTAAACTCTACATGCTGCTCCTCTTCTACATATTTAAAAAGCCTCATTTATGTTTAGATTAAGTCCAAAACTGATAAACGAGGCTATACGCAAAATGTTAGTCCTCAAAAGCAACGGTCAGTGCCGGTGTTGTCGGCTAAAATCTGCTAACTGAAATGTGTTGCACACAGCTCTTTCCCAATACAGAGGGAGGAAAGATAATGGTTCAGTAACAGATTTGCTCAGCAAATTTGTGTGTTTTGCCAATGTGGGTGTCAGAACTCAGAGTCATTCCCACCGGTGCTAACAAAATTGTTTTTCACATTTACACGCTCTTATTTTCTCTCCATATGTAAGCGATATGCTCATACTGTGCAGCCTGGCTGTTGTAAAGGAGCAGCTTTGCAACAGACTGAGATGGACAAACCCTGGAGAACAGTAAATCAAGGATCAGAACTTGATTGTGTTTATTTTAGTTGATACCGGCCCATTAAAATATGTTCAGACCGGCCCTGAAACCAGTACTTAGGATTGGCTAAGGACGTCTCTAGATACAAGCGAATGTCTCCAAGTGACCCCCATGCACGTTTACCTACATGCAGACTGGACAAACATAATTCCATCTTTAGGCTAAGTGTTTTCAGTTTCACTATTTGCATTTGTTTTTTTTTGGATAGATTTTTGTGCAAAATGCAAATAATTCACATGGATGAAGAACAAACTTTGTTGGACTTATATTCTCTGAACACTTTAGCTAGACAAACAGAAGCAAATTTACTCTAGGTACTAAATGTTTGTGCTTTTTCCGAGGTTCACTGACACCATGAATGTAGAGACAGGAGCAGAAAGGAGAGGGTCTGGAGGGAAATAACAAAAAGTAGAAATCCTGTTAAGTTTGGCAGTCTGAACTGTCACACATCAGTCTTCATTGAATGCTGTTAGATAAAAGATTGCAGCTAAAACAGAGCAACACCATTCCAGTCGTCAAAATCAGCCAAAAATGGCTCTGTGACACAATCTCCTCACACCTCACCCAGCTCACATACCTAAATGAACTGATATTGAGAGCTATTTTCCATTCTGTAGCACAAATAACCATGTTTTTGTATTGTTTTAAATACCATGTCACAATATTTTTTACACCTTTATGGATGGAATCCATCTTTGTGAAATCATAAAGGAAAATAGCTGTGTATTTCACTCCTGGCATGAGCTTTATAGCCAATTAACTGTTATTAAACCCCGCCCCCTTAATTACTAATGGCTACATGCATGGAATTGCATCAAGAACAGGACAGGGTTGCTAATGTTAGCACATGACCCCATTGTGTGAGGAAATACCACATGGTGGATGTGCTAGTCATGAACAGGGCTTTTTTTTTTTTACACTACAAACTAATGTCGTTAGTTAAAAGACCAGTGTTTAGGATTTAATTGCATCTAGCGGAGAGGTTGCAGATTGCAATCCTCACCCTCACCCCTCCCTTCCAAGCATGTAGGAGAATCTACAGTGGGCTCAAAGCTTGCAAAAAATGTCAAAAATGCAGAGCCAGTGTTTGGTTTGTCTGTACTGGGTTACTATAGAAACATGGTGGTTAAACATGGTGGGCATGACGGGACCCCCTTCCTATGTAGATATAAAAGGTAAGAAAACACAACAATTCTTATTTTCATGGGATTATACACTAATGTAAACACACTTATGAATATTTTATTCCATTTCTACCAAGTCTCTTCCATTAGATGCCACTAAATTCTACACACTGGACCTTTAATAATTTATTTCTTGGCCCTGGAAGTAATGCTAGGTTACAACTGTAGGCAGTAAGATAGTTTGCCAGGCATGCAACAAATGCAGCTTACCTAAGAGCAAATAAACACATCATTTAATCCATTCCTTACAGTTTTGCTCTCGTGTTCTTGGTTTTGGAAAGGCTTACAAAACAAACCCCAACAGAACCCACTACCTTCCAAATTCTTTAAATAACAAGTATCATTGTGACTACAGCTCCATGCGTACACTTTAGCATGTGGAGAAATCTGAAGTTTGACCTCCTGTACCTACCTGTTCAGCAAACTCTCAAAATAGACAAATAGCATCAAATGGTTTTCAACTAGAAGCACTATAGTGTGCTTTGTGTTACATGTAATGCCATATTTTCTGTCTAATACACGGGTGGAAACAGCGAAATTCATGATCGCTCACTTAAACTGCTACATTGTCTATTTTATTTGACTGTAACACATGGAGCCTGGTTGAAGCCTAAGAATTTCAAGACAATTAAAAAAAAAAAAAGTTACCTTTCCGCTAATTGGCATTCAAATCAACATGACTCACTTGTATAGCTGACACTGTAATTACCATATCATTGCCTCAAAGTTTAACTTTTTCATTTATTGTGTTTGGCTTATCTTGCAGCCCCTCTGGTAATTTCCACACTCCTGTGTATGCTTGACAGTATTGTGCTGCCTACAGTACCTGTCTGGTCCTCTCCCGCAGGTCTTTATCTTCATAATGGGGGTGGTTGGTGAGAACTCTGCCTGTGCACAGCTTGATGCCAGCCAGCAGCTGCATGCTTCCTGCAAATACAGCCCGCTTAGGGGTCTTTGTGCTGCGGACAAACAGAGAGAGGGAGAGAGAAGGACAGATCACTTACCACTATAAATATGTAGATAGCATAGAAAAAATATAATATATAAATATATACATAAAATATATAAAAAGTTTTTCGTTCAACTACAGTAGGTTTTAGAGTTTGTTGAAAGTAAGAAAAGAGAAGAGGGAAAAAAAAAATCTACAGTTGAAAGAGTCTGTGAGGGAGATGAAAAGGTTTGGTATTCACAGGTGCATCCAGTCATCAACAAAGTTTGATTGAATTTTGCTTCAGTTTATCTTCTGGCTTTGTTATTCAGTCCACATGCTTTTGCTTTTTGCATTTGCCACAATAATTGGGATATATTGATGGCATTTAAAAGCTTCTTTTAGAGATGTGGTTTCAAGGACGGTTTGGCTATCTACATCAGGACCTAATACAAAGACATCCTTTGTCCAAACAAATGAATTCACAGAGAGGTGGAAAAAGATGCATAGTAACTGTGGTAAAAAAGACAACAATCTTCAAGCATATGGACAGGCCTTGTGAGGTTTTGCCATGTTAACAGGTTATATGACAACTTGGAGTATGTGTGTACATGTAAATCTGTGTGTGTGTGTGTTGCTCATTAACCAAACTTGACCTTAAATGGCCTCTATTAAGAACAGAGACCTTCCGTTTATGACAACACACGTCCACATACCCATATATCTAACCTGAGGTGTTAACCTAGGGGTCACTTTTAATCTAAACTCATTCCTACACAGAGAACCATGCTGCTAATGCATTTCCATGACTGACAAAACTGATTGCATGAGCTAAGAATATTAGACACTTTGGTACTCAGGTCTTGTTGCCACAAGTCCAAACACAGACCACCTCACCCACAGACAGAGCTAGGTCAGACAGCAAACAATATAATCAAACAGGTACTGGATATAGGGAGGAGCTATATCTGCTTTTGTCTGATTTTCTGAAATTGCAGGATCAAGTACAAAAACAAATAAAAGCAAAAGAATTGCATATAACTGTTGATATGTACATGTCAACAGCAAGTCATTCTACAATAATAGTGCAGTGCCTGTTCAAAATGTGCCTGCTCAGAAATGCTTGGCCTCTGGTATTGTTGCTTGCAGCTTTCTTGAGAACCGCTCATCCAAACAACTTCACAGTTGACACTGCACTTCCTTGGGTCCTCAGCAATAAACCCGCCAAGTGTGAGGTCGATCTGATGATTGTCCAGAAAATCGAAAATTTAGATGATGCAAGAGTCCTCCCTGACCAACATATTGGTTTTATATCAAATAGCTGATGAAATAAATCGGTCCAGTGTGATTCTGGATCTTTTTTTCTTCGACTGTCTTTGAAAGCAGCAAATATGACTGTCTTACCCTGCCTTAGTGATGAAACTATAAACTGCAAAAAAAGGGAATGTCCACTGAGCTCGATATCACTCATTCACTGCCCATTATATGAGGAATTCTATGTAGGGGGCTAAAGAGAAAGCCTGGAGTCTTGGTTCACTGACTGAAGCCTTCCAGGTCAGCAGCAAGAAAAAAAAGAACAGATTTGGGCAATGGGGAGAAGTTTGAGTGGAACCTAGGTGAGACAACAAAGTGGCAAAAACCCTGACTGACTATGATGGGCTGAGAGACCTGTCAATCAACTGTTCACCAAGACACACTTCTCTTTCATGCTGTCTACACTTTATGGCAGAGATGGGAAAGATCCCCATGTGTAGTCAGGCGTGTAAGGGTTAAAATTTTAGATTAATTACATTTAATGATGGGTTTTGGCTGATAGTGGGAATCCATGTTTGCTTGGTTTTAACACACTTCCTTATTATTAAGCACCAAGTTGGATATATCACAGGTTTCAGAACAATCATGAACACAATTTTCAAGTTGGAAACTGGTTATCATGTTATCTCTGATATGACGTGGCTTAAACTTTTACATCGCTTCCAACAATGAACAATGATTTGCAAAATCGTGACAAAGACACACATTAATTGTTTAGACCCAAATAATAATGGCTTTGTAGGCTGAGGACACAAGTTTTTGCATGAACTAAGTCAGTCTTTTTTTGGAGTCAGAAATATAATGAACACGACAGAACAGCAGCAGCCTCAGCATGTAACCATGGTGCATGCTGAATGGATGAAATGCTCAAAATCCTGCTTTTCCTACTGTCCTAAAAGCTTACTTTTTTTTTTTTTTTACAAAAAAAAGTTAAAAAAACAGCACCACAGTATACTGATGTTACATCTGGTTTGGTCACGAGCAATTATCAGAAACATTCAATTCACAGAGGTCAGTCTGATGCCATAAAACATCTATCTTATCATCCCTGCTAACCATCCAGACGGTTTTACACATGTAAACACTTAAATTTACATATGATGAGGAAGTATATTGTAAGCTATATTTTCTCCATGTGTGCAGTATGTGTTTGACACAATAATGACTAGCCCACTAGCTGTGTGTGAAATATTTTCATAAATATGAAAACAGGCGTATGCTTGAGCAGATATGCACAAGTACGTATGCTGTAATGATATGAATGTTTGTGTGAATGTGTGTGTAATGATATGAATGTTTGTGTGAATGTGTGTGTAATGATATGAATCCGCAGGCGGATGTGTGGGTGATGTCTTGGCCTTCTGACCTGCACTAGAAGTGGGTCACTTCCATTCCTGTCTCTCTTCTCTCTGAGCAAGTGTGTAAATTTGATTGCTCACTGCACCCGGGGAGTAGCTTCCATCCCCTCCAAGCTGATTTACATTTAATTTCACGTTTATATTCTCATATGTAAATGCCAGAAGGCACTGGCACGAACCCCACTGACATTATAAAAACGAAATAATGACATTAATAGTAGGGGATACGGTGGGGTGGGGGGGGTGGGCATGGTAGGAGGGGACTCACTATGGTGACTTGGCACAGATACTGGCCTGTTTGTATTTTCTCTTAACAAAGTCAGTGGTGCATTAAGTCAGGTTTACTTGTACTTAAAAATGTTCATTAGCACCTGTTGCTCAACTTCCCAGAGCACCATGAAGGAGAAACCGAACTTGAAGAGAAAGCCACTCGGATAGTGAGCAGCAAATCACAAATACCTAATAATACTTTAAATATTATGCAAAACCAGCAGCCATATTGGAATTTCCAGCTTTTGGGAGACAGACCTTTTACAAGGTAGACATAATATCTTGTGCAGGAAGAGTGCAAGTGTAATTAAAAACATTAAATCTGCTCTAATCAATGTTCTTTTATAAGTAGTCACAGAGAGTTATCACCTGACTCTGCAGTTAACCATTTAACTTCTTTTAGCTTATTGTTTTAGTTTTATGACCTGCAACTCCACTCTTCTGGTTCTGGCGCTCTCATCAATCTCGTTTCCAGCAGCAGAAGGCAGCTTTTTTCAGTCTACAAACAGCAAACAAACGGTTGCTTTGCTACCAAGATTAACAGTGTGTTCTATTAAAAAAGTGCAGCAGGGAAGACTTTTAAATTACTGTGTGCTAAACACTTCTGACTGCATCTACAATCAGCAACATATGTTCTTGCTGTGGTCATTTGTGAAAACAAAAGTGACATTTTCTTAGCTACTGCGTAAAATAAAGTAAGCACAAGGTTTTCTGAATGAAACGTAATAAAATGGATTTTATAAAACATTCGTCAACCAGGATATCCACTGAAGTCCATTTGATCAGGCTGACAATATTCAAAAATACAACACAAACAGGCGTCTTTATACTTTAGTGGGGGTGTTCTTGGGTAAAATTGTGACATTGCTGCATACTCTGCATTAGTACATACACTCACATAATTCCCAGCACAGCTTTACCCAGTGTGAACCTGACCAGAGGTCTAATCATTCAGAATAACTGAAACCACCTGTGTGGGTGAGGAGGTTTGTAATCTAACATGTCTGAGTTGCTGCCTCACTGATCATCTTAGTTGCTTTATTCATTTAGTTTTAAAAGTTTTGCACATAACTTAGATACCTGCCACCACACACACACACACACACACACACACACACACACACACACACACACACACACACACACACACACACACACAAATAAGTGGTGCAGAGTGTAAATGATGATGATAACTAAGTGAGACTGTAAAAGTGATTGGGAGTGTTCTTACAATTGTGCAAGGCCATAGTCTTTCTGAAGTCTCACCTCTGATTGAGAGGTATGTAGTTCAATCAAGGACATCTCTTTCTCTCTCTTTCTCTCTGACTTGCCTCTGGATGAGTTAGGATGCGGAGGAAGACACACACACACACACACTTACACACAGAGCTGCTCGTTCCCCGTTTAAGGATGAGGCCAAATGCTGCTAATTTAGACAATTTAAAACATGACAAGGAGCAGGATGACAAGAAGACAATTAAGGGAGTGAGAGAGTGAGTCTAAAAAAGGGCGAGCAGAGGATATAAAAAAAGGATGAAGATACAGTTTCACAGAGGGAACAGAAAAATGGATTTTTACTGAGTGATTGATATACAGACGAACGCTGGCACATATTTTCAAAGAATGGATTAAGTAATTTGTTTTAATTAGACAGACAGGTGGACACGAGACAGATCTACAAAAACAAGTTTGAGAGTGCCAAGCCTTATTTGCACTGGACTAGAATTATCTGGGGACGTCATGTAAGACAGTAGGGCTGCTCACTAAATGTCAATGATTCAACTCATCACTCGAGAACCCCCTGAGTTGAATCTCTCAGTTTCTGCCACAAAAGCAGAAGCTGCGCCAGGACATCATGCTTGGTGAGGCTATAAAATTCAGTGGTCAAACATAACAGCATTGGGGGGGTTAACAGTTTATTAGTGCAATAGCAATAGACAGCAGTTTATATGATTGCATTAATCCAATGGTTTTTCAGTCTCAATCCTACTGAACTGTTTTAAATTGTCATATCACATTGCAAAATGTGACACAGCAGTGTTTACACCATCAGCATTTCAAGAATAAAATACGGAAAGCTGGAAAAATGCAAAAAAAAAAAAAGTTGGAAGGATTAATGAGGTTCTGTAATCCAATATCTACAGCATAAACAGGCAGAATATCAAGTTATAACTGTGGTTATTTGTAGCAGCCTGGTGTCATCTGCATATGATTTAATGTTGGGAAACATGGTGAACAGCCGTGCGTAATGGCACTGTGCTCTGGCGCGGCACTTTTCAAATCAGAAGCTGTAGATTTATACATATGGTAAATGGAATGCACTCATATATAGTGCCTTTCTAGTCCTCCGACCACAAGCGCTTTACAACACATGTCAATATTCACCCATTCACACACACGCATTCATACGCTGATGGCGGAGGCTGCCATGCAAGTACCTACTCATCAGGATGTGATCTCATGCACATTCACATACACACCGCTGGCGCAGCAGAACTGTCATAGAACTGGGTGAGAGGGTAACAGAACTGTTACTTCTGTGTATAAATATGCTACTGTATGAGTGAAACAAGTCCAAGAAAACAACACAAAAGCAGTATTTCAACCGCAGGAACTTCCCTCTACCTGCGTTTCCACCAGAGGAACCAGGGTCTAAATTAAATTCCAATAAATTCCTCATGGGTCTAATTTGCAGGACCTACCTGGTTCCTCAGATGTGATGGAAATGCAAACAGGACTGCACAACAGGGACTTTTAGTCCCAAGTTTAGTTTCCTGAGATTAGTTCCTCTGGTTCCAAAGTACCTGGAACTTTTGGTCGAAATGGGGCTAGAGAGTGTCATGTACAAGTATAAATGAGCAAATATAACTATCTTTGGTCTTAAAAACATTTGTATAGAGACGTTTGTAACTAACATTAGCATTTTAACATTGACAAATGCTGTTAAAGAATAGACTGTTGCACATGGCGATTTTGTGTTTGTCAATCAAGTAATGGTACCATTATCTTTTTATCCTGAGCAAGAAGGTTTTATTGTACTCCAGAGGATATATTATATTATATATTGGGAAAATGGGAAATCTTGGGTGGGGAGAATAGGGAATAGCTAATCGATTCAATTATAATATTATTATTATTATTATTAATTATTATTATTAGGAAAAACCATGATTCAAAAGATAAAATGAGCTTGTGAAAGATAAATAAAACAAGAGTAAAAAGAAGTTTTAATTTGTTCTATCAAGTTATTGATGGTAAAGGGGAAAAATAAGAAGCTTTTGTATTCAGTTGTAGTTTTGACCTGTTTAATAACCATTTACTACATTTTGTCAGTTTCTTGGCACCACATTACTAACCTACACCTAGTGCTCATGTGAGTCATTTTTTAGAAAGGTCTTATGGGTCGTGTTGGAAGGCGCTGACAAACGACCTACAGTATTTGCTTGTTTAGGCATAAGGACTTGTGGGATAAACAAAGTCAATGTCTCAGTGAAATGTGCTGACTTTCTCATTTGAGCCTGCTCCTTCTCTGAATGGGTCTCCATGCTGAGTAGCTAGATGTGCCTCCTGAATTTGCAGCAAAACTGCTGTCAAAGCTCTCATTAATAATTTCCACTGCAGCCTTCATAATTCTCGACCACAGACTGTATATCTCCACCCAGCAAAGGAGGGGGGAGCAGGAGGAAAAAAAAACAAGGAATCCTTCAAAATAAAAAATATGAGAGCTTATATTTGCGGATTCACATGAGTACTATTATCAAATGACCTCTGTATTTGGTGAAATATACTGTATATGGTAAAATCTCATGAAAGAAAGTGCAAGAGAGATTCTGACAGCTACATTTTTCGTCTTATATGCAGAGGAATTTTCTTTGTGTCAATGCAGAGGTAAGACAAAAAGAAGACACTTTGACACAGAACTTCATCAACACACAACAATTTTAGTTTCAAAATGCAATAAAACTCACTCAAGACTCACATCTGTTCTGTGAAATGTGACATTTGAGTTTTGATCCATCTATTCTCTGTCACTACACTGGAGTGTGCAGTGTATTGACAGTGCTGCGTATGGACTGTAGTCATCTGTGAGCCCTGATAGTCTGAGAAGCAGCTGTTTATATTAAACACGTGGCTGAGATTAAGCTGCTCCTCTCTATGCTGCACATGTAATTGTTCCCCTGCACTGCTCAGAGCAGTGAAGCTACTACTAATCATCAGTGCTTTTTATATTTCGGTAGCCTTCCTTGATTGACACCAACACAAGTGTGTAAATTTGAATTTGAAAAAAAAGGTAAAGATACAGATTGAGGAAGAAGCAGAGAGGCCAAACACATGAGTCAGACAGAAACAATATTTGTGACTTTAAAAACTGCACACTCACAACTATAACTCAGCGTTGGAGGCAGTGGAACGACCAGGCGTTGCTACTGATTTATTGACTGTCCATATAGAAGAGAGTATCAGCCTACGGCTGAATCGTGGAGCTACTGCTGTTATCAACTGGAAACTTGTGAATTATGCTTTTGCATGTACAGAGGAACCTCTACTGGTTCTTGTGAAGACGCTCGGGTTACCCTCTGTTTTGGTGTGTGTGTCTTTTACCTATGACAGGTTATGTTTCAGGATGCTTGGAGGCAGAGTGAAGGGCAGGGTTGCCAGAGGAAAACCTGTGGCAAACCTGTACAAGCCTGGCTCACCTGTATTTAAGATGGCTACCGGAACTGCTCGATTCTCTCTCTCTCACCAGGCCACACCCTGCAGACACTCCAGCTCATCACTATTTCCTTATTTTTTGATTTGTACTTTTACACACACACACATCATGATACACTCATCACACACTACTGTTAGTACTGATTTTTCATGCTTTGCTTGTTGTTTATGTTTGTTTATATTTTGGCCGAATAAAACTCTTCAAGGTGATGTTTGTGTGAGTTTCCTCTTTTGTTGCAAGCCGGAGCTTGCAGCAAATGGGGCTTGTAACAAATGGGGGCTTGTCCAGGATCCAACCAGGTTTATTTTTTGCTGTCCCTTCTTCCTTGAGTAAGTTAATGGACCTCTAAGTATGGTATTTCCTGGACTAGTTAGTGTTTGTTTTGTTGCTTGTCTGCTTGTTGCCCTATGTCAACTTTTAAGATGGTTGTGTGAGTGGTTTAATGGGGTAGTTTCAGTGACTATCGGTATCTAGTATTGGATGTTGGTTGTCAGTTGTAATAGCTGGAATAATTAAATAGGCATTAACCAAGAGGAAATTTCACAAACAAAAGGGTGCTGGTTGTTAAAGAATGTGAGTGTGGGGCATAAAAGGTATTTACCTTTGGAGTTACCTTTCATGGTAGGAATCAGCAACATTGTCCCCCATAGGGGCTTTTTGGTTTGTTGTTTTAGTTTATTTTTGTGTATACCACGATTCAACATTGTGGTGGTTGGTTCTTTGTGTCTCCATTGGTTGAAGGTTGGTCCTGTTGAATGGATGGCTACTGTGGAGGATTCTGTACAATGTCCAAGCATAGAATTGTTGGATAAGTGTATTGAAGACCAATTGCTGAAAATTGCAGAATATTATGAAGTAGATCTTCCTAAGCATCGTCGTAAGGAGGCTATGCTAACCACTTTAAGGACGCTTTTAGCTAGAAGTTTGCCAGCCCTAGCAGTCCCTATTTGTTCAAAAGGTGATGTGATGGCCACTGAAGAAGCAGCTGCTGGTCATCTGTTGCAGGCAAGGTCAAGTGTTCCTTTGTCTGATTTCGGTGAACTTGCATTTGAACTGAAAAAAAGAAATCCTGCTGCTGCAGTACCAACAAGAGAGTGAACGGGAGGAACGAGCGCATTCCCACGAGGAGTGGGTTGTGTCCGGGAGCAAGAATTGGAGATTGAAAGGCTAAAAAGTAACTACAAGGTTGTGTGAAGTGGAATTGCAACAGAGGCGTTACAGATTGGACCTAATTAAAGAGGGTAAGTGGTACATCTGATGTAGCTTACAACTTGAAGTTATTACCAAAATTCAAAGAAGGACGTGGATACTTTTTTGCCCATGAAAAGTATCCATGTGTTTGAACGGCTTAGTCAAACACAACAGTGGTCTGATTTAGACAAGATGTTGCTCTTACAGTGTGTGCTTACTGGTAAGGCTCAGAAAGCATTCTCAAGGTTAAGTCTGCAGTGCTAAAAGCTTATGAACTGGTGCCTGAGGCTTATCATCAGCATTTCAGGAAGCTAAGGAGGTCAGAAGGGCAGACATATGTAGAGCTTGTTCATGAGCTGTCCATACAGTTCAATCGATGGGTTACGGCTTCTGAAGTAGAAAGCATGGATGATTTGAAGGAAGCAGCTCTTCTATAACAGTTCAAAGATATCCTCCCTGAATGTGTTACCACATACCTGAACAAGCATCAGGTTAAAACGGTGAGAGAGGCCGCAGTGTTAGCTGATGAGTACACCTTAACGCATAAGACATATGCAGGGGGAAGGAATGACTGGAGGCGCAGAGATTACTTGTCTATTGGCCACCAGGCTAAAGTGGGTGGTGAGGTGGAGAGTCCAATGCTCAGGTCCTCGCATGGCAGGGGGATTTAAATCGAACTTAAAGCAAAAAAGTACTTAAAGCAAAAAACAAGGCATCCTAAAATAGCCAAGGACCTAAACCAGCCGCTCTTGCCTCTCCTGTCCACGACGTTGATAGAGATGAGGTTATAGCTGCTGTCAAACTCCATACTAATGCAAAACCAGTTGCTGCTACATTTTCTGACTTGAGCCCAGATCAGCCGGAGGTACACGCTCAGTCCTCCTTGAGTTCAGAAGAATGTGATCCAGGTTACTTACCTTACATACATGAGGGTTATGTGTCTTTGCCAGGAAGCGAGAAGAAAGCCTGAGAGACACAGGTGCTTTAGAGTCTTATATTATTGAGTCTGTTCTTCCATTTTCCTAAGAAACGGACACCGAGTGATGTGTGCTGTTTAGGGGGATGGGCATGCAACTGTTGTTTGCTCCTTTGCATCGGCTGGTGTTGTTTTCTGATTTGGTGCAGGGTGAGGTAGCCATGTGAGTCCAGCCTTCACTGCCTGTTCAAGGAGTGGCAGTCATCTAGGAGAATGATCTGGCTAGGGGCAGAGTATGGCCTGACATGCCTCCTTCACTGGTGGCCTCCTCCAAACCAGTAGTAAGGGAATTTGCTGGCCCTGAGCAGAACCATCACATTAACCCACACCTTAGTTCTTTAAGCCCATGAAGTCCAGGGTCACGAATGATTGCCCTGGGAATTAGGATAATCCCCTCATCAACCTGTCTTAGTACACTTATGTCTATACTCATGAGGACCTAGGATACGTATCAGTTCTCCTGTGAGAGCCTTCGTGCCTCTAATCTAATCCTAATCTCATCTCTAAATCCATTTTCTAAAGCAACACGTTTATCTTTACCTTACCCTAATCCTAATTCTGATTTAATACACTCTTTTTTGAAATAGGAATTGGCAAAGAAGGACTTAACTGAACTTTGCATCCTTGTTAAGCACATTTCGGCATCAAAACAACCTAAATACAACACAGATTAAAATACCCTGTTTTCTTCTGATTTCAACAACAGGCCACATTAAATCCTTCTCTGAACATTTGCAACCTTTATCAGTGGTACATGATTCATACATGCATCACATTCCCTGCAGCTAGAATTACCACAATGTACCCCTGACAGCTTTACATAAATACGCTAGCCAGGCCAGAAATATACTCCCTTCTATATGTATGTGTCTATCTTTGTTCTCCCCCTCATTATGCCACAATTTGAGAATCTCCTGTGATCTTTACATATAAAACTTAATAACCTCGGTTTCAGTCACCAAGAGAATACGGCGTAACATGAACCCCCTTTCCCATTTTAACACTTTCATCTGGAATGTAATTAGCGCAGCAGCAAGAAGCTTAGCACTCCGCCCTGCTCTCAGCCCCAACCAAGGTAACTCTAGGCAGCCCCTAATCCTCAGAGCCTAATGGGATTAGCTCCAGAGGGAAGGGAACCCATGTCACACACAC
Organism: Thunnus albacares; assembly: GCF_914725855.1. Taxonomy (NCBI): domain Eukaryota; kingdom Metazoa; phylum Chordata; class Actinopteri; order Scombriformes; family Scombridae; genus Thunnus; species Thunnus albacares. The sequence goes on along the minus strand of NC_058106.1, from coordinate 6,393,596 downwards.
AAATACATTCAAAATCCCATCTCTCCTCCTCTGTCTCACTATCCATCTCTCTCTCCATCTGTCTGTGCCATTTCACTATCTGTCTAATAGGATTAGACCAAAATTGTCCATTTCTTAAAAATTGCATCTGGTCCACTCAGTGTCATCATGCTGATGATGATGGCATGGAAACAATGAGCTTTGAATTATGACTTATTCAGTGTAGAAGTGAGCTACAGTGATCATCTATGGGGAAGACCTCAATCATAAATTGATTCTAATTTTGCACTTTTATGCTTTTTAATTAGCATTGTGTTTCAATGGAGAGGTTTGTACAATTATCAGATTTTTGTTTTAAAGGATTTCCAATCCTGACAAGAATGAATAATGAAGAAAAACAATGAGAAACAGAGACACTTATAGGATTTTGGTACTTTTGGTACAAAATAATAACAATCAGCATCATCAATCCAAAGCATCAGTATCAGATGTTGAGACCCCCTATTAGCTCAACCGGATTCAGTCTGTTTTTGATGGGGCATATATCCTCCTGTGTAACCGACTGACTGATAATTTCAAGTTTATAAAGGCAAGTGTGCACACATGCACACAAAGGCTTAAATTAAATCCACACATACTCACAATCTACGCATGCACTTATAGTGCAAAACAGGATGTACTTGTCAAATCTAATATTTGCATACACAACGAACTGTATAAAGAAGCACAAATATGCACACCGACGTCCAAATGTGAATCTTTATCCAACACAACAGCACAATAATTGGACAATCCTTCTTATCATTGTCTGCTAACAATCCAGTCTTTTTACAGCTATTTTTAATGACATTTTTGCTTTCATATTCAATCATCCTTTCATGCAGGACGCCCACGTACGATGCGCTTTACTGAAAGCAAATTCAGTAAACCACAAATCTACATTCTATTGTTATGATAATACTGTGTAGATTATTATAGACTTTGACTAGGTAACAAGCCAAGAAGAGAAAATCATCAATAAATCAAATACATATAGTTTGCAGAATATATTTTTAAAACATGAAATTTACATCTAAAAAGTAAGATTAAACAATAAAAAAAGTAAGATTTTTGTGTAAAATTACTTTTTTCCAGAGCATCACAGCCAACACGAGTGGAACAGACACAGCCCTGCTGATCAAATCATTATTTTACAATTATGACACTGACAAATTAAACATAAATACAAGTTAATGAAAACAGCGGTATGATAGATCAGAGAGGACACAAAGTTGTCCTCTTAACTTTACTGCCACACAGTCAACTGTGACTGGGCGGTTACAGACACAGCTGGTTACTCTCCTTAGCGCCATCCCATTCAACCTCCATTCAGTCCCCTCCGGCTCTCTGTGATAATCTAGACCTGAACTCATGAATTAGTTGCTCTCTTTTATGTATTTTTTTGTTTCTGTTGTCAGATAATTGAATGAGTATGAAATAGTGATTTAATCGTGGCTCATAAATAATAAAAGAGAAGATGCATTTACAAATTTAACCGACTTGGTGTAGATGAACTCCGAGATGAACCACCCATTCAGTTGACATTCACTTCACTGTGTTAGTCTGAATGTAGTATAATAAAGAAATATGGGACAGGAGACAGCATGTGATGTGATGTGTCCTTGGCCAGACATTATGGTTGCATAGTTACATGGTATGCAACACAGACAGCTATGCCAACAGCTAGCCCAATGCTCCACATCCAACCTGAGGACCATAAAATGACAGACACACACACAGATGTGCAAACCCAAAAACACACACAGCAGCCACAGCACGGAGCCATTCCAAATCACAGCTTCATCTCAGATCCCATCAGGCTGATGCTCTTGATCGAAAGCCCGGCCACAGAGACCCTGAGGTGGGTTAGAGCTCTGCCAACAGCTGGGTCCTTTCCAGCACCCCCATGTCTTATTCATGGAGACCCATCGGCTCCCATCACTCATCGGCCAGACTCCCCCGCAAACAAGTACTGACACACATGTATACACACAAGCATGCATACACACAGAGACTAATCAAGGACATCAAGCAAAGTGAAACTTGATCTGCGGAAACAAGCTAATCAGATTCGCTTCAATTTGATGTGAGCCCTGGATTTGTGAGCGTGGGTGTGTGTATGTGTGTACCTAATCCAGGTCATGAGCTCCACAGTGTCTGGATCATAGAACTCCCTCAGTTCTGATAACTCCTCCATCAGCTTAGGCCAGAACTAGAGGGAAACAGACAGAGACAAGTGTGATGGAAAACCCAGCTTTAATATTCATTAAGACCGTTAAACAGAGTATCACACCTACTGATGTATCTTAAATAACATCTCACTACTGCACTGAGTATATCAGTAACAACCATTTAGACTCTTGCATTGGCCAAAAAAAAAAAAAAAAAAAAGGAAAGCAATCATTTTGGTATCCTGTTTGCGTGTGAGTTTGCTTTTTTTCCGCAACTTCCATTTCAGGCATTTTCCATTTCTCATATCGTTGCACACAGTTTGTACAAACTGACTCGGCTCCATAATGAGACTGACAATGCAGTGATGAACATAAACCTCCAAGAAAATGGCATACCTTGTAATACAGGAAACCGATCATTGCCAGTGGAACTGCATATCTGACAAGCCTAAACTGCAAAATGAGAGAAAGAAAACAGCTATAATGAAATGAAAGAATATAATCATATCAGAGGCAGAGAAAGCGAGAGTCAGGCAGAGACATACCTAAAAAAGAAGAAGAGCACAGAATGAGATAACAGACAGACAGAGAAGCATTGCTCATTCAAGTATCATTCCTTATCTGATTAATGCTGTTTGTCAAGTTAGGACCACACTGACACCTAGTGGTCTCAGTAGCAATGTTATCACCAGGGCTGTAGATTAAAATGCAACTGGTCATTAGGCAGCTTTACGGTTTACTTTCATGTCAAACCAGCAAAATATAAAAAGGAGAAGACACCTTTCAAGAGTGATTCACAAAGAGCTGAGCGGAGTGAGAGATCACTGTCATGTCTGCTGGAGACTGTTGACATAGATGTTAGTTGTTACCAGGACTAACCTCAACACTTTCTGAGTACTGACCTAAATGTGTTCAAAGCATCAAGAATCAGAAATGTCAGTCATTAAAATTTGGCATTGAAAGTTTGCTAAGATTTAAAGTCACGTCGTCTTTGATCAGATATTTCCTGATCTAAAATACTAACTTATTTTAGACTGCATTTTATTTAAGCAAAGTCATACTTCTGAGAAATCTGGCATTTTCTGTTAAATGAAAACAGGCCTTTATAGAAACATATTTTTCTATTCCTAAAGCTGAGGTACTGAAAAAAAAAAGATATTGAAACTCAGACATTGTATTGGTACTGAAGCATTTCAAATTATTCCCAGGCTTAGTTACTATCATGTAGCTCTCTCCAGCAACAGATGCCTCCACTGGATGAAGGTAACTGAAAACATAGCTGACCAAGCTACACATTAGAATTTTTTTTTTTTTATGGCTTTTGAAGGCTGGCTTTGAAGGTAAGAAAAGCTGATCTGTGACTTTGAAAGTTGCTCAATCCAACCCTATAGGCATAAAGGATCTGCGTAGCGAAATGAGGGTAAAAAGCTCTCCAATTTCTTAAAAAACATCCTGCTGAAGAGTCTTTGAGCAAAGCATGGTCCTGATGTGGTTACTGAGTGGCCAAACAGAGAACCGTCTGAACCTCTACCAGTGGCCAACAGTAACACTGAGGATAGTTGAGTGTCATAGTGTGATGCGTAACATATGTGCATATATGCATTTTTACATAAAATGGGTGAAATAGTGTGAAACCCGTAGTGAAAGTGAATACAACCTAATATTTTAAACATGCAATATCCTTTTTTTGACCAATTAGGGGTCAAGCTGAAACCATCTGACATATGTCATGTTACGAAGTTGTTATGCCAAATGTGGTAGCAAAAAATTGCCTATTCACACATCCAGCAGACACAGAGCAACATTAAAATTCATTTGGAGTCATGTTTATGGGCCACCATAACCAAAACAATGAGCTAAAGGAAGCTAAAACGCTCCATAAAGCTAAAGGGGGCTGTAGAGTTGGTTGATAATTATCTGTTCATCACAACCAACAAAACACCTGTCACATTAGACATAATCATTTGATCCGTTGATAATATAAAAAAATATTGTTTAGTTCAGCTTGATGGAGTGAAACAGCCATATCTGGTAAATCTAGTTCCCAAATCAAGTATCACACTTTTCATATCAAACCAGAAAAAGACAACAGTGTAGCAGGTGTCTGGAGGCAGAGGTGCAGTTATGAGTTCGTACCAGAACTTTGCTGTTGCAGCGGAGGGTGTTGAGGATCAGAGTCCACAACTCTGTACCACACACACCATATGCCGCAACCGCACACATATGGCCAGTCCATATATACTTCATCCTGGGTAGGGAGTGGGAGAAAGAGAGAGAATATCAAGTGGTGTTTGGTGTTAAAAAGTTTGTTTTAAATGTTTCACCTGGTTATGATTTCCACTCATTAGTAACTCAATAGATACCACATTCTCCCACTTTGGAGAAAAAAAGAAAGAAACTCAAACCATCTCCATGGCAGAAGGACAGACAGATTAAAGAGAGGGAATTTGTTTTATAATTTTGATGCTTGGACTTAATGATGTTCCTTAGTTTAGATGAAGACTTAGCGATATGGTTGCAATGTGGTTAGACTTTATTTAGTGTCTAAAATATGGCATTATTATCTAAGTTCTGATCCAAAGCACACATAATTAGAGCCCAAAACAAATAGGAAAAGATTAAAGAGAGAGGAATGAGCAGCATAGAGGAGACCAAGAGAATGCAATGCGCTGAAAAAATGTTGACAGGAACAGGAGCCATGAGAGAGAGAGGGGGAGGAGGCATAAAGAAGTGCAGCCTCACAGAAATTAATCTCAATACTTTTTTTTTTAAATGCAAAGGAGCTGCCTGACAGAAATGAATGGCTTTCTGCACTTTTGGCCTTTCCCTCTTATTCAGCACTTTAGAGAAAGTGCTGAAATCAAATGTGTCAGTGTCTGCACTACTGTACCTGACTGCTGCTGAGTATAAAAAGCTCTATTTTTTCTCCCTTTTTATGCGAATTCATTCACTACTTTAATTCCTGACTATAACAGGAATGCATTATATGTACGGTATTTGTTAAATGCACTGTTTACTACATGTCTTTCCAAATCCTGAACACCACCTAAAGAAGAACACAACATGCAACATTTACATACACAATGACCCAATCTACTGGCTTTAATACACTCTAAATCTTAGTCAAATTAAACTACTTATATGAACTACTGATAACCTCCATCTGCATGTTGCTGTTAATAAACTAGATAACAGAATTTCTGTTCTTTTTGACTGAATAATTGCAGGTTTCTTTTAATAAAGGGAAAAGGAAGTGATTATTCCAATTGTAATCTCTCTGATTTTCTTGACACTCCTCACAAAGAGCCCAAACTTAAAGGCAATTATACTTTCACAATAATGAATCATGGATGTCAGGCATGGCAGCCTGTGTTGCGGCTTGAAATGTACTCAGCCCGGGAAATATATTGATGATGCCAGCAACAAATACCACTTGACAATTAAAGATGAAGGTTGGGAGTCGGAACTGGGAGGGTTGTTGTGCTTGAGATTACAGATGTAAAAAGGAAAAGCTGCATGCCACAGGGCATATTAGTCAAGTTGTGTGACATTACAGAGCTAATAATAAGGCAATGTGCAAATAAATACAATACCGTATACCATTCAGGATAGCACACTGTACTTGTCTTTTATCTTTTATAATTGATGTGCTACTAGCTGATAACCAATTATTAACACTATGATCCTCTAGATTTGTGAAGACCTAAACTGAAAACAGTAAAATGTTTACTGAAATTCAAATATGATGTCACCCAAAAAGTTTGAAACATGTGAAATTAGCTTCTGATTTCTAAAGGATAAGGGTCTTGTAAGATAGTAGAACAAAAAGAGTTGGAAAGACAGCAAAGAAACCCTGGTATTACAACTTTCTGTGAGAGGAACTGTAGTGTGTGGTTGTTTAAAATGTGAAGTAATAAATAAATCAATTAATAAACAAATATGATGAGCAAGGTAGGTGGAGATAGAGATGGAAGAGATTTTCAAGATTTGCCATTTGGTAACAGAATTTGGTAATCAGCAACATTTTCCATTTACAATATGATTTGTAACAAAATCAAAATAATAATAATCATGAGGTTGCCCCATTAGCTCCCGCAATTAACCACAGCTACAATTTCAGAGTACAATATCCACAACAATAAAAGGCTTAATCTCTCGAAAATTAACAGATTGTAATTGATTGCTTGAGCAACATATCAGCCAGGCACCCGAACTGTAAATGGCTAATGACGAGTCCATTGTGACTGCTGATTAGAGCTAAAACGATTAGTTGGTTAAACAATTAGCCAATTAACTATTTTGATAATCGATTAATTGTCAATATCATTTGTTAACTAAAAATAGAAACCATTATCTAATCCCACCTTCTTAATTATGAGGATCTGCTCTGGGAAACTGATCAACATTTTGAACTATTTCCTGATATTTTAATGGAATGGAAATAATCATTACTTTCAGCCCCAACTGACATCAACCAATTCATATTTTAAACTCTGACAAATACCAGAATGCAAAACATATTAAACAAGATTAGAAACACTTTAGATTAGTTTCAACAGCTAACTTTGCAAAGAAAAATGGAGAACACTGACAAAGGGAGAGACTTCACTGAGTGTAAAACTGAGGCACTTGATTCAGAGGTCAAGGCCAGTCAGCCCATTTTCTTTGGTGGTCATAGCTCTGGTGTGACCAATAAGAGCAAATTTGTCAAGAGCCAGCATGTCACAGCAGTAGTAAACGCTGCCAGCTCAGAGAGCCGAATCATTCCGGAAATTAAGGAAAAGTGGCTGGATATGAAAGTCGACCCCAAGAAAGATGTTTCTGTTCGATGGCAAAACCCAAGTGCCAGTGGTGGAGCCAGGGCTCTTGCCCCACAGTCGGGTCCTGGCATCTATAACTGGAGACAGACTCAGCAGTGGGAACCTGCCAAAGGATGATGATGCTACTTAAGTGTCCCCTAAATTCACTGAAATACAACTGTGGATGATACAGCATGTCTTGCTGGCTGACAGAAAAATTACAAGAAATTACTATCAGCACAAGAAAAAGAGTGAAAATGAGTAAATATAAACCATCTTTCCCCATTTTGTACTACATTTTATGATGGCATTAACGCACAAAATGTCCCAACAACTTCTTACATCCCTGGAATACCAACATTCTCCTCTATCTGTTCCTATGAAGATATTTGCGGTGGGTTGAAACCTTTGGACATAATCCATAGAGTAGTATGCCTGGGTAAGGCATGTAATGATTGTGCCAAAAAAAAAAAGCACAACAGCCTTGGGTTCAGTGGATAACTACTTTGCTGTTTTCTATTCCCATCAACTCCAAAATATTCACACACACACGGGTCAGTTTCCTTAGAGGCACACATATTCTTCCATCAGCATTGTTTTCAGACATGCCCTATTTTGTGTATATGCAGGGTTTAAAGATCTCTTAACAACCAAAGAAACGGTACTGAAAGAATTAACATAAGTTTTGTGACCCAGAATGACTGTTCACTGAGCCCCATCCCCCTTAGTTACTGTTTCTACACCTGTCAAATTTTCCATGATCACACAGCACATATGCAGCTTACAATGATAACCGTGGCAGATTGCTTTTTTTTTTTTAAACAATGTGACCTTCATGTCACAAGGTAGACAAAAGCAGCCTTCTCATTTGTAGCCTTCAGCCATCATTTTTGCCATCTGAAATGACTGCTCTTGCTGGCAGATTTTATTAGCTGCAACTAGCTTTCTGATTAAGCAGACAATGATTTCTGTAGAAGACATGCAAATAAAGAAACAGCACTGTGCTTGTATTGTAGTGTAGCGCTAGTTAGTCCTAGTATTATAAGTATCATAAGGAAAAATGTTAAATCAGAGAGTTATTTAATTTGAATATGAACTTGTTTAGTGCAGCTTAGCTTAAATACTTGTTGGTATTTTCAAACATATGTTTCACTTTTAATATTACAAGATAAAGGCTTTGAGGATGAGGACTAACCAATGTGTTTGGAAAATGTAATGTTGTCTTGGGTAACGTTGGCCGGATTTGTTGGAGTGTGTTTGTCCCCAAATGTGTAAGGAGCAGGACAGAGCTGCTACACGTTAGCATAAACTCTTATAGCATCCAGACCGACTTCCACCCAGTGGGGAAATACCACACAGTTTGTTTTTTTGGGTTTTTTTTTTTAGTATTTTTATCTAACTTGTAACCTCACAAACTAGTGAAGTTACAAGTTAATGTTTCTTGGCCTTGGACATACCACTGAGTTACTATTGTAGATAGTAAACTGGTTAGCCAGGCATGCTTATTATTGCAGCTTATGTAGATAAACACTATTCAATCCATTCCTTACATTTTTGCTCTTGTGTTCTTGGTTTTAGAAGAGAGACAAAACAAGACATCACCCTCCAAAAAAGAGCTGGCCCAAGATATAAGCAAACTAAGTGCCTGCCCCAAGGGCTGACTCACACTGTCTCAAAATGTGGGTATCCCCCTTAACTGCGATACTATTGCAGCGACAACCAGTACTAGGAAACCCCCCTAAGGGGCCCGATCTCATTGGTGTCTCTGTGAGTCACAGATACATAAGTTTGTTTGCACTGACTAACATTACACAATATAGAAAGAGATTATCTGTCCAGGAGTGAAAAAAGAAAGAGGAGGAGGAGAAAACAAAGCAGGACAGTGTTAAGTGGAGCAGATGATGACAAATGATGATAAATGATGATTGATTACAGTAAATGGTCAGCCAAAAAGTAAGTTAGCAAAGATACATGATGTCATGTAACATGTGGCCTATAGCTAGCATTTTAGGAGTTGGCAAGAACTTGACTAATGCTATCTAGCAAGCTAACATATACATATATACACACAACACACACACACACACACACACACACACAGACACACACACAGACACACACACAGACACAGTAGTTCTGTTTATACTACTTTTTAGAGTCCGCTTGGAGGAAATGTTCTACACATGCGCAGTAGAAATACAAGTAGTGCTTGTAGTGTAGTGGCCGCGCAGACTACAACAAATTGGAGGCATGCAGATGTCCACACAGAGCCTACACGTACACCCTCTGATGACAAAATTTACATCACACGGACCCTAGCGCACCCTTGCATAGGCCTACTCACAGACAAGTAAAGTACAATTTTGGATTAAGGAGGGCCCCCAAAGAAAACCTTGCTTAGGGTCCCCTGTTGTCTAGAGCTGGGCCTGCTCTTAAAATTCTTGACAGGTCTGTTGTGCTTGGTGACGGTTGCTAAGTCTATGATTGGACAAGTGCTGTTACAGGTAAGTGAGTTGAGTTCAAAGAATGATGAATTTTGGTCTTTGTAGTGCATAAAACTACAAGCATTGACTCATAGAGGTTTGAAATTTTGGTGTGTTGGTCATACAGTGTGGTTCAGAGTGTTAATTATCAGCTGTCCAAGTTCATCAGCTCTTTCTGTCCATGCTGTGAGTGGTGTCACCATCCAATAGACTGAGGCCCTGTGGGGTGGGATGGGATGGTGCTTAGTGTGTAGAGCTGATCAAGGCTAAAGTGGACTGTTCAGACACTTGGTGAACAGCTTTTGAGTGGCACTTGGATTTCAGCATCTGCTCACAAGTACGCACAATCAAGCAGTCAAGAGGAAAAGTACATTTGAAGAGTCCCTGTGTAGGAATTAAACCAATGTGACTGCTTGGAAATGTGTATGAATTCTGGTATCTGCTTGTATATGAGCATGCTATTACATGTGCATGTGTATGAGCTCACCTCATAGTGCTGAAAGCCAGGAGTCCAAAGAACAGTGTATGCAACAAATTATAGGCCACATCTGGACGAAACGTCACCACTCGCCCCTCTCCAGCTCCTTTCCTCTCCTCGACTGAACCTACTTTAGGCCTGCTGAGGAACAAACAAAAAGGCAGTGAGACAAAACAAAAACAATAATACATAAAACATTACAGCCAGACAGTTGTGAAGAGAGGCAGAAGGAAGGTGGGTGGAATTGATATTCAGATTATTCAGATTTCACTGGTTATTATTCAGTTTTCATTAGCTGTTTGCACATAAGCGGACACGCAATGATGCACACCCACGGACGTTGCTGTCTGCAGGAGTCAGCACACAGACAAACACAAGGCCCGAGGGCAATGATGTAACTCCTACGATCTGGCCTCCTGCACTGAATCAGACGGACACTTGCTCCCATTTGAATACAAATCCAATCTGGCTCTTCCCTCTATGTGAGGTGGGGTAAACTGGATTACATTAATTCTTGAATTGGCAAATAGCCCTTTGTTCTATGAGGTTAGTATTCCAGCCCTCCGACAGCAGAGGGCGAGTTGATATGCTAATGTGATTAGTTCAATGCGGCCCCTCACCTTGCACCACAGGCAGATGAAGCTTTGAGAGGCAGCTGGTAGACTTTTCTGTTTTTCAGAGCATGAAGCAACAATGCCATTACTAAACTCTGCGGTGATGTAGGGCAGAGACATAGGGAGGCTGACTACCACTGTGGCTGGGTTTCGGCCTCATAATGGACATCCTAATGTCTTTTTCTGAGCTTAATCTCCCTTTATTCTCTATCAGGGCTCAAACTCTCCATTCATATTCAGTTTACCACCTCCTTTAACCAACTTTCCCGAATATGGATGGACACCAATGTGTTCATCACACCAAGTTTGAGGATCAAACAGTAAATACTGACTGACACAAAGAGCCAACCTGAGCTGTAACTTTTTGAGTCATTTCTGTGAACAAAACAATTCCAGATATGCTTTTTAAAAAGGACCATGCTTTTCAATTTGGTTTAAAGGTTGGACCTTCGGTGTGTCTTTCTACATTGTTGGTAACATGTGTACAGACCAGAATGAGTGTTTAAAATAACATCATGCGGGTGGGAAATCCATTGAAAACTGGAATTTTCAGCATTTTTTTTACATTTAAACATCTCTGTGAAACTGCGCAGAAAAGTGTTTAACCATAGGTCACAGAGGCTCACTGAGGAGCCAACACACACACCCCACAAATCTCAAAAATGCATTGTGCAAACCTGCACATCAAGCGAGTAGACCAATTGATCCATCTCTTGTCAGGAGGACAGGACACTGAAAGAGGTAGCCACGCAACCATCTCCTAACAACCCTTGTGTTTGCTATGTGCAACCTGGAGAACCTATTTCAACCTTAACAAGGACAAACCGGGACAAGCACAATAGGAGTAAGAATAAATTTAAAATATAGATACATAAACTAGACCAGACAGATAGTTTGTTGTCACTGTGTAAAATTCAGATGTAATTCATGACTTGAGTAAAATAGAATATAAATACTGTATGAAGAGAGGAAATGGGTAGGAAGTTTAGTACAGTACATAACCAACAATTTTAACCATAGAATATGTAAAAAAAAAAATATATGATTGTGACTTTATGACATACATGACATACATTGCTTCCCTAAATCTGTTTTTCTCCTCAAACAAAATGTTACCCAACATTAGCATGTACACTAGGAAAAACATTAATATTATTCCCAACAATAATATGCCTTCCTGTGTCAATGGATTGTTCTCTACATCATTTAAAATTGAATGGAAACGTGTTGGAGTGAAGAGCGTTGAAACACACTGTAAAATATCTTCAATCGTGGTGCATACCTGTTAAAACATGTAACAACAACAACAACGAAGCCATCTATAACATGCAAACCTAATAATCAAAATAACAATAATAAGTAAGCCAACAGACCAACAAGTCCTCCGAATGAAATGACCGAATATGTTGTCTGACCATGTGACTCCAGAATGACACATAGGAGCGTTTTCTAATCTTTAACCCCTATTGGCAGTAATCGGCAGGGCAACATCATTTGTCTGTGCTTTCCAAAACTGTTACACGTCCTTGTTAAAAAATAATGATGTTTTATGATGTGACAACGCTGTGGTTAAGGTCTGGTTAGGTTTAGGCACAAAAAGCACTTGGTTATGTTTAGGGAAAAATGATGGTTTGGGTTAAAATGATCACTTTGTTAAGGTTAGAGAAACATGTGTTGTGGATTAAAGCTACTACTTCTTTAAAATTAGACCACCTTCGTCGTCATGGCTACAATAATAACCACAGGGTTAAGGTAAGGGGATGCTCGTAGTCAAAATTTTTTTTACTGTTCCGATCCAGTTGGAAATGTGACACTCGCAGTTAGAAACAGGAAACAAACAGCAGTCTCCTGTTGCTAAGTCCACTGTTGGGTTATAGCCTCCTGCCACCCCTCCTCCTCCTCTGAATGAATGAATGAAGAAAATTGTCAACTTTAATATACTGTATGTCATCTGAACTGTACCACTGCTCCAGGTCATAATCACTTCGGCCACTGGATGGCATCTGTCACTCAAACGTAACTATGGGTCGTTTTTGGGCAACTGACAATACAACCTATTGTGTAATTTTTCATGGGAAGACAGTCTCCAGTAGACCTTACTTTACCGAAGAGCTACAATAGGACAGCCAAAGTTTGGCCTGAAGGTTGCCATTTGATAATTAACATCAACAAAACGGAAGTTTGTTTTATGTTTGTTTTGAGAAATTATGCAGAGATTCTTCTTTTAAGTGTCTGGTTCATTTCAATATTACAGGTAAAATACATCCAGCACAGAGCAACAATGAGCTTTTTTTCATGTGACAGCGAGAAGTTTCATAAGTTGTACGAGGTGGTTCATGCTTTCTTTCCCTCCCCTCCGTGTTCCTTTCTGTCACCTACCTCAGTTTCTGCAGTGTGGCCACTGCCAGCATGCCGCTGAGCAGCAGCAGCGTAAGGACGTAGGGGTACAGCAGCAGAGTACCAGCCAGGCGCTCCAGTGTGTCAAGGGGCAGCAGGCCAAAGGCTTCCTCACAAAGATACAGACTGGCATCGAAATCCCTGCAGGAGGGAGAGGAAGGGGAGAGAGGGAGGAACGTAACAAGTGAAATGGGACATAAAAGAAATGACACAGGGAAGAAGCCTGACTTGCTCTCAATATATACATAGAAATATATTAAAGTTAGACACCTTTTGTGTCCACAATGTAGCAATCACTGAATTTTCTCTACATTTCATAAGATTCTCTTGTTTCAGCTGCTTTCTAGGCAGCCTGACTAACTGAAACCTGTCCCCTGCTGAGGGATGTGTCACTTACACCGCAAGTTTGCTGATATTGGCTAACATTACACAACATAACCTCCTGATCATACCAGACCAAGTAAGGCTGAAGCAGCAAAACTGAGTGAACTGAAGTATTTTATTGCTACTAAAGTAAATTTTTCACATTCTTTCATTTAAAGTTTCGATCAGTGGCACTTATACATTCTTCAGATTATTCCATATAAACAGAAAACTTTTATTTGTGTTTTCTGAGACAGCTACCTGACAGAACAGCAATAGAAAAGATAAAACATTCATGAGCTCAATCCCAATTCAATTACCACTATATTGTATAAATCAGAAGGCTGAAAAACAGACATTTATATGAAAATGTTGCAGACTTTTCTTGCATGGTCCTACAGCAGCACAATGAAACAGATGATTAAAACTAAAATAAAAATCAAGGTATCCATGTTTCTTCATGTGAAGGTCTTTTTCTATTAAGCTAAACAGAAAAATCATACAGAAAATGCTGCAGAACGTGTTATCTCATTATGGCATGAATGTATAGTAATGCATTCACCTGTTTTCTTTATAGAGCACATTTTGCACTTCACCTTGGCATTATTGCTTCTGATAAACAGCCGCGGTAATAAATAATTAAATTGAGAATTGAGATATTACAAAATACGTTACGAAACTGAAAAGTTAAAAAAAAACAAACAAAGGAGGCGAAATAAGCGAGTCGCTCAGCGAGTGAGAGAAAGAAGAAGAGAGGAGGGGGGGGGGGGGGGGGCAGAGATAGGGCGTAGAGTGAGCATTTCATTTTCCACAGCCTCCTGAATAATTGAAGGGCCAGTTGTGTGGTGTTGGGTTGTGAGCCGTGTTATCTGCCAGCCCGGAGCAGCTATCCAGTGGCTGAGCTGCTCAACAAACACACACACACACACGCGCAGTATCTGATCGATGGGAGGGCTGTTGGCGTTACCCTGCCATCTATTATTCACACACACTAACACTCCAGGTTCTACAACACTGGTGCTTAGAGAATAATACAGTCATGCTGGATCGAGTCAAAAGGTGTGTAAGGGTATGTGTGTGTGTGTGTGTGTGTGTGTGTGTGAAGAAGAAGACTGCAGACTTATGCATGTTCTTGTGTTTTATACGAGCACTGTGTGACTGTGTACAACATAAGAAGCACATGAATCTAGTATGTTTGTGTTGTGTTTATGCTTCTGTGAGTGTGTGTTCATACCTTGTGGGCCCCAAGGCAAACTTTGACTTGATGAATTTAAAGATGTGTTCATCTGATTTCAGTTGAAGTGCTTTCTGTAAATAGACACACACACATAACACAGATAAGGTCATCTTGTCAGTGGTAAAGATCAGCATGGTGACTTGTATAAAATAAATAAATAAACCAAGTTGAGATCTTTTGGCGAGCTTACATCATCCCTACGAGTTTCAGACATATGAGAGGAGGAGGGAGGTGGGAGAGGAGGGGAGGGTGAGGGAAGGGAGAGCGTGGTAAGACAAGGGAGTAAAGCAGCAGTAAGGGAGGAAAGGGTGGAGCAAAGGAAGGAGAGGAGGGGAGGCAGAGAACAAAAAGAGAAAAATAAAAGAGCAGAGAGGACAGGTGGAAGCGTAAGAGGAGATACAGAGAGAAAAAGGGGCTGCAGTGAGTGAAAGGGAAACACATCAGAGGATAAGGGAAGAAAGGCAGAAAAGGATGAGAAGGGAAAGGAGGTAAGAGGACAGAAATGGGGAGGAGAGGGAGAGGAGCCAGACAAGAGGCAGAGGAGGAGCACCTTGGTAAGATAGTTGATGGTGATGGTGAGGAGGAAAACCATGGCGCTGTGGAGAAGCAGTTTGCCCAGACGAACCAGCAGGCTTCCTGTCTTCAGACCGGACTGGATGAGCAGACAAGGGATCAGTCAATACATCTGTAATATTCTCAACACTGATTTATATGTAGAACCCTGGAGAAAGCAACATACATGTTCACTTGCACACGTAATCTATCCATCTAGACATTAAACACTGTCTGCCATCGCTGAGAAAATTTACAAATTACACATTCTTCGAAACGAATAAATCACTTTAGACGCTGAAAACTTATTAGAGATGTTACATACATGCCCATATCATAATAAGTCATTTTATAAGAAGAACATGTGGTTGCACAAATTATTTAACTCTCACCTCATTTCTGATTCTAAACCATCCTCCATCTTTCTCTCCATTCTTCTTTCATCCTGTCACATTAAATTTCTCTGTAATTGTTACTGATATGATCTGATTTAACTAAATTACACATCAAATCAATCTCCAGCATACAAACTGGAATCATCTCTCACAAAAAAAAAACTTATGTAGCACATCCCAATCACATCAGATAAGATTCAAGTTAATCTTTCATCTGTTTTGCAATCAGGCTACCACAACTGTCTTGATTTATGTGTCTGACTTTGACACACACACACACACACACACACACTCACACACACACACACATACACACACACAAACTGACCTGGCAGTGTCTGATGAACAGCACGGCTACAATGAAGCTCAGTACCAGTGATCCCAGTATCATGGAGTTGCAGAACTGGAGGAGCCACACACTCAGCAGACCACTCACTTGAACAAGGTACAGCGTGGTCACCTGGAAACACACACAAAGTACCATGATAACACGTGGGTGGGTAATGTTTTGAGTATGAAACACCAGTCATCCAGTATCATCCCTGTCACATGACTGCAAAGAACATACTATAAATGTACAGTAGGGATGCACAATTAAACAAAAGCAAAACACAGTGCTTGCACCATAAAAAGTTGTGCAGAACTGGATTCAAAGACGATGACGACAGTCAAAAGCACCCGACATTAATTTGCAAGCAAAAGTACAACACAAATTTGTACAAACGCCTGAAACGTCACAAAAAAGCCAGAAAAAACTGGCCTTCTTGCAGCCATACCTGTGTAGTTGTTAGGAAGTCAGCACAGTCCAGGGTGTATATAATGAGAGCCTGAACAAGTAGGATGAATTGGTTGAACTGCCACGTCAGACAGAAGCAGAATGTCGTCACATACATTAACCACACCATCACCTTCTGAGGAATGAAAGGCACACAAAAACACACGGGTTAGATACTTAAACTGGATACTAATGGCATATAGACTCATTCCTGCTGTGCTGCCAGCTCTTTCACAGATTGTAGATTATTGAGCGGTTGGGTTGGGTGTGCCAAGTCAAGGCCAATCAATGTAGTGGTCAATAGCTTTGATCTAGAGTGAGTTTGTTGTGTGTGTGTGTGTGTGTGTGTACCTGTTGTAAGGCAGTGAGCTGAGGCCTGAGATAACACGTGATAGCAGTGACCTGTAGTGCTAGGAAAGGTAAAGACCAGTTCTCTCTGAGGGAGATGGTGAACTCAACACGAGTGGTGTCTACCCTGAAAAGGAGAGAGAGGCAGAGATATAGGTTGAAGAAAAATAAAACCTATTTCAAAAACGATATATCAAAATGTCTATCTCACAACTAAGGACATAATCAGACTGGCCAAGCCTGAAGGCTAAACAATCAGGCATAATGTAGTTTCTTTATTATACAACAAAACAAATATACAGAATAAAAACTCTTAACAGACATTTTAGATCATGTCAGCTTTTTCCGTAACTTCTTTGTTGTACAACTCTGTGACCCTCCATCCTCTGTATTGATCCAAAAGAACAAATGCCAGCAGGGTTTGAGCTTATTTCAGCTTTCAGACCTCTTCCAAAAATCTTGCTTAAGAATGCAAAAACAGCACACACCAATAACCCAGTGGAGCCACAGTCTGTTAAAGGAACAGTTCCACATTTTAAGAAATACACTTATTCCCTTTCTTGCAGAGAGTCTAATGAGAGGACCGATACTAATCTCATGTCTGTACGCTCAGAATGAAGCTAGACGATTAGCTTAACTTAGAATAAAGACTGACAGCAGGGGGGATTAACAGATAGCCTGGCTTTGTCAAAGGTTTCAGCATCCACCTACCAGCAACTCTAAATGTGACTAATTAACAGGTTATATCTTGTTTGTTTAATCAGTACACAAACAGAAAATTTGTGGTTTTACGTTGTTATTACGCATTGTAACTGCTCCTCAGCTGGGCCACTGACTTCCTGGGGTCTCTGCTGGTTGCCTGGCAACTTCATGGTGATGACAAGACTCCAGGAAGTCACTAAATATTCAGATTACATTTAACGCACAACCGATAATGTGTAAATGCCGAATATCTAGCTTGGATTTCACCTGCAGAAATGTACTTGTTCCTATAAGATATGACAAGAGCTTGCTCATTTCCAGTGTGTCAGTCTTATTTCTGTCACTGACCATCACACATCACAGGAGTGAAAGACTGCTACAGCCGGGCCACAGAGTTTGTACATGTGTAATAGATCGAGTCATTTTGTCCGTCTACAGCAGACTGAATCATTTACCACTTTCTTGGTCCACTAATCACCAAAATAAAATCTCAGTGAGAATAAAATGTCATGACCTCAGTTATAAACTGCATCAAGACAAAGAAAGGTTATGTTTGATATTTTATGGGTGGTTTTAACCTTTGTTAAGTAAGCATTCTATCTATATTCTTTCTATGCACTCTCGCCCACTTGAGTTAAGCCAAAGATTTTCCCTGGGGTGATGTACTGCTCTGTCTGTCTTTGTTTGTCATTTACAAGCACTTTCTACCATTTTTCTGAGTGCCGCATTTCACTCCGGAGGGCTATTTTTGAATCAGTGTTATTAGTTTCACAGTAGTGCTGTTGCTTCAGGACAAATCCACCGCTGCTAATGGTCAATAGCAGTCCACAGAGATCTCTCTCCAAAATTTTGCTGGTGATGGGGTGCACATATCTTTTTACCCCTATACCTAAACTAAGTCCTTAACCGTGTTCACACTACTAGAGACCAAATAATCAGGGATCCAATAAAGCTTCTTATCAATCCATCACTGAATGTGGCATATAGAATTTTACTGCTTGTTTCACAGTCCAACAGTGTCACAAGCTGCCACAGTAAGAAAAAAGGACAACACATCAAGTTTTGTGCTCTCAGTTAATTCATATTGATTCTGTGAGTTGAGTGCTTTGCAGGATTTTCATTTTTCAAGGACTGTATATTATTTCGCTCCAAACCATGAGGGAACATAATGATCATCTGATGTAGGAGGAACATCTATTAAAACTGGCTCATTGACAGATTTTGGTTTAATCAAACTGATTTATTTTCCTTGTGCACAACAAATGAGGATTGAATGTGAACTTGCACATTCAACTATTGTGTGAACATTCATTGATCTGCTGTCTTAAAGAAGCAGCTCCTTTATGCTCTATCTGTTAATGTGCCCCTTGGCCACATAATTAGTCTCTTTGATATTCCTTATCATTGTTATGCTGATGACACACAGTTGTATCTGTCTTTTAATGGCAATAACCCTATTAAGATAGACAATCCTAAACTGTGTTAGTGCAATAACATAATGGATGTATCAACATTTTTACAACTGGAGTATGACAAAACAGAAATTATTTTTTGGCCCAGATACTGTAATGCAGAACTGCTGAAATATGTTGAATTTAGTGTAAAAAATTTTAGAAGTATTTTTGATGTGCCTTAATTTTGACTCCATTTTAAATCACTTGCTCAGTACAGTTTTTTTTTTTCAACAAAGTAACATTGCAACAATCAAATCCTTCCTTCAGATAAGTAATCTTTACTTTACTGGAACATCTGCTCATCTGCCTCAGCAAATCTTCTCTAGCTTGACTCCAGCTGGTCCAGAACCTTGCAGTGAGGCTTTTAACAAAAACTAAATGTCGATCCTCAGTGTAAACCTCAAAATTTTTCTCATGACAAGGCACAACATGGCCAGGCCTCTCTATACGTAAAGAAGGTGCTGTGCCCTCTGACGTCTGGGTGGAGCCAGGGCAGAGACTTCTGGCTGTTCCAAGATCAAGGCTGACAACTAAGAGTGATCATGCTTTGTTATTGCTCCTCAACGATAGAACAACCTCCTGCAAATTCTCAGAGAAGTCTAATCAGTGCTCATTTTTGACAGGCATCTTAAAACCTATTTGTTTCCTTTGGCTTTCTTTTGATTTTTAACTATAACTTTTTTGTTGTGGGTTGTACAGGTAATTCTGCTTGTTTCTCCATCCTGTAAATCACTTTGTATCTTCTGTGTTAAAAAGTGCTACATAAGTGTAGAAAGAGTTAAACCGCCTTAACAGGCACCCCTATTTTGGGCACAAGCCTGAAAAGACACCTAAAATAAAATGGTTACTATCTTTGAACACTTTTGATTACAGTCATGATCCTATTTTCTTCTGAAAGGTAACTCATTGGATTTTACTACCGACAAGTCAGAAGTAATCAAAGTGATACTAAAGCAAAATGTACAGAGGCACAAACATGGTAAACATGTAAGGCTTTAGTACTGTTCTGTTGTGTATGCACTCCTGTATCTTGAAATGGTTTACACAGATACAATCATAAGGCTTTGTGCAAACAATGTACAGTTTGTCCAGCTCGAGTGAGGATTCTCCTGAAATCCCTAGTCCTCCTCTTACAATGACAAGTAAAACTGCCATAACAGAGCCAAGTGCATGTCTGAGATGGGCAAAACACCTTTCTCCACTCAGTGTCTCTCTCACACACACACACACACATGACACGCAAACACACTGTTATCACCCACCTGTTGAGGATGTACCAGACCCCAGTGAGCACACCAGCCAGCCAGGAGCCAGACAGGAGCCATGCTGTGAGGTACAGAGCGATCACATACACCGCTTGGAGCGAGAACACTGTGTAAATATAGAAATACACTGGCTCCAGATATGACTGGTCCACACACACACACACACACACACGCACACACACACACACACACACAGAAACCATTAGTTCGTTAGACATTGTAAATGAAGACACACACACACAGTTGACTACAGGGACAGTGACTGACTCGGGCACTGTGACATTTTCAAAGTTTAGTCTGATATTTCACTGGCCAACATTCTTGTCACACAGCGGGATCCCTGATGAAGCCGCACATCTGTTTCTCAGTTAATTGATTAGCACATACAGAAACCTTTTCCTTCAGTGAGACAAGAGTAAGTGTGCTGAGCCATGTCAGCTAAAAACACCAAAATGTAAAATGGCACAGCACTTCAAATGCCTGACAATCTCTTAATACGATTATCCTTCATTACAGTAACTTTGATGGCTAATCATAATGACAAAAGAAAAAAAAAACAGTTTTCACAATACTGGAGTGTCACATTAGATTTTGTACACAACGAGAATGCTTTATTTCATGGGGCAAAATGACAAGAAAAGTCACAGAGGCAGTTAATCATTTAATAATTGTGGCTGCCATTACTGTGATCTTTAGTGTTGTACAACCCCACTGTGAATAGCTGACAGCTGAGTGATGTGTTACCTGAATGGGCAACAATCTGTAGAGAACACTGAGAAAGACCTCTTGGTAGATATTCATTCGCTGTAGGAGATTAATGGTCCTCTTGGATTCTGTCAAATTGTCATGGATCAAATCTGAGAGCCCTAGAAACACAAAACACACACACACACACACACACACGAACACTTTTAAAATGCCACCATTTCTTCACATTGACATTGACTGATAACGACTATTATTGGCTTTGTGACAACCAGAGAGGAATGAATGTTCCACAAAGCTCACTTTTCTCATTTACTGAGTATGGTGCTATTAAAAGAACAATAACAGTGTTCGAAATGTCTGTCAACCGCTAAGACCAGTTTGGATTTAATTCCATAATTGCTGAAAGCACAAAAGATGTCTGAACACATCAGTGCATTCAACCTGAGAAAAATTCAATTGCTTTGTTCTGTTGTGCTGCTTTTGTAGCAGAGATGGGTCACCTAACCTACAGCAAAGACCACATCTGCGAACATCATAAACATGAATACACCTCTATAAAAGTATTAACCTTTAAGAGCTATTTCACACAGCAAATTCTATATATTTAATTTAGTGTGACAACTGTTTAGGGATCTAGGAACTAAAGTGATCACAAGAGGAAATGCATCAAAATCTGGATGGTCTACCATCTCAGCTAAAATTATTTCTGGAGGAAACCCTGTATGAGAAGTTCTTCCAAAGATATTTTACTGAATAATTCAGGTTTAAGTCTTTAAGTTTTTTGTAAATTTTGAAAAATGTTCAGTCAATTATGGTTAACTAGTAAATTCAGGAACAGTGCAACATTGGTACAACAAAGTCTGAAATATAAGCGCACACACATGTTGCCTGACTGCTTACTTAACAGTTTAGCCAAATGATCTAACCCACTTTGTTTTAGAGGTAAAACTGAAAGTGAGCTCACCCATAATGTGGCTAATAATCCCTCATTGAACAGGAAACAATGTGTGAACAACTAGTGCATGCAGAGTAGCTGCAAGCCAAGTCAGCCAATAAAGAACACTTGGCTCATCGCTCTGTAAAGCTGATCTCAAGATTTAGACATGATAAGAGGTTCTTGTCAGGAAGATCATTTGAAACATTGCATGAAAATAACAAAATGGATCGTTATTACATCTCTGACACAGAATCGTGAAGGAGAATGACTGACAACGGGAATAAATGAAATAAAAACAAACAAAAAAGCTACCCACATGTGAATTGGTTAAATGTAGGGCAGAGGTGTTTTGCGGTTAGGGCAAACCTCAGGCTTGTAATGTGAAGTAATGGCAATGAGTAGACCAACGATATTATTACTGACACTATGAAATGGGACCTAAGTTGTAATAAACCAGAATTATCCTTTAACTATAGAATTATCACACCATGGTAAAAAAGACTGGTGCTGACGTTATATGAGCTCCTACATACACTGGTGTCATTATTCCAAATTAGGCATTGGGTGCAATATCACTACTATGTGTTTGGTTTGACTAGAACAAAGTGTGACACCAAAATAGCAGCAGAGAGCTGAGTTTCTGCTGCGGGCTGGGATGTGTCATCCTGATCACTGCTGTGTTCTTGATCCATGTAAGACCATAAAAACCAGCACTGTTTTCCATAAACAAAATACACATAACCACCCCTGTACACACACACACACAACCCACTAGACTACCACTAGTCATTCATGTCTATCTCTTTCTTTCAAACTGTAATGTTGCTTTATCCTGCAGTGCAAACTCCTCCCTACTTGTGCTTCCTTTGCTACTTTCCTTCTTTCCACCCTGTATGTCCAACTTCCATTTCTTTGCTCCTTCTTTCTGTCCTTCTTTCCTCCCTCACTTTGATCCCTCTTACCTATCTTAGCTCCTTAATCCTTCCCTTCTGTCCTTCATCCTTACTTCTTTATCTTTCCTTCTTTTTCTCTATTCATGCCCCCTTCCATTCTTGCTTTCTCTCTCTCAACTCACTTTTTTTTTTCCTTTTCCTACATCAATCTTTTATTTTATCATTTCTTCCATTATCTCATCAGCCCATTCATCCTTCCATTCCTATGTTTTTCCTCCCTCCTTTACCCCTTTCACTTACACTACTGCAGTTTCTGCATATCAAGCCATTCTGCTGTGTCTTGTGCTTTATAAGTGTGACAAGAAAAGAAGTGAACACACAGATTGAGGCAGAGGGGGAGGTCAGCCGGTCCCTCAGCTGATTAGCCTACAGCTCAATTATTTGCCTTAGTGGAAAATTAGTCCTGTTTCCAACTAGGAATTTAACATGATAATGGAAACAAAATAATTAATTTCCCTCAGACCAGACTGTGTGTCATGACTAACTGCAGTGATTTGTTTGCTCTGGTTAGAAAATGAAGGGGGGAAGCTTCTTCCTTCTTGTAAGAGTGGGTAGAGACAGCCATCTGGTGTCTCTATCCATGGAAAAAAAATTTTTTTTTAAAAGTATTGTAAGTTTTGAGATAATAGAAATCAATTTTTCAATAATTGAAGTAGTTTCACAAAACAACATTGTCAAAAAAGTGTAAAAATGCTGGGTTTTATGTATTTGTTTTTTTATATTATCAGTTGTGGCCCTAATAGACCTCAGTTAATTACTATTCACTACTACTTTCTGTTTACAGTAATAACAGAGGCATTTTGACCATTTAAATTCCTTTGTTATTTCTGAAACAATGGGTCCTTGATTTCACACAGAGATAGACAAAAGCCTTTTGTCTCTTGCCAGTGATCGTCAATTTTTCCAGCTGAAATTGTGAGCCTCGCAGCTCTTCTCAGCTGCAGCTAGCTGGCTAATTAACCATTAGTTCCATGAGTTTGTTGAAAATGCCGTCTT
Source organism: Thunnus albacares (assembly GCF_914725855.1). Classification (NCBI taxonomy): domain Eukaryota; kingdom Metazoa; phylum Chordata; class Actinopteri; order Scombriformes; family Scombridae; genus Thunnus; species Thunnus albacares. Next base: position 6,369,951 of record NC_058106.1, on the reverse strand, counting down.
CAGCTGGCTTTTAAACGTTCCCAGCTGACTCATTTTAAAACAACAACCATGTGAAAGGATTTCATAGCTACATAAACATGATAAAAAGACTAAGGCTAAAGCTGTTTGTCCCAGGAAAAACGTTAGCCTCCTGAAAAGTTGATGAAGACACTGAAATACAGAAACAACACTGTTCTTGTATCGCAGTGCAGAGCCAGTTAGTTTGATAAGGAAAAATGCAAGAACAGACTATTATGTCATTAACATAACCCTGTTTGGTTTTCTTAGATTACATACTTTTTCGCATTTTCAAACAGTACATTTTCACTTGTAACGTTACAACAGTATGGGCTTTTAGGATGAGGACAAACATACGCAGGTTTGGCAGAAAGCTTTCCACGGTTTTGTTGACCAGAGTTGCTGTGGTATAAATTTCCCCCAAATCCAATAGAGAGCAGGACAGAGATGCTAACGTTAGCCTAAACTCTAATAGCATCCAGGACTGGCTTCACCACTATGGAATACTACACAATGGATGTGCAAGTTATAAACCAGGATTTTTAATGTAGTTAGTTGATGATGTGGTTTTTAGCCATGGAAGTAACACTAGGTCACTACTGTATGTAGTAGGCAAGTTAGTCAGATATGTTAACAATTGCAGAGCTAAATAAGAGCAGATAAACACACTGTTAAATCCATTCATTCCAATTTTGTTTTTGTGTTTTTGGTTTGGAAGCCAAAAAAAAAAAGACACCACCCTTTTAACTCTTTAGTTAACAAGTATCTCCATTACTAAAGTCCCATGCACACCGCTTTGTCGAAGAGAAATCCAAAGCTTAGTAAATCGTCAATTAGATGAGATGGTGAGAATTAGAGGGTGACCTCAATGGACTGTCTGACATTTGATAAATAAAAAGGACAATATTAGGTTCATATATATGGCTGACTGCTTACTTTATTAGGTGGTAGCACCGGTGCTAGCAAGCTAAAGATTTCAGTAGCACAAAGAAGTAGGACACACACACAGTGGACGGTTAACCCTTACATACTGTTTATATCCTGACCCTTCATCAGATCCACTGAATCAGTGAAATAGGCACTCAGGTACTTTTTATAGTCCTATGGAAACTGTCCTCCACTACAGGGAGGACTATGTTGGACAACCACTGTGTTGATTTGCCTAGTAATTGATGGGTTTGATTTGTCACTTTGTATAGGTTTGTTTGCAGGTCCAGATGCCCACCTGGATGGAAACCCTGGCAAGTGTAGCAAGGGACACATTGGCAGAGGAACATGGGCCATTCTTGTTATAGTGTCATGGTCCCCCTTGAGCTCCGTCCCCACTGTCGCAATGACAACAATCTATAGTTAAACTGTTTCAAGATTCCACTTAACTGGCCCCTAGTGACTCTAAATCCCATATTCTTATATATATATATATATATATATATATATATATATATATAGATTATAGATAAACAGATAGATAGATATAAATAAACATAGTGTATACCTTCCTGTATGGATGGGGCCTGCAGCATTTGCTTGTAGTAGGAGTAGTATAGTCCACACTCTGTCCGAAAGGAGATTTCCCTCTCCACCTCCTAAAAGAAGAAAGTGGAATTTGGTTGTATAAAACCAGGCAATTTTGTCCTCTATAATATGGAAAACAGATACCCTGGCAAGACATGACAGAAACATGGAGGATAGAGGCAGAGCAGCTAATACACTGGTAATCCTCAACAGTAACAATAAGACAGGTACTCAGTGTGTGTGTGTATGTGTGTCTGAGGGTGTTTTCCCAAGAGATTTCCTGCTTGCCATGCATGATTACTGTTCCACTGAGGGGTAAAAACAGAGACCAAACAGTGAAATTCCAGCTGCAGAATATTACGTCAATCATCCATCTTTCACATTTGAATTGTCTTTACAGCTGTCCTTCACTAACTAAGAAATTAAGAAAATAATAAAGTCATACATTTCTTTGACATACAGCTTATGTGGTTTAAATCAAAGTCTGTCAAACTGTTTTTCCAGTGTTATCGTTCCTCCACAGATGAATGCAGTCATGCAGAGGGATCTCTTAAAATCTAGTGATTATGAACAACCAAAGCATATTTCGGATTGTTATTGTGGTGCCAGATGGAACCAAACCCCTAATGACTGTCATGATAACTAAATGACTATGAGAGGGAACAGTCCTACTTAATTCCAGTTGCATTACGACTCAAGTTATGTTGAAAAAGGAACAAAGAGAGTTGTATGAAAGACTAAATCCACTATAAAACTAAGTTCACATGCACTTAAAATGTTCCACATTCTAACCATCTGTCGTAAAATGTCCTTCTGCAGCCTCTCATTCCACCTTACACCCTTATCCAGAGTAACTACAGGCCAGTGGTTCCCAGTCATGTCCCAAAATGACACAGGTGTTCCTGCCAGCTAGTTAACCACATTCAACTCATTTGAAACAAGTCCCTGATTAATAGAGTGAAACTCATTCAATTCTGAGGAGCACAATAAAGAAGAGTGAGGCCATCCTTATGGCCCTACACTGTCATGATCCACCCACACAGGTGTTTTCACTTAAGTTGCCTAATTAGACCTCTTCTCACGACTGTGTAGGCATGTTAATCAACGTCTAATTCACTTTCTCATCAATTCTGTCATACCTTATATATAGTCCACCTTTTAAGTTTGGTGACCTCACCAAACTTCCAGCATAGTTCCACTTATTTTCTCTTTGAATATATTATTGATAGGATTATTAATATTTCCTTACAGGACACATTAATTCTTCTCTTCTGATATCTGATCTGGTTCAGTCTTTTGCCAGTTGTTGTGTGTTAAAAAGGCAGATTCAATGCAATTTTTAACAATTTGCCTTTAGTTTTGCTCAAGTGAAAACATCCATAAAATAAATAATGGTATATAATTAACTTCTGTTTTAAGAAAAAAATATTTTGACAGTTCAGGAGGATTTTTTCCCCTTCAGTTACACAGATTTTTTGTGAAGGTTTGCCTTGCAACATATGTATGTCTTACTGCAGAACTGCCTGTATCACGATATGTCAGGTTATCTTGTAATTCCTGTCTGTAGTGCTGTTGTGCTGTTGTTGTAGTGGCGTACATCTTGATGTGAGCATATCAGTGTGTATACCTATTCAGGTCTTTTCAAAATGACAGTACCTTCACTTCGTCCCTTACTGGGGCACAGCAGGGTGCTTTTTAGGTTAAAAAATATATATACTTTTATAGGATATTCCATGAATTTAACTGACTTGAAAAATTACAGAAAAATTAAAGAAGAAGCAGAGATTTGTGATGGCAGACTGTTCACAACAACAAGGAGGACGATAGAGAATAGCAGTTCAGAAATAAATAAATCTTTTGTCACCAGAGTGACTCCTACTATGACCTGAGAAAGGACCACTGAGGGGTGCGACAGTTTTTATCTGCACTGTGTTACCCACTGAAGCCTTGGAAGTCGTACCTTAGGCTGACAGTGAGAGCTTTTCTACAAAGTGTTAATTAAGGGCTCAGATTAAAAGAGTATCATACAAGTAATAACTCCTACCGTGAGCTGAGAGAACCACAGCAGATTCTCATGTATGGCGTTAACACACCAGGCCTGAGTTAGTGCCAGCAGCCCAGCCAATAACAGCCCTGCTGCCATGGAAACACACTGTCGCCAGGGCCACCAGAGTAGAATGCCTGAACCGGAACAATTACCGGATCCTCCAAGCAGAGAAACCTCCCCTAAACATCCCTGCGGAGTGGCATTAGACGTTGCTGTCCCCCACATCATGTTACTGCTGCATCTCCCCTCAGTTGGTGCATCTTGTGAAAGGCCCAAATCATATTCCAGCTTGCTGAGCTTAACTCTCTTACGAAGCTCCATTGCCTGAGAAGACGGAGATTATCAATAAATTCTTGGATCCTTTGATGAGCTGAATCCAGGTAGATAAAAAGCATGCTCCAGGGTTGAGCTATAGAACTGATCCAAATCCATTACAGCAATAAATGTAAATGCGGAGTTTTTCTTTTCTTGAAGTCAGTCCAAATAAATTTGCCTTTTAATCACTTCAAGTTCCTTGCCAAAGGAAATAAGCAAAAGCTTTCTCCGAGGGAATGAGCAGCTAGTTTCCTTCCCAATCCTTCTTTTGAGTTTGCCCGAGACAAAACAAGCTTTAGCTTTTCACCAAGAACTCTGATGATGGCTAATCCTCAGTTTAAATTAAGGTCAAAGAGAATAGACTTGGTTAACAAGTTCACACATTGCTCATTACCCTGAAAGCTAGTTTACATCTCAGAAGGCAATGATCCTCTTCTCTGTTTCTCTCTGTTACCATTTCCTTTTTATGGGTCTTTGTATAACTCCAATCTCTCTGATGTGGTGCTTGAAGAATCCAAGCTAGGGTCCGTCCAGCATTGGCCTCGCTTCGTCTTCCCTCTGCCTTAGGTCTTCCAGAATCTAAACACGGACCGACCTCTGCCTCCCCGGAACCCCAACAGAGACTTCAAAACACAAAGCAATTTTTCCTCAACGGTGCAGCCACTGACTATGAAGAGAAAGACTGAGCCACTGTAAGTCTGCGAAGAACAGGATGGGTTGTAGATAAGTGCAGCAGCCAGAGGGAGGGAAAGAAAAGAGAGTTGACTACTGGTGACCCCTTGTCTATAAAAACACATGCGCACGGCAAAAGAATAAGATGGGGTGGGGGTTGGGGGAGAAGTGAGGGGAACATGTTGGAACATCATTCGGAAAATGCAGAGAACATTTGTCAGAGGGTTTGTGGATCTGGAACCGGCATCAAGCTGTGAGCACATGTCTGAAATAAACTCCGCTAGGCACCAGGGCTGACGTGGACATGACTTCACACCTGATGAATTCGAGAGGCCAGATTAAACCAGCTGACTCACTGCGAATGTGTAAGAGGACTGTTGATAATAAGCACCGAAAGGGTGTGTATGAAAGAGACAGATAGAAAGAGTAAAAAGAACTTAAATCCACCAGACACTTTGAACTTGGACTGCTTCCCCACATCCCTCAAAAAACACATAGGGCAAGGAAACCACATGTGAGATTATTAAAACCAGTCCCCAGCTTCTCCGCAGACTGTTAACACTGATATCATCAGAGACGTAGAATCAGGTCAGGCAGCAACAACCGCAAAGTACCAACAGCAGGCGGGCAGGACTCTCGCAACTCACAAATCACTTTCCAGCATGTTTTACGGTCCTCTTCATCCCATTTGACCTGGAGACACTTGAGAGAGCATGTTTGCGTGAGAGACAGTAAGAGGAAGAGTGGAAGTTAGAGAGGGAGAGACAGTGGATCTCTGGGGGCAGGAAATTAAATACATCACCTCAACTAGCTGAGAGAGCAAGCAGTTCAAGGCGAGGTTAGAGTGCAGCCTCAGCAGTGTGTCTGTCGCCTCTTAGACTGTATTCAGACTGAAATCAGGTACCGCTGAGACAATGAAATACAATCCAGGGAATCCAGTTGGAGCTACAGATTAAGGCATTTAAAGGCTAAACGCTATCACCGAAACACCACACAGTGCTTTGTAAGTTATCACGGTAGCAACTGTTTTGTCTTTTGGCTGGACAATCATGAGGTAAACAATAGAAACACTGCGGTCATGTTACAAAGTAAAGCAGCGTCTTGCCGGATCATGTTGCATTGTGTTGCAGCAAAAGTTGATCCTGGTTCAACTTTTTTTGCCGGGCGACACTGCGTTGTTTTGCCGGAGCTCTCTGCATTGGCACCTCAACTATGTCAATGCACTGCTTATATTTTTTCATGCAGATGCCTCACCCTCTGATTTTAAATTAATGTTAAATATATGTAATGCATGTATTTTAATTGTTTGCCAAATGAAAGGGAAGGATCTGTTGTCCATTTGTTTGGGATTGTCAGTGTGGAAAAGACTTTTAAAAGAGTAAAGTATGACACCCTCTCACATCTAAAGACAATGTCTCATATGTCAGAGTTTTTGGTCACAGATCTTGCAGGTTCACTACTTGCAAGACAACGACTAGATTCCTTTTGAGATTATTTCCCATCCTGCTCCTGGTGGAAATTTACAAGAAGAAAAACGGTTGAACAACGGAGCAGAAACAGAAGCAGCTTATGGCCACAGCTGCCCTTGTGTGCTCAGCGGTTTGTTCTGAAAAACCAGCCAAAAATAAAACATAATTTAATTAATTCACTCAGTTATAACTGAACAACAACAACAACAACTGTGGATGTTGTTCTGCTGGATGTTGGAGTATTTCTGTTTGGTAACCTCGCAAAATGGCCTGAAATACAATAGAAACAGCAGCAGCCTTGATAATTATACAAAAAGGCAAAAAGTCACAGATTTAACTTCTCCAACTGTCCTGAAATCATGTTTTGAAAAACCAGTAAATAAACCGCAGACAGCAGCTGACAAAGAGGAGGTCATATTATACAGAGAAATATGAACTTTTTCTGGGTGAATAAATGTTAATGTGACTTATAAAAAGGGAAGCTAAAGGGCAACGAGAGTGCTGAGCTTTCCTCAGGAGTCATTAACAACACCATCGAGCACATCATGTTTAATTAGGAAAGCTGTTTAAAAATATGCACACAAAGAGCAACAATTTACTGCACACTGCCGTTAGAAACTGAGCACAATCAGCCACCGTCAGTAATCAGAACAAACACACATTAATAGACTGTAAAACCTTAATCAAACCAATAACAACCTCATCATACTTTAGCAGTTACCTATTGTTTCTGTAGTAGTGACAAAACACTAAAAATATACATATTAGCAGTTTGAATTAAACTGAAGCTCCCTGCTCTCTCCAGGGAAAATATTATGACATATTAACAATTCCTCATGTCTGAAAAAACATGTGTGTGTGTGTGTGTGTGTGTGTGTGTGTGTGTGTGTGTGTGTCTGATGGCATTTGAGGTCGTTATAGTAACTACCTGGTTTGCTGCTTCCTGTTTGGCGCAGGAGAGAGCGCACCTATTGATTGTTGACAATGTTCACGTCATTGAACTTCACTATTTGCATGAGCCGAAACTAAAGACTTATGACAATATTAAACATGTTTGATGTTATCAGAACGTCAAGACTAGAGGAAACACTGACTTAAAACAGCTCGGACGGAGTTTTTGACCACCTCACACCGATTGAGATGACGGGAGCACGCCACAACTCTTGCTAAACTCAGGATTTTATTCCTACATTGGAAATTTGTCTGCGATTGCCGTATTTTTGTGAACAAAGTCTAAGACAGAGACTGTGATAGCATTAACAGAAGGAAACACTTCATACACACACACACACACACACATATGCACACAATGAGCGATGATGTCAGCCATGACCCAACTTGTGTGGGAACATTTCAGGGAAATATTCACCAGGCCTGTAAAGTGACCTGCATTTATTATGAATGAAAGCATTTGTCTGCCTCACATCTTCACACTCACACACACACACACACACACACACACACACACACACACGAACTGAAACAACACAGCACAGGATCATAAACTGTGTCTGCATCGGTTTCCATTCAGTTAACTGGATGTGCTGCTTTGTCTCCCTGTGACAAAAACTCACAAATTATCTTGTGCAGATTGCCTCTGTGGGTAAAGACACACTTCACATTTGCACGAGAAACAGATGAAGCATGTGGTTGGCTCTACAAGTTTCTGCAGATGAGAAATTTTGAGTCGTCAGCTGTTCTGTTTGATTCCTCACTTTCCTTTTTGTTTTACACAAACAGGAAAGTCCAGTGTTTTTGTCAAACCTGACCCAATATGAACAGGTGAAGGTCCGCTATCTGATGAGGTCAACACTAGGTTTGATTAATCACTCCCTGTGGGCACAGAAAATCTCCCCAACTGTGAAACTTAACTTTGTAGGACGTTCAGAGAAATATGAATTAACCAGTGTTACATCCTCAGCCTCTCTCTTATTAATATCTTAATATCCATTACCATTACCCTCAGATATCCGACCCAGTGCAGGTCTCTGTAGCCATATCTCTGACTCTTCAATCAGTTTCCCGATATGTGGAGCAAGACTAAACCAGGCCAAACCAAAGTGACCTGCGTTCCTTGCCTCATACATCTACCAAAACAAATGACTATTGCTGTCAAGTCAAACTGGTGTTTTCTTAAAAAAAAAAAATATTGGGACCGAGAGGGAAAAGAAAATGCATAAATAAATAAGATGTAAAGTAATGACAAGAATCCACTGACAGACTAAATAATCAGAAAGCAAACCAGATGTTACCGATCTGTCTAAATGCTGCCCGAATCATTTAAAAGCAACACGCAGCGTCACAGAGGAGAGCAGTCCCGAAGTAAACAAGTGTCGTGCTAAACACCACGCTAGATGATGTTATCAAAAGTTTCTTGACAGTATTGAAATCTGCGGTAAGACTGTGATTTTCTATTCAAAGGTTTTTCACCTGATGACTAATGGAACTGTCAAACTAAACTGCTGAACCTCCCAAAAGAAAAGGAGTAAAAAGGAAAAGCTGTTCGGTCATTGTGTGGAACCCAGTTAAAAACCTTTGGGTAGATGCATCAATCTCTTTGAAGTGGAGAAGCTGCGCATATTTTTTAAAACATAACTTGACAATTACTGCTCTGATAAATGTGGCATGAACAACCAACAAAAACAGTGTTCACATTTGCAGTTCTATCTCTGACAGAGCGATCTGTTCTGCCATGTCAACCGGCTTAACATCTGCTGCGTATGTCATAGTCTGAACCACTGTGTTGCTGAAGCTCTGGAAGGGGGATTTAGAAATGACATCATATCTGACAGGGCACAATGTTCTGTTGCTGTACAACAGTTAACAGACCCTAAAAAAGACTGCGTAACAACCAGTCGCCCCAGTGTTTCAAGACTTCATGTGGTTCACAACGGGCCTGAAAATCAATCCTCACAGTGCACGGAAAAACAATCATTCCATTTCAAGATGAAGTGTTTATGACGTGTTTGCAGGCCGTATGAGGAGGAAAACTGGATGAGGGGACGTGTCTGATTGGCACTTCTGTTGAAGCTGCATTTCCTCTTGAGATAAGCAGAAAATGTGTGTGGAATATTTTCGCTTATAAATATTCAAACTGGGAGACGTTTTCCGTCCGTAAATTTCCACATCTGCTACATGGTTGATGACTCTTTCACATGGATGTCAAATCCTTAGATAACCTCCATATGAGAGCATCAGCTACATCAATCCAGTCATGTCTGCTACTTAAAGTACAAGAGTCTCATAAAAGAGTTTGATTCCGTGTGTTTTCAACATTCCCGGATCTCCTGCTGGGATGTGCAAGCTCGGTTACTATACTCAGTAAGTTATTAATCTTACTAACCACTGAGATATCTACATATGCATATGGTATACACCTCAGTGCATAAAGGGCTTGGGAACGTGTCATCATGTAATGATTTGTCAAAAATATTTTTTAACATGTTCCGCTTGTAAACATTTACAATTCAACTCAACTCCATCCCTTAGTCACAAAACTGGCAGTAGTTCACCCTGCTAGGAGCAAACATCACAAAGCTTATGAAACACTGTCTGCAAGTCTTAAAGGACAAGTTCACAATTTTTCAAATGTGTCTTATAACAGTCAGAGAAAGAGGTGGAATCATTCCTCCTGTTCATTCTGGCTATTAAAAGATCCCCTTTAAAAGTGCTTTCAATGTAAGTGATGGAGGCCAAAATCCACAGTTTGTCCACACAGTCATTTTGTACAAAAATGATCTAAAAAAAATCTAAAAAGTTGATGTGAAGCTTATATGAGGCTTCAACAGTCTGAGTTAGTCATTTCAAGTGGATATCTGCCACATTTACAGTCTTTTTAGTATCAAAATCCTTTTTTGCGTTTCCTCAGACAGTGTTTACCTGTTGAGCTGTGGTGGAAGTGTAGTAAGATCTATTAAAATCTACTAGATTTGACTCATTTGGACAACTGAAGCGAATTGAGAGTAAGAGTAAGGGAGTTTTGGTTATTTCCAGAAACAACTTCAAGATTTCATTCCTGCTGTTGTGTACAACATCCGCTGTCCCATGCCTCAAAGCATTACTGTTACACAATGCTATTCATTCTTGGCACTGAACATTACTCAGACAAAAATCTGTTGTGAAGTGCACCCAAAAATAGCTCCTGTATTATTAGTCCATATGTAAGTAAACACCTGTAGACTACAGCTATGGCAGATTATAGCCCCTGAATGCAGCACAACATTAAACTCATTCAGTATTTTACAACATACAGGATTCTCTCTGCACTTAAACCCACGGATAGACCACCTGAAATGTCACGCTTTTATTTCTTTGAACAGAGTTTCTCAATACACTATGTTCCCGAAGTGTAACTTTGAACTGGTATCATGTAGTTACAAGAAAGAGCATGATAAGAGACAGCATTTCCACAACCTTTAAAATCGGTCAACTTCTCTGCACTTCTTAAACTGTTCAGCTACCATCACTGTCTGTCACTGACTGAGATCAGGAGTGAGACAGGTTGCTCGAGCTGATTTTGGTCCGTTTGTAACATTAAGTCAACACATGATGGTTTTACTAGCTGATCTTTGATAGCTGACTGCCACCCGCAGCGCCACTACTGTTGCTGCAATTAGTGGGACTCACAGAAACAGTGACATTTCATTTGCTGGTAATAGGAAATGGTAAAAACCTAAGACAAACATGGTCAAACATACATCTGGATATAGAAACCGAAGAGATCAGGCTTCTCTTAACAGTTGTGTACACCTCTGGAAATCTCTCCTTTACTTGCATTACCTGAAGACTTAAAGACTCCAACAGTTTATGGTCTTTACCTTGATGTTGGAGAACCACAGGTCGTTCTCATGCAGCGTCGCCACGTAGATGCAGCACAGCAGGCCGAGACCAACTGCCACAGACCAACCAACCGATGTCCAGATTATTGCCCCCCATGACCAATCACCTGCATCGACATTAACATTCTATTAAATTACTGTCAAGTGAAACTGTTAATAACAATTAAAAGCAGCCAACACTGATATATATTATTCCTCGAAATGAAAACCTTCGTCTGTCTCTATATTGTGTGGTATCTGCTTTGTCACATCTAGTGAAGCACAGGTGTCATTCATAACATTAATGGTGGCTCTATTCCATTAAGTGCTTCAGTAAACCAGGCTGCTGAATGAGCATGCACAGTATCAGAGCCTTAAAACAGGTCAACTAACATGGACTGCAGACATTATAAATATTATTTGATACACTTGTGGTTAGAGCTGCAATCATTAGTCAATTAATCGATAGAATAGACAGAAAATTAATGTTCAACTGTTTTTATATTCGATTAATCTTTTTTTTTCTTTTTTTTTCTTAGGAAAAAATGCAAAAATGATCTGATTCCAGCTTCTTCAATGTGAACATTTCTGGTTTCTTTGGTCTTCTATGATAGTAACTCAATACCTTTTGGGTTGTGGACTATTGTTCGGGACAAAACAAGACATTTAGGTTGCATCTTGTGCTTTGGGAAACAGTGATTGTCATTTTTCCCTACTTTCTGCCATTTGATAGACCAAAGATAAAATAATCAACAGATGAGATTGATAATGAAAATAATTGTTAGTTGCAGCCCTGTTGTGGTCCCCCTGCTATAGCATGTTGAGGACAAGCAAAATGAAAAATATGTCATGAAACACACATTCAGAACATCTTTTAGAAGTTCAAATAAAACTGGGTGTAATTTGGTAGAGTAGAAAGATTTTGTTTTGTGAAATACAGTTTATTAATATGATAAATTACATACTTCTTTACTAATTTACCACATTCTTAGTCAGATAAATCTGCAAAAAACAGAAAAAATTAATAAGTCTTGTTTATGAACTTTAACTTAGCATTAGCACTGGGGAAACCATCCCACAAACTAACTTTGACTGCTCTTGATGTCCTCTGAGGATGCAAAACCCAGTGTGAGAGCATATGCACATGCACAGAAGGTGTAAGAGCGCAGGCTTTAATCAGCATGGTGAGATATGAAAATGTTGCATTTCATTAAAACCCCGCTGCAAACTTCCAGTTCTTTACACACAGCAGGTCAGAGGTCAGGGTCACATACAGAACATCGACCCCTGGAGCTTGAACTGGCACTTCAGCGGGGTAGGTTGCTGCCAAGAAAACTCAGCCCTCGGTCAAAGAGCGCTTTCAGCAGCCACTGGGGCATCCCGCTGCCCAAAAGAAAGCGCTCAAAAAGAAGAGCAGCTGGGTGGGAGGGATGGAAGGACGGCTCACTCACCGTGCAAGATCTTCTCTGGATGATGATCGGTGCAACAGTTGGACTGCTGGGACTGAAACTCTGCACCCAGAGGGGGCTCTTTCCCCCTGCTGCCCTTCCTCTGACGCAACGCTGTCATGTTGAAACACTGCAGATGGGAGGGGAGTGAGTCTGATTACTCACACAGATATGATGAACACAAGAGCAGACACACACATGCACACACACACACACACACAGAGAGGCATGTATCCTCCACGCACAAACAGCGTGTGGACTACTGCAATCTGAGCCAAAGCAAACAATGACCTGCACCCCCGTTTGTTTCCCATCACTGTGTGTGTTCTGTCATTGAGTCAAACACTCATAGATACTGTAGGATGGACGGACAGGCCTGCGTTACATCGGCATTTCCTGGTCACGTCGCTGACAGAATAACGTGAAACATCAGATCACATCTACCGACACAGACAGCAGCCACATCACCGGCAACTATATTCATCCTACCGTATTTTAGGCGGGTGATAGGCGATGCCATTCACTACCGCATATCTACAAGTCCCTCATAAGATAATAGTAAGGCTGTCAATATGTTGAGGCACAGAATAGCATAAAGTGCGATAAGGTAGGTGTTAATTCCTATTGTGTAGCACGGACACACTGCTACAGCCTCATTATAATGAACTGTATGTGCATTTTGCATAAAGGCGCGCGCCCGTTATGGACGCCAGCTTTTCTTTCTGTCTTGACAGCAACAAAGACGAATTAGATTTGAGCCAACGGTACATTAATAAGCCTCACCCTCCTCTACAGCGGCTGGTAGGATGGTCCGTCCCTCTCTCTCTCTCTGCCTCTCTACCTCCCTCGCTCTTTCATCTTCCTCTCCTCTTTTTTCCCTCTCCTGTTGGTTAAGATTCACCGGTCCGCTTACACCGCGCTGGCTTTATTGTGGCACACACCGGAACACGAGAGAGCTCGCCTTTAAAAATAAAAGCGTAGAAATACCACTTTAAAGTCCCAGTGAACCGGAAGTTGGAGTGTCTTTAGCTTCTGTACTGTGACGTATTTCCCAGTTAAACGGAATATTTGAGCGGTGTACAGAAGAGGGATTTAAATCAATTCCTTTGCATTTGATTGGACCGCTTAAAAATGGGCGGGGTTTACAGAGTTTAACGCCATAGAGAGCTAAAGAGTACCGCTGGCTCCATACACACACCTCCTCACCTGTTGTTACATCAGGAGGACAAGGTAGAGATAAGCCACATTGTTTTGGAAATTAAAACAAACTTTTTGCCGCTGATATCCAAATTCACATCTCTTCCTATCTGTTTCCATATTGTTCTGTTAGCTACTATGACTAAGGTTGTGGCCACTGGGAAAAATTGGCTGCAAGGCTGAGCTGAGCGTCCTATCCAGCTCTTATTATAAATCCATGGGATACAGTGTCGGAGGCAGGGCCCTGTTTATTCCTATGAAAGTTGCTCAGTGATGCATGCATGGATGTATAATAAGAGCTGGATAGGCCTCAGCCCAAGCGGCAACCTCCGGGGCTGAAAAATGAAGCCAATGCGGAAGTCCCAAAAACCTGCACTCTCTCTAATGGCCAGCAGGGGGCGACTCTACTGGCTGCAAAAAGAAGAGAGACCCTACTTCTCTCTTGATTTATTACCTCAGTAAACTGTTCCCTAATGAGTTTATGGTCTCAATCGCTAGTTTCAAGTCTTCTTCAATACAGCATGATGTTCATTTGTGAATTATGGTCCCATTTAATTTAAATTTGACAATAAAGCAGGGTATGCTTTAGGGCGTCCATATTTTTTACAATCTATGGCTCAACCCCTTTGCAGCCAATTTTCCTAGTGGTCACTCATGGTTTTGCAACAAAAAATCCCCCTGTGGCCCAAAAAGCATTTTCCCCCATATACCACCACTGTAAAAGAAACGTCTGTAAAACTGTCAATTATGACTCTTTCTATCATGAATTTTTGACCCATGGAGGTTTTATATTTGAAAAACTTTCCTCGAGCCAAAAAAAGTGATTTAAAAATCCGTGACGTCATCACAATGTAAAGTCTATGGGCCGAGCGGAAACTCACGTGTGGGCCCAGCAGGGAAAACACTACTGCACACATTCAGTGGGCTGCACAACCCGGAAGCCAGAAAATTTTTTTGGCGTACGCGCTAGTTGAGCAATGCCTATAGGACTGAATGGGCTTTTAACCAGTTCTTATAATACATCCATGGGTGCATGAAGCCAAAAAGCCACTTCCTGAAAACATACTGCATGGTGATCTATCAGTGAGCATGCTCCATGGGCGCACTGGGCCCATGCTCACTGGAGACTTCCACCGGCTGAGACCACTAACTTTCAGCAGAGAGGGAGTTAGCGGTCTGCTACCGTCCAGTGTGACCAACTCTCTACTGACTTACAATTTCTACCACAGCCTCCAAGATCATCAACTGGGAAAGAGGCAGAAAAAGTTGCAGAGACATGAAGGAGAGCGCACAGTTAAAGCACCCCAAATAACCATCATTCCGACAAAACACTCAATGCAGAGTGAAAAACAAGAGACATCTGCAGAGTGAAACAAATGAAAGAGCAGGGGGAATTACCAGATAGGTAATTAGAATTAAAAGCAATTCTCTTTCAAATTAAACATCCCAAGATATGAGTGGAAAGTATTGTTCTTGCAACTGCGTTTATAACCTTTTTTTTTTTACCTAAACGTAGCTTACCCATGTCATTTGATATGCCACTTCAGTACACTTTAACAACATATATTACAGGGACCACTACAGAAAATTGCACATGAACATTTAATATCCAGGAATTCACATAATGGACACTACCACTGACTATCCCTGTAACAAACTGGCCACAATTTCACACATTGCCCATACACGGTCCAGCCATATACTAGGTTTTGACCTAGTCTTGTTTGACATATATTTGGCATATAACAAGAGATAAATGAACAATGAACAAAACTAGGAAAATGTATTTTTCATTTCATGGGGTGTTTAAAAAAAGGCAGGAGTTTTGAGTAGACATGCATTGGAGGAGACAGAACTAATCTGGGACTGGAGTAGAAGAAATGGGAGAGGTTTTATGATAACTCAGAGTCACATACTCCACTTTACTATCGCCCACTGAGTTAAGGTTTATCGCACCATTTAAAGATTTTTTATTCATTTGTCTGATTCTTTTCTTCCATTATGTACTCCCTATTAATATTTCATTTATTCAGTTATTAGTAGGCATTTAGCTATAAATAAATGTCCTCATTTACCAGCAAGAAGATGTCTGGTGTGTTCTTTGGAGCAGAAGACAGGTCCCTGTATTGGAAGGAATTCCAATTCCTGGTTATGTGACTGATTCATTTAACATTTATTTTCTCCTCATGGAGGTAGTGCCACAAATTCCTTAATGAGTGCAAAATCTAATACAAAAGTAGTGATATTACTGCAATTGCTATGCACTATCTGCTGGATGTGTAAAAAGTTTGCCATATCAACTTACAGGTTGTGTGTGTTAGCTTGTTTCACCTGCCCCCAATTGGCCAAAAAAACCTGTCAATGCAAGTTTAAAGTTTCTTTCTGTGTGTGTGTGTGTGTGTGTGTGTGTGTGTGTGTGTGTGTGTGTGTGTGTATGTATGTATGTATGTGTGAGACTCTTGTCTACTGGTAAGGTAAACTATACTTAACATGCCGGTCAGCAATACTGCACACAAAAACAAGAGGAGAGGCTGGTGGGATGGTAGTGCAGGGACTTACATCCAGCAACAGCTTCAGCTAAACAGTCTATGATAGGTACATGGTCTGAATATCACAATGAACTTGCCATCTTTAGGGGCAATTATGGATAAAGCTGTTTTTTCCTCTAAACTTATCAGACACTTTCAATCAAAATCAATACCAGACTGATATCCACTTGATATATTTTACAAATCGGGTAAATGACAAAGTAGAAAACAAACAATACCAGCTTAATTTGACTGTATGTGTATGTAGTTCATAATTTTCCAACTGTGCTAATGTACAAACAAACATGCTAACTGTTGTGTGTGCCATACTCTGTATCACACTGTAACATTTATCAATATACAATAGGACCCATGATTGCACATTTGAGAATCAACTAATATAGCCTGTCCTACTTAAATGAATGTAATGTAATTGAACAGAAACTGAACATTATAATCTCTAAACTATTTTTTGTGTTCACTGAGCATTTGTGCTGTGGAAAAGTCTTAAGCCACTCTAAAAAACACTTACTTATCCTGTTTTGGAGCAGTAAGTGTTTATTACGGTGTAACACTGAAGTAAACACAAAGAAACATTAATATGATGTCAAACACAGCAGTATTTTGCATATTTTATCTTTGTAATGATGCTAATCTGGGGCATTTCACTTTGGTACACTTTCTGTGTAGGATATATAGTACATAACTGAGAAAAATGTACTGTGTTTTGTATATTAACATCATTTTGTATATTAACATCATAACATCAACAGTATTCTGCTTCACTACTGTGATGTCACTGGACAGAACATCGTGTCACAGATCACTTCACTTGAGCCAACTGTCAAACACACTTAGAGAGCAACACAAGTGTTAACCACTCAGTCACTTGTGTATCCTCTGTTGTCATCACATTTTTCCTCACAATGATTGTTGACCTTTTCCCAGACTCCTCTCCATCATTCACAGAGACCATGGGGTAAGGGCTACCTCTCAGGAGCTATTAGCATTGTTGAGCAGACGCAGTTGTTACACTCAACATATGTGCAGTTTGCATTTGAAGATCACACATTGTTGCATCTACTATTTCCTCAAGGTTTTTTGTTGCTGACAGACCTTGGCTGTACAGGGTGTTGGCCATGAACTGTAAATTCTCATGAGTTCTACACTGACAGGTTTCACAATCAGCCTCTGTGGGCACCAGAACCCAAAGAACCCTTAAGGTACAGAAACAAGAATAAGAGACTTAATGTTCATTTACTGAAAGGAACTTCTGGTGCCGATTCTTCATTGTGTCAGTTAGCAAACGTTTCTGTTTTTTCTTCTTCTGAGTGGCAGTTTGCTTTCGTCCCATTGTCATGTGGTTGACGTCGTCCCTTAAAAAGAAAGCCTTTACTTTCTGTTTGCATTCAGCAGGTAATCTATTGCTCACCTTTCTCTCTGTCTTTCAAAGAGCCCTCCATCTGGTCTTTGACTTTGCTTCTTTGAAAAGCTCAGGTCGCCTGTGCAGCCCTCTGCAGCCTGTATTTCTTTATAATTTTTCTAATTGTTATTTTTGCAATCATTTGTTTCTCCTGTTCCTTCTGGGTGTTTTTGCATTTATTTCTGATGTCCTCAATTATTGATTCCTGCAATAACAATATTCTCCTAATGGTGTTGTTAACTGTTTGATTGTGCAGCAGTGCATCCACTATAGAGAATGACGATTTTTTCCCCGCTGCCATGCACTGGCACCTCCTCTTGTATTTTTCTTTTTTCTCATTTCCCTCTCCAACAAGGCATTCAGTTGTTCAATCTCATTCTGGAGCCTCTTTCTCCCCTGCCTGACATTCCTCTGTCCAATAACATATTGCCTAAAACACAGAAAGCAAATTGTCACAATTTACAGTCATTCTAACAGATAGTTGGTTCTGTATACAACTATTCTAGGGCAATAATAATAATAATAATAATCATAATAATAAACTTTATTTATATAGCACTTTTTATAACATAAAATGCAGCTCGAAGTGCTTTACAGAAAGAGGTACAAACAAACAAACAAGCAAAAAAAAATATTTTAAAATATTAAAAGAAAGGAGAAAGATAAATACAATAAACAAAAAAAACTACAATGATAAATAGAGGTGAGAGGATAAAAGAGGTAAAATCATGAGAAAAAAGATAAAACAGGTGGTAAAAAAAGAGCTGATAACAGTAAAAGGCATATAAAAGATTGAGTTAATTAAAAGAAAGATCATAAAAATAAGTATTGAGCTGCTTCTTGAAATTATCAACAGAGGATGCTTGTCTAATATGTAGCGAGAGTTTGTTCCAGATCTTTGGTGCATAGCTGCAAAAACCTGCTTCACCATACTTTTTGCATTTTGTTTGTGGCACATTTAACAAGCCAGCGTTAAGCGACCTTAGCGAACGGTTTGGAACATACTCTGACAAGCAATCTGAGAGGTATGAAGGTGCTAGACCTTTTTGGGCTTTAAAAACAAGTAAAAGAATTTTAAAATCTATCCTCAACATTACAGGTAGCCAGTGCAATGACGCTAATACTGGTGTAATATGTTCCCTTTTCCTAGTTTTGGTTAAAATTCTTGCTGCTGAGTTTTGAATGAGCTGCAGCTGATCAATGGTTTTATATGGTAAACCACTATAAAGTGCATTACAATAATCTAAGCATGAAAAAACAAAGGCATGAGTGAGTTTCTTGGCATCTTCCAAAGTAAGGTAGGGTCTGACTCTTGCAATGTTTCTTAAATGATAAAAAGCTGTCTTTGTAACGTTGTGGACATGACTTTTAAAATTCAATTCAGAGTCAAAGATAACACCCAAGTTTTTACTTCTGGTTTAATCTGTAGAGCCAGATTTCCAAGCCTGCATGAAAGTTCTTCTCTTTGTGCATTTGTGCCAATTTTAAGAACTTCTGTTTTATCTTTATTTAATTTAATGAAGTTACCACTCATCCACTGTGTAATGCTAGAGAGGCAATCTATCAAAGGAATTAGGGCATCTTTATCGTCTGGCGCTACAGATAAATATAACTGGTTGTCATCTGCGTAACAATGAAAATTTACACCACGATTGCAAAAGTCTTGAACCACTTCAGTGTGGTTCCAGAGAGCCCAATCAAACTTTCCAGTCTGTGTAAGAGTATCTCATGGTCGATTGTGTTGAACGCAGCACTTAGATCAAGAAGCACAAGGACTGAAACATTTTTATTATCTGCACTCACTCTGAGATCATTTGTTACTTTTATAGGTGCTGTCTCGGTACTATGACTACCTCTAAAGCCAGACCGAAATTTCTCATAGATCTTATTTTTTTGCAGGAATGCAATAGTGAGTTAAAGTGAGTTGTGCTTTATACCTGTTGTTGTAAGATCATCCCTTTATTAAGCTACACAATGTTATATTGGATATTAGTAGTTTTAACCTTTCTTTTAACCTAACCTTAAACAAAGTCTTCACCCTAGAATTGAATGATTTACGCTATGGGGACTTTTTTTCTGTCTCAAAAAAGAAGGCGAGTCCCCACAACATGATTAATACATGTCCTGACACACACACACACACTGTAAGGGCAAAATCATCTAAGATAATTCAAATCCAGATTCTACCTAATCCACAAAGCATTTAACCATCAACTTTCTTCTAACCTTAAGGGTCCTGGTTGTAGGGCATTTTCTGGCTCTGGGGGATTGTCTGGACTTGGAGGAGGAGTGCTCATTGTCTTGGCTCTGGCACTATCCCTTAAGCTTTTTTCTCCTTTCCCACCATTTCTTTCTCTCTGCTCTCTTCTCTCTTTCACTGAGGTCTGACACTTTCTTTTTTCTTCATGCTTCTCTGTCCTTTGTCCACTGAACCTTCTCTTTATTCAGGTATTGCTGCCCTCTTTCAGGGTCTGCATCCCGATGTGCCCTGTAGCGCCGCTGCTTCTCTGCAGCAGACAACAGCGCCATTCTCTGACAAATACATGCATACCATTTTAATAAATCTTTTAGAAGTATATAACAAATAAATGCATAATAAATTAATAATAAATACCAACACATGCTGGAAACACTTATTCATCTAGCCCTCTTACATCCTCCCTGTTACTGTGCAAAAAAGTAACAGGGTGGACGGTAACAGGGGACATTTTATGCTAAAGTTGGCCATTAATACGCTTAACCACTACAAACTAGCAGTTGGTGACAACCAAGGAAGATTTTTAACATGTTTATAAACTGTATTTTCAAAATTACAAAAAATGAACAGTTTTCCCTATAAATAATAATAACAGGATGGACATGTTATGCTTTACCAGATCAGTCAAGCATTCTAAAACATTGAAAAAAAGGTTGATTAAAGAGTGATACTTACTCTGTGATACTTACCAAGTAGTTACCTGGTGAACGGTGTACAAACCATTTGTCTATTTGAAATCCATCTGTAAACAGCAGTCATACATTATTAGTTTACCTTATAAGTTGGCAGGTGAAGTCTCCACTCTACGATCACATCAGCTGACATAAAAATACGTCATGAACCAAGCATTAAAAGCAATCCGCAGGACTCAGTAGGAATAAGTCATTGTGCAACTGTTGGACATAACCAAACCAAAACATGGATGATTAATATATGTGGTATCAATGACTGAATCATACAAGGAGGAAAATGTCTCAATAGCCAAAGTGTTCAACAGGAGTGTGTTTTTGTGGAAACAGTGTCCTTGCTGTGGACAGTTTTCATTGGAACTCTTGTACTTACTATGAAAGAAATAGTCCCTGTGAAAACTGTTGACATTTTCCTTTGTGGATTATCCTTTAAATGTGCCTTTTCTTTCATATACAACCCCAACCACTGCACAAAAAAAATCAATCACTCAAAAACACTCTCAAACTGTAATGTTTTGTCGAGCACCCGAGACAACAAACCAGACTTGTGGGAGAAGGCTCAGAGCATTGCAGTGGAAAGGACGGTCTGTATGTGCAAGGCCTGAAGATTATCAAAGAGATTTAAGAAAATAAATTGGCAGGATTTTTGTTGGAGGGAGGGATTATTGGAGAAGAAAACAGATTGTTTAATGGCCATCCTTGCTGTCTCTCTTTTTATGTTTCCTTTGCTTCTCTTGGATGGGCCTTTAGCTCCTTGGATCATTTTCTTGTGGGTACAGATACACACATTCCAAATCTGTCCTTTTTTTTTACTCCTCCCTCCTTTCATTTCTCTAAGTCTCATCCTAAGCAAGGGAGTGAGACTGCGGGAAGATGGCCTATTAACAATAACCCTCGCCTCTCCCAGAGTGCCCAATCGGACTCCCTCATCCAGCATGGGATCGAAAATCCTCATCCTTTTTTACTCACTGTAACAAAAAACAAGGTTCATAGAGCAAGAAAATCAGGGAATTAACCATTAAACAAGTTGAAAAGCAGACCGGCTATGAGAGTCCCTTGAATTGATTCTGGATTCTATATATCCGGCTACTCGCCCTGTCGTCTCCCCTCTTTATTTCTTTGCTTCATTTCATTTCTCTCTTTTTTTGCCTTGATCTCCACTTTCATGGTGGGTCCTTAAAAGGCTTAGGTAGAAAACTTGATCCTGTAAAGAAATGAATAGACTGGAATGATGTTTTTTCCCTGCTTGTGCAGTCAGAGTTTCATGTTAAAGTGAAAGGATTACAGAAGCATTTTTTCTTTTCAAAATGAGAGAATATGCATGTGGGTGTGCGCTGTATGTTTGTGCATGTGTGTGAAGTAACGGGGGTTACTAGCTTGGCTTATCACTGCACCACTAGACCTTGAATTATTGTGCTTCATAATAAATTATTAAAAACTTCATGAATATAAAGATTTGTCTTTGCTTTGAGTACAGTAGGGGATATGTGCTTCAACTGATTTCTAACTACTTTTCAGGAAGGTGCGTAAAAGCTCTGCTTTAACTGGATTTTAATTCTTTTCCCTATGTGTCCAACAGATTTAATTAAATGTTAACCATAACAACATGGTGTAATATAGTGTTCTCTTGATTACCTTAATAGTAAGTTTTCCATTAAAGCAGCAAGGCCTTGTGAAAAGACAAAAACTAACCTTGCTCCCTTTGCAAATAGTAAGGTGAAACAAGTCTTACACCCTCGTACTATACTTGTAAAAGACAGTTTTATAACATTACACTGAAACACATTACATGTCTTTTATCTTTTATGAATTCAGTTCAAAGGGTGGTGCTCAAAAGTCTGGAAACAGTTTTCCGCAGGATACACGAGTTCACATACATTACCATTCAACCCAACGCCTTCGCAACTTGTAAGGGTTAATAGAACTCACACAGTGTCTCTGCCAGAGGCCAAGCTGTCTGTGTGAGCTTCCCCCAGGGGTGGGATGAAGCAGGCAAAGAACAACTGGGTTGCATGGAAGAAAATAGGGCATGCATGGATTATAACACAACAGGCCCCTGCTGGGCACAGACACGTAAAAGGGCCCTAACCCCTTGGACCTTTGCCTGATAGGCCCATTGAGTAATCCATCCATGCTTGTGAGGCAATGAAGGTTTTAAAGTGATCTGAAAGTGGGTGAATTGATGTTTCTTCTTTTAAAACACATCCAAGCATAGAACCTAACAACCTCACATCTATTTAGAAAAAGTTCTGTACGTTTTTAGAGAACAATATCATGTGCAATGTGATGTTTTGGCCTTGAACTTCATACTTCGGCAGAGAAATATAGAGAAACACCTCTCACACGGTCCCAGATAGTGTAGAAAGTGAGAATTTTAAATATGTACATAAAATATGGATGGATATAAAAAATTTTTTACTGTACCTTTTCCCACAAATCTGGTACTGTACTGTACTGGGGTTTTCCAGAATCATCTAATATTTAAGTTATTGAAGGCTGAAGCAACCAGACATAAGAAAATGTTCTCTCTAGATTTCATTCTGGACAGAATCTCAATCAAGCTCCAATCTGATATCAAAACAGTACAAGAATCACAAGATCTCTATACCAATTCTAATTATTTATAGCCAATTATTAAAAGCAGCTGATGTACTATCACGTACAGTGGGGTAGAGTTAATGTCATGATTATAAAAGTGAATGCATAATTATTAGGCTACTTCTGAATAGTGATTTGCCAAATATTAGCCTTTTCTTCTGTTTTCTTTTCTTTCAACCTGATCCAAGTTGAAGCATGTCCATTTTTTTTTCTTTTGCGTTAGTATCGATACTCACAAGAAGACTTGAGTATTGGTGGTGTTGATACTTAAGTTATAGACTGCACATCCCTGTTCCTTTCCACAAGCCATCATATTTCAAGTCAAAGTCTGTTTACAGATCTTGGGGAGTGCTACTGCAGTGAAAATAATTGTCTCAAGTGACTCGCTTGAGTCAGCCTTGGTTGGGGCTGAAGACTACAAGTTTGAAAATGAAAACAATCTGGGGGTGTGGAGTTAGACAGAAGTGAGTTTACTAGATCTCTTTAGCCCGGTCCTCATCTCTGCTGGAGGCTATCGACTCAAGGCTACATTAGCCACTACTGGCCTAACACACCCAAGTCTTCAACCTGACTGCTGGTGGTCCAGTTGCATTGTGGGTAATGATGGCACCAGGTTTTGACAAGGAAGAAGAAAGTGTATCTCTAGTTCTGTTGCAATGCTAAATCGATGGAAAATTCTTTTGCACATACAAGTGTGTCAAAATACTTGGTCAATAAATATGTTTCTGATTCTAAAGATGTGAAAAAGCATTTACACGTCAAATAAAACAAAAATATTAAATTCAGATTTTCTCAGTAAAATATTTTAAATGCAAAAATCAAAAAAAGACAAAAAGCAGCTGTTTATTTCTCCGTCTTTATTACCAAAAATACAATGGCAAAATAGTGACATAATACTGCCTATGAAGTTCTAGAAATAAATAAACATAAAGCAAGCGTCACACTGCTGTCCGAGACAACTCCACGTTGAACCTCAATTACAAAACTGAATATGAGCAAAAAATACACGGATCAGGACAGACAAGTTACATCCTCTCCACCTCCTTTGGTTTAAATGCACGCAGCTTATTTTACTGCGTTTAGCTTAAATCCGTCAGTTCCCTTGAAAAGACTGTGAGTGAATAAGAACAGACCCAAAACTATCTAAAACTGGCTTTTTTTGTCTTAATTTGTTTTTTTTTGTTGTTTTTTTTTTATTTGTACAAGAGCATTAAAAAATAGATTTTATCTTTTAAAAAGTCAGTTTCATGGTTCTACAGTATTCCTCTACAATATGTACATACTTAAAATACAGTACCAAGTGATTGAGCTCATACTGGGTAAGATGTCTTTCAGAATATGAAAGGGCGGTTTCACATACTTGGTTTGTTGTTGGTTCTGTTTCCCTAAAACCGTTGAATGAAATAAAAATGAGGATTTTCCTATATAGAAAACATTAGGTGTTAAACGCAGAACCCAGTATTGTCACAAAAACAAGATTTTTTTTTAGTTTTATTTGACTTCAGTTTTGGCAGAAAAGTTAATATTCTAGATTGAAGAAAACATAAATGACACTTTGAACCAAAAGGCACAATAAACTATGACTAATTTCACTATGACTGTCACAAGTTACTGCTTTCAAATAACCTAATATGGCACAGATTTATGGTTCCATAGTTGTGGTGTAAATTAAAACTGACTAAGGGAAAGGTAAAGGGAATATCAGAACTTGTGTTCTCTTTGCCAAACTCTTGCTGTCATACTTGCGGTGTCTGCCGGCTGTGTTGACACACTTTTGCAATTTGTGGCAGCAAATGGGATATGAAGCAGCCTGCAAAATCCCACTTGACCTACATGCATTTACCACCAGGGGAATGACTCAAGATGTACTTCCCAGCTGTTAGAGCACACTTTTATCCTAATTCCAACATGACTTGATTAGGAATTGATTTTTCTCTTCTTCTGTTAGCTGTTAAGCTAATGCATTCCAATCCTAATACAAATATTTATGACAATAGTGTTATATTATACATTTAATATAGTCATCCATTTTATAATGACAGAATAGGAGGCCACTGGTGCCACATGACTATTTGTTACATGGTTTGCTGTAAAACACAAACTCAAATGTATCATTTCATGTATCAAAAAGCTCCAAAGTTTAAAAGCTCCACAAAAAACCTCAATCATGTCATCTTGACCTCTTCAAACCACATTGAACATATGAACACCTGGTATCTCAACTTGTTAAGTTCTTCTGTTATTCCTTACAAACACTGTACAGTCAGTTAGGTGAATAATTTAGATTTGAAGGATAATTTGTTGGTTATGGTAATATTGTGTACACTAAATGCAGAGATCTGGGAGCTGCATCAACACAATGAGTCAGGCAATCAGACAGGTTGTAAACAAGCAAACAGCATAGAGTATATATAACAGTATATAAACCACTTTTTTTGGAGGTCAAACTGAAAGTGAGAGCAACTTAAGTAACTTTAAGAATCCTCATTGCACAAGTAAAGTAAATAGTGGTGTGCACACATTAAACTGAACCAGGAAGTCAGTCTGTAAGCTGATGTTTATAACTGACACTTTGAGTAATCATTTTAATATTCATCTTTGTTTTCAGTTCCAAATAAGTTAGCTAACCTGATCCCAGTCGTTTGTCAGTGCATAATTGAGTCAGCTTGATTTGATTGTTGATGATTTGACAAGTAGCCTGGATTTTTCAGTTTTTCAAAGCCATCTCAAAAATGATCTGGAGCTGCTGTCAGAGCATCAAGTCCTTAAATCCAAATCTTCAAGCAGGAAACTGAAGTGCAGACATTCACAATTAGCTGAATCATGATGAGCCTCACTTATGATCTTTTTTTCAGATACAAATGTCTCCTTGTCTTAGAAAGGGTATCATGAAAAATGTTGATTTCAGTATGATTTTAAATGAGAACTAAAGTTGTTGTTGTCAGATGATCACTTTATGATATGCACTTGCATAATAAATACTAACTGTATACACTTTGATTGTAATACTTGGCTGAAAATTTGCAGTACAATCAAATCTATTTGATTTTGGCAGCATTTCATTGCTAGAATATTTCTATTGTGACGAGCAGGAATTTCCAATTAAGAAGAACTAATTACTGCAAACAACTGTATATACTTATGTTTGAGAGAGCCTCACTAATCATCACTTACAGTCTAACTGCATTCACTAGTAAAAATAAAAGGACTACAATGTTGAACACTGTAAGACCAGTAACAATACTGAAACACAGATAAAATGAGACTTATTGTCCATGAGTCTGTTAGTCCCAGTGCATGCTGGGAGGCTTCCCCACATATCCATATCTTAATTGCAATCACATAGTCAGCACTCAGCCAATGATATAACTGCTGGTTTCTGTTGAAGAACCAGGTCACGCTGGATGAACAGTTTGCTCACAACATGTCTGATCATCTGAGTCCAAGTCATAATAAACCAGAATCATCCTTTAAAGCTCATTTTTGGGGTTGAATAATTACAAGCTGTCAGCGTAATACAATATCTGCATATGATAGAAAACGGACAGGCAGCGTGTGTCTGGTCCAGTCTTTAGCTCTCACTGCTCATTTGAATGCATGCCAAATTAATCAGACAGGAAGGACACTCAAGTCCCACTTTTATTTTATTATTTTTTTTCCCATTCAGACCTGTCAACGTCCTCCTTAATTCTGGCACGTAGAATTGTAAATTAAAAGCCAGACAATAATTATTTGCAATGATAATGAGAAATCCAGGCCAGGTAACAGGTCTTTGAGATAGAGATTTAATTTTGTTTTATCCACTACGCTACACACACACACACACACACACACACACACACACACACACACACACGTGCATGCAGAAACAATTTCAAGCTGTTATGTAAGGCAGGGGTGGGGGGGTGGGGGGCATGAATTATGGATATTTCATTTTATCTTAATTTCCTCAGCCTCTCCCTGTGTGGATGTAAGTAACGGATGGCATACTGATGAATTAACATGACACAGTGTGTTCAGCATGACACACTGGATGGTGTGGGACCTTGACACTGAGTGTATAAGTTTGAATGTATTTTTCCTTTTCTTCAATGTATGTTGAATTTTCTGGAAGTTTTAATTTTTTTTTTGGATGTGATCTTGATGGTTTTTGGGTGAGATTGTAGCAGAAACAGGAATGTTCTCCAGTAAGGCTCTCTGGTAATTAACATTAAAGCGTCAGCAATGGTTTTTAAATTTGCGACCTAATGAATGGCACAGATTTTTTAAAAAATGAATTAAAGAAATAGTTCAACATTTTGAGAAATGTGCATCTTAACTTTCTCGCTGAGAGTTAGACAATCAATGCCACTTTTATATCTGGTCCGTTCAACATAAAAAACTACAGCCAGAGGCCAGTTAGCTTAGCCAAAAGACAGCTAGCCTAGGAAACAAAATCCCTCCATGAGCACCTCTAAAGCTCACTGACTGACACATATCTTGTTTGTTTAAGCTGCACAGAGAGTGTAAAAAGGCAAGCTGTGTTTTATGGGAGGTTATGTGCTAAGCCCGTCTTTATGTTAAACTAAGCTAACCAGCTGCTAGCTTTAGCATGGTATTTATGAGAGTGGTATCAATCTTATCATCTAACTCTTGGCAGGGAAGTAAATAGGCATATTCCTTGGAACTTTAAAGTGTGACACATTTTGGTTGCTCATGATAAAAGTGGAAATTCTTTGCTGATGTAAATCTCTTATCACTGACTGTGTAGTTTGTTCACTTTTCTAAGCGAAGCGATCGAATCACTGCTCAAATGCACTTCAGTACGTACATCAGTAAGTGAATGCGTCACCATTCATACCATCATGACATTCTGCACTGATTCTGACTGTAGTAAGTCGTTGCTGTTGTTGGTTTTAAATGTTACGTTCAGTTCAGAACAAACAAACCTAGAACTATTCCAGCACTGTTTATTATTGAGTTATTGGTCACGAGGGGAGCCCTGCAGCTAAAAGCTACTGATTCAGTCGGTGACAACGCTGATTGAGTATAGTCAGCTGAGTTTAAAGATTTGTTCTTACATTTACTGAACAACTCTGGGTTCTAACCATTGACTGCAAAAAAGATGGACATCGTCACAGCTCCCCAAAAGTGAGGTCAAAACATCTTGATTGCCCCCTGGTGGCTGGCTGCAGTATAGGTCATTAATCCTGCCCCCTCCATGTTGGCGGATGGGACATGAGCCAAACTAAAATATTAAAGTACATGTCAAATAAATTTTTCCCAAAGATGGTTCCTGTCATTTTAGGTAGTTCTCATCATGCTTATGTTTGTCCAAATGCTCATTTTCTGATAAGTTTGTTTTTAATTAGTTATTTGATAATATAAAAAGGGGGTGTGGCATCATGATTGACAGCTGAGACAGCCGCTCTCAAACCTCAAGTCAAACCTTTTGGCTTCACTTTTGCATAGCGATAGGAAGTGGTTACATGTCGTCCATATTTATATACAGTCAATGGTTCTTACATGCATCCAAGTGACTAGATAGTTAAATCTGTGCCAGTGGTCCTGGCATTCTTCCATTTTCTGCACATGCTCAGCATCATTTGAGAAATCAGAGCTCAATTTTCCTCCGTTCAGAAAAAGCCACTTGCTGCAATTCATGAAGCAATCCATCACTGTAAACATGAAGCCTTCACTGATCGAAGTTTCTGCTCTATCCTCATTACATTTTGCTGAGTTGAGTGTTTCCATATGAGAAATGCAGTAATTGTGTTACACTCCTGCTTCCTGTCAATCACAAGAAACCTCAAGAACGTGTCGCCTTACAAACTTTATTTTCACATCCATGTCTCCTTATTTCAGGTATGTTTGTTAGCAGTCATTTCAAGTTGTGTTTGACACTAGAAACTTTGTATTTTAAAAACACTGACAAAAAAGGTTATATAAAAATGTTATTATATACAACATAAATTGCATGGGCTATAAAAACGGACTATAACTCTTCAGGACAACGATACTCTTAAAGTGAGCCTAGCACCACAATCACAAGTGAAAACAGGTGTGTCTGATTCTGTACATCATATTCCTGCTTTCAAATATCGAGGCACCTTTCAATTAAAATAACCCCAGAACTGATTACCTATGCCAACTTCCCTTTTTTTTAATCATTTATCATTCCTTTCATCAACATGCCCTGCACCTCCACCCTTAACCAACACCTCTGTCGCCGGTAGACTACAATCATTGCAGACCGATCTCTACTTTCTCTGGTCAACCTTCAAGAACTAATACCTTCCTTCTCTGCTAAAGGTGCTACTTATATATGATCCAACGAGTAAAAAAATGACACTCATACGAACAAACAAAAATAGCAAATAATAATAATCGATTGCCTCTTTAAACTGGCTGAACGGAAACTTACATGCATACAAATAAACTGATAAATATTAAATCATATTCAAGCTGTGATACATGCCTTTTTAGGCATTGGTGAGTTTGCACATGTACCTCCTTTACTTGGCTAGAGCCTCAACGGTGTCAGATTAAATACATTAAATATTACAGTAGCAATAAAAGAGCTGCCTTGTGGTCAATATAATGAATTATACTGGAAAATATGTGAATTTTTCTCCGTTTCTGATGAGGGATTGTGTGGTTTCGTGAGGTATGAACTTGTCCCTGTATAGTGAAATATCTAACTTGGATTAGAGCTCGAAAGTGTCCCTCGGAATCAAAATCACTTCCCTAACAGACACATTTTGTGTCTCTTTAATGTCAAATTATGAGACAGACATTAACCGCTAACAATTTTGCTCTGTTTTTTTTTTTTTTAACATTCCTTTTAGTAAAAGACATCTCAGTAATTTTCAAGGTTCAAGGTGTTTGGGTTGGACAGTAGTTATCACAGCCTCACAGTTGTTACCCTTTTGACACCACAACTGACCTAGCCAGAAAACATTCTGAGAAATGACTATAAAGCCTTACCACTATGGTACAGTAGATGTGAAATGGTAACACCGTGATATCCATCACAACCACCTTGAGGTAAAGAAACATCATGAAAGACTTTTGTGGGCAGCAGATGGTTGTAAGAGCGCAGTTTCAGAGGGAAAGGCGGCTCTCACTCTGCTGTCTGCAGGCCTGCTTGTGGCTCTGGTTGCTGCTGCTGCTGCTGCTCCTTGTTGAGGATGATGCTGATGATGTCCCCCTCGTGCTCCTTCATGTGCTCCATCAGTCGCTCTTTACTGGTGGACTCGAAGCCGCAGATACAGCAGCAGAACAGAAGCACGCAATACTCCATGCCGGGGGCCTGGCCTGTGCGCGTCTGGCCCTGGGACTGGAGCTGTACAGGGTCCTTCCCCTGGGGGCTTGGAGATTCACCTGACCACTGTGAAGGGTCTGTAGTGGGTGTGGGGAGGCCTGTTGAGCTGTCCGCAGCCAGGCTAGCTGCTGTGGTTGATGTGGGTGTTAGCAGCGGTTCTGCTGGGCTCTTGGCTTTGTCTTGTGAGGGCTGGGTCACTGCGCGACGCTCTGCCACCGACTCCAGAACAGCTGACAACTTCTGAGGAGCACTGAGGAAAAGACATGATGGGAGAGGAAGTGAGATGAAATCATTTAGATGGAAAATAACTCTTTGAGTAATGTTTTTTTAAAATGTTTTCCCATACATTTAAAAAGTACAATGGCTTATGTAATATTTATGGTGTTTGACTTATTTATATTGTAGTTACTTTACTAATTTACCCTACGACATGACATATTTAATGCTGCAAGCACTGAAAGCATGTTAGTGAACTTAAAGAGCGTATGCTGTCTGAGGAACGCTCTGCAATCCAGAGTAGCTGCTGATCCAGGCTTTTTCTGTATTCTTCATGCCATTTAGTGCCTGTTTTCATGCACATACTGAGCATATTAAATTCTCTCACCTTTTTGCCTTTGACTGCTCCCTTTTTTCTGAGTGAACTAAAAGAGCTGCAACTCATTGCCCCTATGATGCAGCGCATATTTGTAAGAAAGCTGAAGACAGCAATTTAAAAAAAAAAAAAAAGACGTATCAGCTAAACTAAAGCCGGTAGAAATACACGGATTCCTTGAACTCTGACACATCTGTTATCACTCCTCTCTCTTCCTTAACAGCAAAGAGGTGAGTACAAAACATTCAGGTAGTAGTTTCTCATTTTTAGCTGACAGTGACTGTCACTTCCTCCTGTTAAAATGTCAAACGTTGCTGGTGGCAGATCCTATCAGCTGTTGCTAATTAACGTTAATCTAAGTAACTTCATAACTTGCCAAAATTAAACGTAGCGGTTATCAGGTTTGTGTGCTGTCTGCGAGTTGGTGTTTGTACTCAGCTAAATATCATTTTTGAGGGAGTGAAGAACCTCCAATCTGTAACACTACTCTACATTCGCAAAAGAACTGTTTTTCCAGTTCCTACAATTTCAACAGAGTGATGTGTCCTCCTCTCTAGCTGATCGCTTCACTTTCAGGAGCCACACTCTCCAAGTTAAACAATAAAATATAATGTATTATGTTTTATTTCAATGGATTTTGGACAAAGATGCATGTGGTTAGGCGATCATGTAATTTTTTATGCGCTGTTTGTGGTATTTGGATGACCTGCTTTGTTCACTGTTTCACACAGGAGCTTTATTTTCAGTGTGCAGATATTCTAGCCATCCTCACAAGAAAAACATCAGTATAGGTCTAAAATTCAGGCCGGCAAAAATGACCTATGGTTACGTTTACGCCATCTGGCAGTGGTAGTAATTATGATGCTACTTACATTTAGGGTGTTTTTATTCTGTTTAGTTCCAGTTCCAATGTATCTATTTGTAAATACGGAAAAAGCAGAAAGAAACCAGAAGTACAGATGCCACTGTACTTGAGTTCATGTGTTTACCGGCTGCTCTGGGAGATGGCCTCGTTAATGGCTTTGTTAACTTGCTCGTAGTTGTAGTTCTGGTCTCCGGCGTGCTTCCACATGTGGGATTTGAGTGAAGGGGGATGACTGCACACGTACCCGCACAGAGAGCACCTGAAGAAAAAGGAAGGGAAGCAAGATGAGCAATACAGTGAGAGCGGATCAAGTCTAAGTTGATTTAATATGCGCGCTGAGGTTCAACTAATCCAGCTCCTACTTTCTATCAAGAGGAATCATCCCAGCTCAAGACTCCGCAGGGGAGACTGAGCTTGAGAGTCAGAGACAAGGAGTGGAGAAAGAGGAAAAAGGATTTACAACAGGCTGGAGACAGCATTTGTCAAAAATTAAAAGAATTATAGATCTTTTCTTTATGAAAGGTTCAAATCCTTAAAAGTAGCAAGAATCAGTTGAAAAACTGGGCAGTCACATTTACATTCAGGATAAAGAACTCAAGTAATGTTGCGGTGTTTACCACAACATTACTTCAAGATCACAAGATCTCATGAGAACAGGTTGAAGAGAGGCAAAACAAGTGATCCAATAGGCTGATGTGTGACGCTATTACAATGTTTTCCAAATGGGCACTAACGACAGACTCAGGAGCTGAGCAGAGATTGAACTTGACCACATTGAAAAACAAATTATGTGACTTTTTCCCACTTGACTGTGTTCTTTATCTCCTAAAAAAAGAAAAAAGAATGCTACTTTTGCATCGTTGCCATTAGCTTGTTTCGTCTGAACGGGCCAGCTGCTTCTGGACAACACCAGAAAAACAAACACTTATGGAGTCGACAGGTGGTTCGATGATGACTCGAATCGGCGTCAGAGCATGCCTGGAAATTCACAACAATGGGTCTGTTTATTCCTGCCTAATACCTTGAATGCTTCAACAGTCAGAAATTTGAATGAGCAAAAATAAAGCACATCCAATCACCCCAATGAAGAAAAGAAAGTCAACTGGCATAAAAGTACTAATTCCACCACCTAGGCCTCTTTGGTACCAGAAGCCAGTCCAACTGTCAGTGGTTACAATTTCAAACCAATAGCACAGGCATAAAAAAAGACAAAGTATAGTATATAATAAAATGTTTCTGAATTATGGATTAAATCTTTTGCTACCAATCCACAGTCCTTACAAAACCCCGTTATGACAGTGATAACTGAAGAGGCACTCCACCGGCATTATGCATAAAAGTCTGCAGCCTGCAACCGATTTAGATATGACTTAAACTTAACACCTCCCTTGAGCAGGTAAAGTCATTCCTTATTAACTGTTGTCATGTCAGAACAGTTGGAGAAATGAAAAAGACTAATGATAAAAGAGTCAGATATTTCATTTTCCTGATATTTACACCTGGAGCACATTGGCTGTGACAGACCACATCAC
Organism: Thunnus albacares; assembly: GCF_914725855.1. NCBI lineage: Eukaryota > Metazoa > Chordata > Actinopteri > Scombriformes > Scombridae > Thunnus > Thunnus albacares. The sequence goes on along the minus strand of NC_058106.1, from coordinate 6,336,687 downwards.
TTTATATTCATGATGACACTGACATGCACGCTGGGGTATTGCGGTGCATGGTTTGTATTACTTGGATTAGACAAGTGCCTTAGTGTAATTTTATGCTGAATTCAGTTTTAATCGGTTCATCCAGAAGTCAAATTATTCTCTTATGTCTGTTATTTGGCTTTAAGTTATACAAAGTAATTCCATATCAGTTAGTTCTGTTACTCTGTTATATTCCAAACATTGATCTATAATAAAGATCAAACAGATTGTCTTTGATTCCAAATTGATTTTAGAGATAGAGTCTGATATATCAATTTTTCCATCATCACGGCTCCCTTCGGGCTATGGTAAGTTCATATTTACTCTTTCTTTATTTTACCACTACAGATCTGAGCTCAAGCATTCAGTCAAATGCAAATCAACAATCAGTGTGTCACTCAAGGTTGATGATATTTGACATTTTAAAGAGGACAGAATATTCACTCCCATTCACTTTCTTCATCCACCAATCAGGAACCTTGCAAACCCAATGTCTCAACTCATGAGGATTCACTTGTGTGGTCACACACACAGGCTCAAGCCCACATGGACTCAGACAATGGCAGGTTCATTTAGCCATTCTTATCACCCTTCTCTGTAGTGAGGATGCACATTTCTCACCTGTACTGCTCCAGCAGCTGCACAGCCTGGTGCTCCTGCGGGTGCCTCCTCATATGGCTCTTTAAACTGTTCATGTTGGTGGTGGCGAAATCACAGCTGCAACACCTGGTGAAGGGAGAGAGGAGACACAAGAGATGAGAGGTGATTAAGAATCTTTTATATCCTGTTGCTGTTGTTGAGTGCTGTCCGGCTGAATGCAGTACCCCCTCCTGTTTTGGCCCCTTAATTTCATTATTGACAACCGACTGTTTGAATGTAGTGCCTCCCCTTCCCTTACCTTTTGATCCGTACAATACCCTTACCCCGCTAAATGATTAAGTCTGGGAGCCCCTTCCTATCCCCTGCTTAGCTGACCCTTGATCTTGTCTGTGTCAGTGTAAGGTCTGAGTACAAAAGCTTCCTACCTTCCTCCCTTCTGACCTGATCACAATGCCTTTACCCATTAATCACAACTGTATTTGCCAACGGTCTGATCATCGCCCCTCAGCCCACTGTATAACTGTCCCTCTGCCCTGGCTCAGTCTACTGCCTCAGACCCGCTCTGTGTCAGTAAGCTCACTGTATTCTGGAATACTAATAAAGCACCACAGCAAACTCTGAACAAGGACTTGGGTGATTTTCTTCAACAGAGGACATGGAGAGAGTTTAACATGCTGCCTTTTGAGGTCAATGTGTTGCTTCTTTTCACTTGTAGCCTGGAGGGACATAAGGGATTTATAGCAAAAACACTGAGGAAAAAGCCACTTTAAGAAAGAGAATAAATTACATTTTCGACTTTGTTGCACTTTGGATGTTGCGGTTGAAAGATGAAACTGACTCTTCAGTCGCTTAGAGGCAACACTGTACAAAGACTGCAGACAGAGGCTACACTTAACCCACAATCCTACTGCATGGAGATACAGTGACAGACAAAACAAAGAGAGCTGCACTTTATTATGTGAGGTTTACTGTGGCCAGAATATCAAGAAGACAGATCTGACTAACTGAAGACAAGTAGTATTTATTTAGAACAAACAGTCTTACAGCACATTGCTGGATTTTATTTAGACTAAGTAGGATTAAGTGTTACTCATGCAAATATAGCACAGAAATGTGAGCTATGTCTAAATATGAATGTTAACGATATTTTTTTCCTACATTTTTATAATAACATTCGTAAGCACATTGTCCAGTCTCCGGGTCAAGTTAGTTATTTTACTGTTACTGGAACTCTTCTGCTATACATGGGTTCTTAATATTCCAACCATGTTCCTTTGCTTGTGTATCATAACAAGAACATTCATGTGTATTCACTGTGCTGTGGTATCTAGAGAATAAAGTGGCCTTGCCTGCAGGAAACTGAAGTGAACTTACAGATTATAGGTGCTGTTTATAGCGGAGATTCAAAGATTTAAAGAGGGCAACAGCACAATGTGGAAGCACTGTGTTTAGTGGGGATGTTACGCAAATCTATCTGAATCCATTTATTCCACAAAAATGTCTGTATTCAGATTTTCACCTGAAAAGTGCAGAAAAGTTGCCATGAGATTTACCAAAGTAAAGTCTGTTGCTAGAATTAGTACGGTTAGTACGCTTACTCTAGTTTTTTTAGATAAGTCTTCTTACTATAATTTTTTAGCATGGACCTTGAGCTGGGAATGTTTTATTTTTAGATTGTAGAAGTGGTGAGTTTCATTGCCTGTAACATTCACCAATAATAATGGACATACCGTATTAACCATGACTCAGCTTCCTGTTAATAAATGAGGAAGAAATGGCTAAATATGAGCATTTGTCTGTGGTTTGCCTTCATGTTCTACTATTATGGTGTCATCCCTTCAGTGACTATCATGACTATATATAGTGGCTTCCAACAGTTCCCAAATTCGGTAAGCTGCTGTTTGAGTGGATCAGATTAACAACTGATATCCGATTGACCATCACCACCACGGCTCCAGATTCCACAGCAGTACAAGAATAGAGTGGACCATTAACCGCCTGTCAAAACAGTGTCTTGACTGCATCTGGTCCATTTCCTTTGTCATTAATTATGTCCCAGGGCTCCATTGCCTTAGGGACATCACTTCCTGTCAGAAGTTCAATGTTGGCATCAATCGCTCAGCTGTATACCACTTAGATAAAGTCATCTTTCCAGATCCTTTTGGGTAGGTATGTTTTCTTTTGAGACAGGAATCTTACATTATGTATAGACTGTTGGTAGGTCAGTGTATGTGATGCCCTCTAAGTTGCCTACCTCCAATCCTGTGAGTTCATAATTCTTTACAGGTCTTTCCTGACCCATTGTTTGTAGGAGGACTGTTGTTTCGCGTGCTTTAGGATTCAGCTGCTTCATTAGATTCTCCGTGCAAAATGACACTGAGCTGCCGGGATCAAGGAATGCATAACTCAAGATGAACTTATTTCCTTTATAAAAATTGACTCGGACTGGTATTATGGCTTGTGCACAATCCTTACCGGCCCCAGTCGCTCCACATGCTGAAACAAGTGCACTGCTGACTGAAGTTTCTTTCATTTCAGTGGGGCTAGGCTTGTGTTGAAGTGCCTGGTTTGTGGTTTCCATCTATGTGTAGTATGGTTGTGTGACTCCTTGACACTTTTGAAATGTCAGCCTTTTTTTTGCAGTTTTTGCTCAGATGACCCTTTATTAAACATTCAAAACAATGACCATTCATTTTCAGAAAATCAACCTTTTTTGTGTGGATGGGTTTTAAACTGTGGGCAATCACTTAGCACATGATTGCCTTAACAGAAACTGTATGAAGAAGCAGAGCTGCTACCTTGGGGTTGTTGTTTGAATGTGCAATTCTGTGCTGTATTTAAAAGTGCAGTGCTGCTTTCAACGTCATTTGCTAATGCCACTTCAGTGGTGAATGTGCTGCCTTTACTCTTTGGTGTTGTAAGATTTACTGTTTGGTTCTTTTTGGCCATCCTTTTGATGAAGAAGTGATGGTCTTGTATATCCCCAAACAATGGGTCCAGGAGTATTTTGGCTTGCTTTTCTATGAATTCCACAAGGTACTGAAATCTAGCTCTCCTGATAGTTTTTTGTAAAATGTCATAGGCTGCCATTAGCCATTTTTCCTGCAGCTTGTAAGGACATTTGGATGTAATTGACTTTAAATTGGGGGGAATATCAACTTCATCCATATACTGTAAATCCTGCATAACAGTACGGCATCCTCTTCAGTACACTGCATAATCATGAAGTGCTTTTCCATCGTAAGCTTTAATGGCTGTCTTGTTAAATGCCTTTTCCAAATAAGCGCTGGTTACTTTGATTTTGTTCCCAAAGTGCTCCTTTAATAGCCATTTGGCTTCTGCGTAACCTCTGTGTGCATCCATGTGGGGACAGCTGTGGGCAAGGTTTTTGGGCTGGCTGGAGGTACAATGCTCCAGAAAGTAGAGCCTGTCCTGACTGCTGCTGGTTTTATCCTCAATTAGGTGTTCAAATGCCTGCATAAAAGATTGATATGTCAGCAGATCACCATCAAACACTGAAATCTCCCTAGCCAGTAATAAGGCTAGTTTTTGCTGCATGTCTCTGTGTCTTTGTATAACAGTGCTGAGGTTATCATGAGTATCACGGCTGTGGACTGAATTATCCATACTGTGCATTCTGGAAGGTTTAGACTGTTTTATTGGTTGCTGAGGGCTGTGTTGATCCAGAACAGTTTTCTGAAAGTCCATGTTCCAAACAGTTTTCTGAAGTGGTGTTCTGGGCACCAGACCCATTTGCATAAACTCCACAAGTGAGACTTCAGAATCCAAAAACTCAATGTTCTCTCATTTACTGGCTTCCAAATAAGCATTCATTCCATCTTCTTGAGTTTTATCAGCCATTTCAAGGCTTTGAAGAACTTTTATTTCAGCAGCCGGTGTTGCAATTTCTGTGTCCAGCTCCATTTGTTGTACTTTTGTCTTAAGTTTCGCTTCTTGAAGTTGCAATGCTTGTTTGTCCTTTAATGCAGCAGCTCAGGTTAGCAGGGCAGCATTTTCAGCAGCTGCTTTTTTTTTTTTTTTAACATGTTGAGGAGACTGCGGAGGAGGCCTTTGATCCTTTTGATATTCATGACACATTAGAAATGCTGTCCTGAGGGTCAATCCTTGACTGTGCAATTTGTTCTGTTGTTTCTGTTCCATACTTCAACCTCTTTCACAAAGTATTTGAAATTAAGTATTCTCGGCTCATACCAGTCCACGTGATCCTCCTCTGATAAGAGCACTTGCACAGACTGATGAACATTATTGAAATCATTGACAGCTTGATTAAATGCTTCCCAACCATCAGTGACATGATCAACATTTCCACTATCCACCCGCAAAGCTTTTATTTCATTCATTTTTGCTTTGTGTGACTACTTCTGCCTCAGCATAGCTCTCAGGGTTGTCAGTCATGTTTATAATCTTTATTATGACCGTTTGTTTTTAGGCTTTGCGTTGCAGACATTTTTGTGCTCCGCTCCTTTAATGTGTTTCATACAGCACAGTCAACAATATCCTTAAACACTGTCAACCTCCTTTCATTTCCACAGCCTGGCTCAGATCGCCAGATATTTACATTCCATTTTCCATTTTTCAAACCACCGTTATAATTCCTGTTTGCAAGTTCATGTTCATCAAACATCCCGACATTCCATTAATAGCGTAGTATGCGGATTCATTCATTTACTCAAGACCGGCCCAATCTGTCAGCTGTGGTGTGTCCCTCTTTTCCAATGCAAACGGTGTGTGTGTGTGTTTCTTCTTAGTCCTGGCTGAGTTTTTCGTCTTGATTTAGTGGCTTCCAACAATTCCCACATTCAGTAAGCCACTGTTTGAGCAGGGTTGACAACATGCAAACCAAACAATAAGCCGCTGTGGATCCAAAGTCAACAATGGTATTTTATTAATAAAAGATTTTAATGAAGATATTCTTCAACTGACTTTCAAAAATAACAAAACTTAATCAGTAATTCAGCGGTATCCTTTCTATATTTTGCGGTCAAACAACTGTTCCGCTCCCCTGTCTCACCAGGTGTCGTCTTCCCCAGGTGTCTTTAATCCCTTAATTAAATAAACAACATTCATGCAGCAGCAGAGCTGACCCAAGGGCAGAGCAAGGCATAAGCACACAGGAATCATTCAACATTCATATTTAGCCACACCTAATATATGTATATATATATATTTTTTTTTTTTTCTTCATCTTTATATCAATCATTTTGCATACATTTAACTCCCTTTTTCCCAAGTTATAACCATAACCATAGCTCATAGTTCATTATGGCTCCAAGTTCAACACTATAAGTATTATGAAAAACATTGCCACATGGAGCCTAATGGAGCCTTTTACTCTCATAATTAGCATACACCCACATACTTCTCATAGCTGCAGGTACACAGAGTCAAACAGCAGCTAATGTGTTCATTATCATGTAATTGTGCGTGGAGACACATTGCACATAGATAGCATACTTAGTGTTAACATGAAATACGGCAGTAAGCCAGACGCAAGGCACATTTTTGGTGAAATGACAGACTAGAGAGACTGTACATGTGAACCGATGTTTTTACTACTTGTAAATACAGTGCGGTGAGTGTGAATGAAGTGTATGGACGGTGACAGATTTTTTGTTGTGTTGTCTCTGCACCCCAGCACATTAAATGTGAAATGAAACAATAATTAAAAAGGGTAAAGTGACGACGTTCAGCTTTAATTTGATGGCGTTTACATCCAGACTGGGTGTAGAGCAATGCAGAACTGTGGCCTTGTCGTTATCCTCTTAAAGCCAAAAGTCAGGACTTTAACCTTCCTCATCGTCTTTGTTTCATTTTATTTCCAATGTGCTGGAGTACAGAGCCAAAAAAGAGCAGAGAATGTGCCATTGTCCTGAGGCTGTATTCAGACCAAATCAGACCCTGCGGCGTGGTGTGAAGGAGTGTGGGGGTGTTTGCGCTCTAGAATGTAACTGCTGTGAAACAATCAGAAAATAACATTTTATTGATCTAATTCACCGGCTTTCTCGCTACCACCGCTCCCTCTCTTCATTCACTCCCTAGCTCGCTCGGCCACAGCTGCTCGCTCGCTCGCTCTCTCTCGTCTTTATTATAATGAGTCAGGAAGCTGACAGCAAAGTCTAACTTTACTTTTAATGTCATCAAATGAAGAGAAACGTCCTCCCCTCCTCCTAGTAATGTCTTTATACTCCCCCATCGCAGGGTTTTATGGCTCTGATTGGTCTGATCGCCAGCTGTGATTGGTCACCGCAGTGTGACGTCGGGATGCGTTTCTCCAAAAAAGATGACTCTGGATCCACTTTCTGGCTGCAGGCTGGTGCGGTGCCAAAACCCCCGCTGCCTAAACGCACTACCCCCCCCCTTCAAGTTAAGTTTGAATCCTCACCTATTCAGATATACTCCTTGGAATATTTATATCCAATCATCAAATATTTCATAACTCCACTTTGACCGTTCTGGCTGGAAACAGCATTTAGAAACAGCAATTAGATGCCACTTGACCTTTTCCACAGCACAAAGAAATCCTGTGTGTATTTTTGTATGGACATTTGACCTTAGAGCGCAAGCAACTGTGTATCATGAAGAAAGCTGGTGTAAACACCTGTATGTGTTCGCACCTCGTGGCAGCTATGTATTAACACAAAGGCCAAGGTGCTAATAGAGAGTGTGTGGGGGAGAGACTGTGAGAGTGCTGTGTGAGAGGATGTGTCTGTGCCTACACAGTGAGATCTCTGCACTGGTCTGACCATTCCCGGGCATGTACTGCCACCTAATGGATCTCTCTAAAATAACACGTACAGTTCATGCACAATTTAGAGAGAAGGCACTCATATTGGAACTAGCATAAGAAAAGGCAGGGACGTTGTGTAGAAATTTTCATTGATCACTACTAGCACATGTAGAGTTTTTACATACATATTAACTCAATTTATTAAGCATATGCATTTGATAAATTATCATTTTCATGTACTTTTTCTATTGCTCCTCAATAATTTATATTTTTTTATTTACTAGCCAGCATCTGATAATAAACAACTGTGCATGGACTCCAGTTCAGGGTTGATTTCTGATATTTAGTTCCACTTTGGATCCAGCAAAAAACTGGGATTGGTTAAGAGTTCGTATAACTTGTACTAAAAATAGTAAAAAGTGTACTGCTAAATACATTTGATAAGGAATCAACAGGATTGTTTAGTTAAGTGTATTTAATACCAAACTCCTCTGTTGCACCTCTTGTATTTAACTGACCTGTCATGTCTAATGTAAGACATGATTTAATATCAAGACTTTGTTCAGGATCCGTGAACACTTAATTTACTCAGGATTGGTCAGTGAGTGACATGAGTACTTGCAGTTAAGGTGACAGTGGTGCATTGTTACAGGCTTTTGAACAACTCACCGATAAGGCTTGTCAGAGTTGTGAATCCGCCGGTGGTTCCTCACCCCGACATACGTAGAGCTGGTGTAGTCGCACACATCGCACTTGAACATCTTCTGCATGCCGCATTCTGTATCAGAGGGAGAAACGAAGTAGTGTACAACTTTCGGAAAACGTAACGGACGAAAATCATATCGTAACAGAAGTTCTCCTGTGGATTCTGCAGCATGGAAGCAAAGCTCTGATGAGGGAGGAGAATGTCAGCAAGTCATTTAAACTTTCTGTAACAATCTTTCCATCTTCAAACATAATGAGGCCATTAAAACACTTTTTACCTTCATCTGTTACCCGCTCAGCTTCCTCCACCGTGGCCACAGTTTCATTAACTGGTGTGAGGGCTGCCATGTCACCGCTGAAGCTGTGGTGCTCCCTTTCATGAGTTCTCAGCTGACTCTGAGTAGGGAAAAAAAACAAATAAGCAAAAAAAAAAACAGAGATTTCAAGCCATAGAAATGAAAATACATGCAGCTGATATTCAAACGCTTTTTCAAATGTACTTTTTACCAACTACGGACTTGCTAGCAGAACCAAAACCAGTCAAATCAGACTTTTTTCCACTTTAATTTTGTTAAATCAACTAGCTAAATGCAGGTAAGAGAGGCTATTTGTTTTAGACAAGGTAAAATGGATAAATAACCTGGATGCATAATTGTTCAATTTCAGGCCTTGTGGAAATAAAAAACTACTTTAAAAAAAGTATGGCACATATAAAGTTAAAGAAAACAGAGACTTATTGTCTTATTCTTACATATTCTATGACAAATGCAGTTTTGTATGTCCGAGTCTGTCTTTGAGGGGCAGTTCACTAAACACTGGGACTGTGTCAAAGTGTTGATTGACAGGCAGGGAGCTCCAGTGATGCACTGTGTAGGTTTAAAAGGCCTTCTGACACACTAATACAACCTCTAGAGCATATATCATAGCAGCGGGCCAGCCTTCACCCTACACAATTAGAAACTTTCTTCGCCTAACTCCAAATCTGTTGGATAATAGGATGAACTTAATAATCTCGGCTGCAGATCGGCACTGGAGTCCCATGATAGCAGTGGAATCAATAGTTTTCTCCTTGGCCTTTATCATCAAACCCAGGCAAACTTACTGCAGCTCTGCAATAGTCTCTTCCAACTTTCATCTTTCACTGACAAGGTCTATCACTTCACACAGGTACATTCCAGTTATCTCTTTAGTCTTTAACTCGACTTTACTGCTTTGGTTGCTAAGAAACGAAGCAGATGTGGAGGCAGGAGAGACATAATCATAGTAAATATTACATTAGAGATGAGGAACAATTTAACACAGACACATACTGTCTCCACATGTAGGCACATGCTTTATGATTTGGGTGAGGGTGGGGGGGACTACTGATTGTCACACCTACGTAAAAGCCACTGCCTGTATAGTCTTACCACAAAGCAAAGACAAAGAAATCACAATTTTTTTTCTCTGCACAGGTATTTAGAAAAATTCTAGATATTGTGTCTTCACAAAAATCTGTTATCACATGCAATACACTGCAACTAATGATAATTATTAATTAATCTGCTGCTGATTTTCTTGATTAATTGTTTTGACAATAAAATGTCAGAAAATAGTGAGAAATGGCAATATACTTACTATATAATATATAGTTTCCAAAAGCCCAACATGATGCATTAAAATTGTAATGCTGTTATACCGAGGAGTTTCTAATGTTTAGTCTATCCATAATTTATATGAGATGGACAATATATTACAAATACCTCTCAGCATAAACAATACAGTATAACAGCAGCACAAACTACAGCCTCCAAAATAACCGTAAAATAAATCAACATCTCTTTTAAACAGATTAAAGAAAAACTGACCATTGTAACCTTCATGAAGGTAGGATTTATGACAGGGCTGTTGAATTATGCTGCATAAGTTTTATCTTGGTCAGTGCTTTCCAATTTTTTTGTCTGCCGTACCCGAACAGCCCAATCAGATAAGCTCAAGTGCCCCTTCATCAACACCCCTCAAATATGTGCTTATGAATAGATTACAAACAGGATGGTATTTAGTACTATTAATCACCTAAAAGTGGATGTTATTACAGTATATTTTCATATAAACAATATACAACCAATAATCTATTACTCTTGCTAATGATTTCAACTGTTTTACTTTTAGCTATTTTAGTTAACTATTTATCCATTATTCTTAGTTAACTATTGCAACAGTTTCATTACTTTTAGCTAACTCTATGAGTTACTTATTACCTTTTTACAACTATTTCAACCACTGATTCTTAACTTTCAGCTAAATACTTTTAGCTAACTATATCAACATTTTATTACTTTTAACTATGATCTACTTCCACCAATTATCCTTTACTGACTACCACTACTTACTAAGTTTTCATGCACACTCAATTGCAACGTGTGGTGTTAATGTGTTCTAACTGACTTAAGTTGATGGACAACTGTATATTTTTGTACAGCTAATAAAAGGTAATTAGCTGGGCTTTCTGCAAACCCCCCAGCAGTACAAGTACCTCTGGTTGGGAATCACTGATCCAGGTATACCTAACACTGATTTAATCTTTACATTCCAATTTTTATTTCTGGAAAATGTTTCTTTTTAAAAATGAGTACATGAGTAAAAATGAAAATTAGTAAGACTGAGCCTGAGAAAACAAAGTGGTGGACTGCCATTTGCTATTTGCTGGAGAACATCTAAACAATGTTCCTGTACAGTATGTGGCTCGGCGATGTACTCTGTCCAGTCCACCTGACAAAGACCTGTGAGTCTACTACAGATTAACCTACATCCCAGCTTTCTTGAAGTGATTCAGAATTATAAAATATATCTTTTATAATCTAATTCCTATAAAAAGGGGGTATCAAATGCTCCATGTGAGGGTGGAGGTCTCCTCACCTTGTAGTGGAAGGTGTCTGGACACTGTTTGCACTGGTACATCCTTGTCTTGCAGTGGTGGATCATGTGGCTCTCCAGGTCCTTACTGTCCGAGGCGATGTGCTCACAGATGGGACACTGATACGGCTGCCTCTGTCTGTGCACCCGTAGGTGCTGTTTAATGTAGCCCTTGTTGCCGCTGCTGTAGCGACACAGGCGGCATCGGTATGGCCTTTCACTGCCAGGGATGTAGTCCACTAAACCGCCATCTGGGGAAGCAACCAACCCGTCCATTCCTGTAATGCTACACATGTAGCTCCCAGCTCCGTCCGCTGCGACCACACCGGCCACGGCTCCGTTTTGGAACTGAGCGTTATCCTGAAGCTCTTTTAAGATGTCCTCGTCTGAGGCATTTTGGTCAGAGCGCTCTCTGAGTCTTTCAATGACGGTGAGCAGAGACATGCTGATGCCAGCTTTAGCTGCAGGACCCTCCTCATCTCCCTCACCCAGACCCAGGGACCCTAAACCTCCCTCTCTGCTCTCGCTATGAAGCTCCAAGTCCAACAGGGCTGCTGTTGTCTCGACTTCTGAAGCCTTTTGTCCAGCTGTAGTCACCTCTACCAGTTTCTGGCCTGTGTTTGGACTCTGTGTCGGGGAGGTAATGGTCTTGAGACTTACCTTGGTGCTGGAGGTGGGGAGCTCGGGGGTCCTCATAGGCATAGCTACCAAGGCCTCAGCGGCCAAAGAGTGAAGGCGGAGAGACTCAGAGTGGGTCCTCTTGCGACCGGCTGGAGGAATGTTTTCATCCCGAGGGGAATCATTACTGATAACGACGGAGGGTTTAATATCCAGGCCGTCAGTACTGCTGCCTAGGACCACCTCATCCTCTACTTTGTTGTGATGTGCAGCTTCCACATTATCCTGCTCCTCCTCCTCAGTATTCAGTAACCTCTTGTCTCCGTCCACATCCGGGCTGAGAAGAAGTGGGTTGGTCGCTATGACTGAATCCTCAGCTGACGGCAGGCGCTCTACAATCACGTTGATGTGGCCGGCGCTGTTTGGACCGCTGTTGATGATCTTCTGAGCTGATGACAGCAAGCTGTCTGTGACAGATGTGTTATCATGATGACTATGAATCTCAACCTCGGTCTCCGCCTCTGTCGTCACCTGCACCTCCACCATGGGCTCCTCGGGGGTCAGGTCTTTGATGGGGTATACACTTTCTTCCTCTTCCTCTGTTGCTTTTGGACTTTCACTCTGATTAGAAACTTGATTTAAAACATCCCTTTTGTTCTCAACAGCCATCGGCACGCACAGCTGGAGTTTGAAGGCAGTAGGGAGCTTTTGCAGACTTTTATCCTGGACAACTGGAGAAAGAACGACTATTTCCTCTCTGGTTGCCGCTGTGTTGGCAGCCGGGGCCTCTCTCCTTGTGGGAGCCCCGTCGTCGTCCTCGAAGATAGGATAGGAGCAGTCGACCAGGCCGGCGTGCTTCCAGGCATGGGTCTTGAGCATTCGCTGCTGGCTGCACACATAGCTGCAGATTAGGCAGCGGTACAATCCATACTCCTCATAGCTATACCATTTCTTCTTCTGTGGCAGCTCCTTAGAGCCGCCTAATGAGCTTGTGATGTCTGTTCCCACATGGCCTCCGCTCCCAGCCCAGTCCCCATCCTGCTTCCTCAAAACCTCTTCTTTCTCCTCACTGTGGGTATCTGATGGAGAAGAGTCCCTCCTCAGGTTGCCCCCGTTGTCAAAGTGCAGCCTGACATGAGCCTCCAACTGCCCTTGGTCTCTGGAGGTAAATCGACACTCGGAGCACATGAGGATGAGGTCACTGTGTTGTTCATTGTGTTGCTTCAGGTGTTCTTTCAGCAGGGGCAGAGTTGGGGAGAGATAAGGGCACAGGCTGCACTGATAGCACGTCACTGTCCGCTTGTGGTCACTGCTGTTGGCATTGCTGGTTACCTCTGTTACCGTAGAGGTGATGTTGTTATTGTTACTGTCACCTGACACAAGGGGAGAAAGGACAGCGTCAGGTGTGCTGACATCCAATCTCACCCCCTCCGTGTTCTCCTCCTCCTTAAAGTTCCTCCTAAGTTTTTTAAAAGGGGAGCCTCCTCTGCTCCCTCTCGTCCCCTCCTCACATCCTCCCCCTGCAGAGGAGGCCTGTTGGAGCACTCTTTTCTGTCCCGCCAAGGTGCAGCGGCGCTGCGGCCGCTTCTCCACGATTTTGCTGAGCTTCTCGATGACCTGGATGAGAGAATCGGCAGCTTGTTTCTGCTGAAAGCTCTGGGTAGCGTCCACCTCGACAGCTTGCTGGGTTTGAGACTGCGAGTGGGATCCCAGTACTGATGGCGTGGAGGAGGAAGAGGAGGCAGCGGAGGAGTGTGAGATGAGTACAGCTACATTGCTGATCTCCTCCATGACCTGGCAGACAACAGAAAACACAGACGTTAGTGTGCAAAATTACACACAAGGTTTACACTGATTTTACAGTTGATATGCAAGGATATTTTTTGAACACAAAATCTCAGTGTTCTTCCTGAAATGTATTCATGTCATATGCACAAAAAAAAACTCTTTCACACATGACAGAAGCTCTTTTCATGGCAAATTAGTATCTATGATAAAATTTCTGTTCTAGCTGAGTGAAATTAACAATAACCTGCTTAGACATGAGCTTACTAATTTTTTTTCCCTCACAGACGTGACAATCAAGTTGCTTGTTTTCTCCGATCAACAGTCCAGAACTGAAAGTTATTCAATTTAAAATGATATTAAAAAAAACAGACAAAAACAGCCAATGTTCATATTTGGGAAGCTGGAGTCAGTGGATGTTTGATACATAAATGATTATCACATTAGTTGTGGATTAATTGCCTATCAACAAATTCACAAATTGTTGCAGCACTAATAATATTAGATATTTTCATATAACCCAGCTCTAGAAGCTGGTTTGTAATTCAAGTCTGTTTGTGTTGATTAAAGCGCCTGCCAGGCTATCAGTTAAATAACAGTATGAGTACTTAATTAACATTAGAAAGCAAAGCAATTCTTCTCCAGTTGAGGAGAAAGATGTGTACTATTTGAGAGAGAATAATAGACAGTATTGACACTGTGGACCACAGTATTTACCCAGGGTCAAGTGAAGAAATTGGCTCTTTAGAAGAAAAGGGAAATGGCCCAAATGACCACCGTGAATTTTGTGACAGCTTAACTCATTCATAATAAGCCCTGTTACTGCTGGTCAATACACAAGCTAGCAAACACGTGCACCATGTGCATCTGTTTACAAACTGAGCTGGAGGGAAATGGTCACAGTGATTGTGTTCCTTTCATCTCTGCAAATCCCACTCTTTCCTCTTTCTCACTTTCTGACCACAATTCATGTTCCCCTTTTCTCCCACTTCTGCTTCTGTCAGGCTGCATCATCAAAACAATGGGATACATGTTTGGAGCAAGAACCATTAACTTTCATTCAGCTTGACTGGAGCTGATTGGAAACTAGCCAAGTGCTTTTTATATTAATAATTACAAAGACTTATTAAATTCAAAATCTTCTGTATGCAATGAGTTACCAAAAATAATGAAAAATAATTGACTTATGATTACAGAAAAAGGTAAAAAAAAAAAACAAAAAAAAAACGTGGCCCTCTGTGGTACATTTGACTCATTTTCATCAGCACGACTGTGAATGTAGTCTGTGTAGACACGATCATGTGCTTCAGCCAGTCTCAGATGAGCACCTGTTATGTCAGGATCTAAAAATATTTCAGCCACTTTCAGTCCAGTGTAGGATGAAGCTGAACACAGCCTTGTAACTCAGACTGAGACACCGAATAATCACTTTACTGGCTGATGTCAGCTGACACGTTGGGGCTGCTGTGTATGAAGAAAATGTTTGAGTAAAAGGCAACAGGAGCCTGTTCCTACTGCTAGCTTCACAGTTAGCCTCACAGCTTGTTGCCTGCTATTCACACTCATACACACACACGTACGCACACACGCGCGCGCGCGCACCCACCCACACAGACACAGACACAGACACAGACACACACACACACTGCTAGCTGTAACACACATGTATGTAAAAAGGGCATTTTAATGGTCTTTTCGGTTAATGAGTGACAGAGGAGCGGCTGGCTGTATTTCAATGAAAATATACTCACTGACACGGAAAGCGACTCGACGCTCTTTGTCCTCAACACATAAAACTGCTTTGTTTTATTCGTTAGCCATAAAAAAGTGTCCTCTCTCCCTCTCCCACATTGCAAAATGGCGAGGATGGAATATCAGTCACGTGACTCGGAGTTTGGGTCAGGTGACCGACGCGGACCGACGATCGACAGGTTTTGGCTGAAGTTGCCTTCAAGTGCTGCTCGGAAATGACATGTAAGATTATTTTACGACTTCTCGGTGCATTTAAGGGGTTTGAGTGAGATGTTCTAAATACAGCAGAGAAAATCGTCACTGAGCTAGTTCACCAGGTCTCATGCTTTAAATTACTAACACAATTTCAATTGAGTTCTGAGTATATTTGACAGAAATTATAAATAGACACATTTATAAACAACATTTTCTAAAATTGTCCATCCAACAGTCCAATAGTCCAGCTGCCTGCTTTTTCTTTACAAAAGTTATGATGATTTTTAATGGGTTTAGGTTAAAATGTATTAAATGAGCTCAGTCTGTGGTTTAATTGTATGAGAATGAATAGATGATGAAATATCCCTTTGTGTACAATAGGCCTAAGTATTATGCTGGATATTGCTAACAAATGGCCAACACAAAGTGAATGGTATTAAAACTGAACTACAGTGGGATTGTTTCAAATCATTATGTCATAGTACATATTTTGAACTCCAGCTGCTCACAAGTCTCACTAATCCACTGTAATTGCTAAGCTAAGACTGATCTTAACCCTGCGTCTGTGTCTGAGGGGCTCAGACTGAGGCCATAGTTTATTTACTAAAGGAATCAGAATGAAACAGATTTATTGACAAATAGGTTGACACATAGAAGGAGTTTGCCTTGTGTTATGGTGCATAACAATCAAAAATGTAAAATATTGTAAACATAGAAAAAATATATTCTAAGCAAGAAGAGCTATGGAATTGTATAAGATATTGACCAGGAATGTGTAAATGATTACAGTATAAAAAGCTTTAGAAGAATATGGTTTTAAAACAAAACAAAACAAAAAATTGTTATATTATATATACTGAGTTATACCAGAAAATATACTTCAGGCTACGGCACTTGACATTTTTGTATTTACATATAGTCTTCAAAATATATTTGACTGCAAAACTGATCTTGCAATTAGCTCAAGCCTACAAGTGACATGGAAATAAATTATTTATCCCTCTGCTTTGTCTTCACCCAGCCTACCCTTTACAAGCATTTATTATTATTTTTTGCATCTGTGCAAACAGAGTTTGTCAGGTCCAGCTGTTAATTAAAGCCTACCCCAAGGTTTTGTGAGTTTGACAATCTGAATATCTGATCAAAGGGCAAACCCCATTTCTACCCCTTTGAATTTTCCATCTGGTATACATACAAGTGAGCATGTAACAATCATAGATGAGCATTTTCCTAAAAGAAAATGAGATGTGTTAGAAGTGTAGATAATTTAGATAGCAAGAACTAATGTTTATTTCTGACTTGTTTTGGAATTGAAAAAAGAAAAAAAATGAAAAACTGCACCCGACCCTCCACACAGAAAGAGAGCAGACAAAATATCAGTTAAAAAAACAACATTACTATACCATTCTCCATTACTTCACATGGCTGTTGCAATAAATTCCAGTTGTTGTTGTTATTGAGTCCACCCCCTGTACAGTAGTGGCGGAAAGTAACTAAGTACATTTACTTAAGTACTGTACAATTTTGAGGTACTTGTACTTTACTTGAGTATTTCCATTTGATACTGCTTTATACTTTCACTCAATATATTTCAGAGGGAAATATTGTACTTTCTACTCCACTACATTTTTTGACAGCTGTAGTTACTTTTCAGATGAAGATTCGACACAATGGATAATATAACAAGCTTTTAAAGTACAACACGTTGTTAAAGATGAAACCAGTGGTTTCCAACCTTTTTGGCTTTTGACATCTTACAAAAAGCAGTGTGTAGTCGGGGTCACATTTCAGATGTCTGTGAGTTGTTAACAGCTCCACCAAATGGTGATTTTTCCCTCTAAACTGCTCACATGGTTTCATTTCAATAAATGTTCATGGTCCAATGTTTCATTTACTGTATCATTGTCAATATTTTTTCTTCTTTCCTCTCTCACTAATTATCTCACGACCCCTCAGATTTATCTGGCGACCCCTAGATTGGGAACTACTGGGCTAAACTAGCTAACTCTATATAAAGTAGCTCTAACTATAATATATCAGTCAGAGGGACCAAACCACTACTTTTTCTTTAACTGCATCAAGCTGATAATACTCATGTACTTTTATTTGAGCAGGATTTATCATACAGGTGTGTTACTTATAATGGAGTATTTTTACATTGCTGTATTAGTACTTTTCCTATAGGTACTTTTTCAAAGGCATACAGCTGTTTCTGTTACAGCTGAACACTGCCCTCCAGTGGTTACATTATGTATGTGCACCTCACCACACCAGAACACGGGGGAACAACTACAATATGGGTGCAAAAAGTTCATCTCTCATAACCAATCTTACTAAGTATCAATAATACTAGCTGCAGTCACAGTGGCTACAGAAATCTCTCCACCGGAAAGACTTTTTTATAGTTTTGATTTCTCTGGAGACTTTTTGCTTTTTCAGAAGCCTTTCTTTAACACACTAACAAGACAAAAATGTCTACTTTCAAAGGAGGTGCACAAATTCACAACAAATTCTACTAAACATACATGAGCATTTGTTTCCTGTAAAACTGTCATCAAATGACAGTCATAAATTACATTATTAAATTACAGAAGTGTGAAATAACACAAAACTAATGGTAAAGAAAATGACCCAAAGTTACCAAACACAATACATCCACTGTCATTGTTTACTTTTTCTTCAGTAATTCACTAATAAGTGCGGTATTTGATACAGAGAGCCATAATTCATGTGATGCTGATCATACAACATTAATTCAAATTTTCTGAACGGGTGTACAATCCAAATTTGTACAAGTTATGCTACTTTCAAAGTACTTTTGTCATATTTCCTTCCAAAATGTCATTGTAGTACATCTACTGTTTCATGCTGTCTGAGATTGTTAAATAGACATTTATTTCATGCTATTTTATGGATATCAACCACTTCCATTATTAAGAGCATTTATGCAACTTGTGTTGCATAATCCATACCATGTGAAGAAAGGTGCCCAAAGTGTTATGAGTGCATAAACAGCAGTTATTGTAAGTGATGGGAAGGCTTTCATTTTATGTAATGTGTAGGAGTAGATGTTTGATGAATAAAATTAAAGTGAATAACTTGGTGTTTGAGGTTTCTGGAGGACAGCAGAGAACTGTGCCAAATAAGTTGCCAATTCAGATTGCTGCCATTAGATGACAAGTCCCCGTTCCACACACTGATAATGGAAAGAGGTTTAGAAGAAGCCTTCGCCAGGATAGCATAAGTGGTAGAGACTAGACCACTGGGTTTGCTCAACTTCGTTAGGATGCAAAAGCAGAAACAGACATCTGCTGAAGTTCAAACAGGACAGCTTCTTTTATGGATTTAATTATATTTCCATTTTCCAAATTGCAGCCTGTAAGGACTGTGAAAGGGTAAGGCCAAGAAAATGTCAAATAAATTTTCCACTGGGACAAGCAAATGGGCAAATTCTGGGAAATAAATGTGTAAAACTCAATTATAATGTTTAAACATTGTGAGGATCTCCATGTTGTAATATTATTGATTTGCATAATTGCTGTTAGGCTTTTTAAACTCTATATTATTCTAATGCAGTTTTTCAGTGATGGAGCTGAATGACTTTAGTATCCAAGAAACTACAAATTAAAATGCACATATATTGTTTAATTGCATTAAACAATAAAAGATGTACTTTGGACAAGCTACATAGTACATAGTATTAAGCAAATCATAATTATACATGTGATTTTTCAAGATTTAAATGACATCTTAAAGTGAAAATAACATGATTGTGAGAAAGACATGTTTTCCCAGAAAAGTTATTATGTGAAAGCAGCACACGAAGCCAAAAGGCAGCTCTCTCATGTTGTAATGATGAGGTTAAAGTTTCATTTGTTGAGGTTGGCATGGTTGTGGGTTTTCCTCATAAGATTCAGTTCATAAATCCTCCAAAGAAGGGATTTACTGTTTTTTTTGTGATCAATTTTCTTTTATTGGAATTAAGAGTAGAGATACAGGGTGTGGTTAAAAACTCAGTTCACAGAGGAGAGAACTTAAGTGTACATTTCCATATTGTATTACAAGAGATATAACAGAACAGATAACAAAAAACAAAAGAAAAAAGAAAGAAAGAAACAAACAAACAAAGACTGAGTCCCCTGGGTCAGTACAAACAGATAAAAAAAATTAAATAAGAATAAATTAACATGATAGGGGATTGGGCGGGGTGGGGGTTTGGGGGTGGGAACAAACTACTAGCCATATTAAAACCCTATCTATCTACCCTCTCCCCTACTGTAAGTTTGGTAGTCCCAGGCCACCATCAGATTTTGGTCTCTGGAGTTTTGAAAGCTGAAAGTGTTGAAAGTGTGTTTCTTTTTCCCCCACATAAAATTGGAGATTGCAGAGTGCAATTCTTTCCAATAACCACTAGGTGGAGCCAGATGGGGTGGATAGAGACCCCCAAATATTTATGGTTCTTAACCCCTGGGATATTTAGTGGGGCAGCCGAATGTCTGGAAGAGTTGTTCAGGGGCAATAGTGCAGATTTACCCTAGTTAATTTTGTATATAGAGATCTGGCTGAAATTGTTAAAGATATGCAGGAGGTGGGGAAGAGGCTGAGGGACATTCTGAATAAAGACCAGTATATCATCTGCATAGAGAGATATGTAGTATTTGGTGTTGTGAACAATAATGGGGTCATGACCAAAGGTTCAAGGGATATGTTGGGAATGCTGGGAATATGTTGGAGCAAGTGTTACCCATCAACACCATAGATGTTGGGTTGGTATACAGTAATTGAACCATTGCTAAAAAGTGATTTCCAAAACCCATGCAGCATAATACCACCCATAAGAAGTACCACTCAAAGCAGTCAAACACCTTCTCTGCATCTGGAGACACATCAGCATTTGATGTTTCAGCAGTATCTGTAGTTTTCATAACATGTTGAAGGCAACGTATATCGTCATGAAACTCATTTGGTCCTCATGTACCAGAGAGGGCATAAATGTTTCCAGTGGGGAAGCTACTATTTTGGCGTAAAGCTTCATATCTGTGTTCAAAATTGTAAAGAAGCAGTAGCTTGAACAGACACATAGGTCTTTGCCCTTTTTAGAAGCAGAGAGACAAGAGTAATGTCATTGTTATTAGAGAGATCTTTTTTGATAGCAGAATGAATCATTTCAAGAATAGGAGGGCCCCAACTGGGGCCAAAAAGACAAATAGAACTCAGGTATATATATACAGTACCATCTAGACCTAGTGACTTCCCTTTGTTCATATTACCAAGGGCTTTATGGAGTTCACACAGCATTATAGGTGCATCTAATTCAAGACAGGGCTCCAGGTGAAGTTGTGTTAGCTGTAGAGGGTTCAGAAAGGCACCGCTGTTTGTTGTAACTTATCTCTGGTATATACAGAGCAGAGAAGAATATCTGAAAACTGTTATTGATATCCGGGGGGTTGATACACAAATAACCCGTGGGGTATCTGACTGAAATTATATTTGCTAGTTGTTCATTAGATTTAAGTTTAGAGGCAAGTAGATGGCTTGGCTGTGCACCATGGAGGTAATGATTTTGTCTAGTCCTGTGGATGAGGAAATCTGCTCTGAATCTAAGTCTTTGGTTAAGTGCTTTATTCAATAATTCTCTCTTAAGAACTAGACCAGGGGTAGGCAAGACATGCAACTCTCTGCAATTTTCTTTTCCAGTTCATGAATATGTTTCAGTTTGGATTTATGTAGATTGGAAGAAAATCCACCTGTTTTGTCCCTGATGAACTGACGGGATTTACTGACGGGATTTACTATTTAAGATTTTAAAGAAACATTTTCACCTTGTACATATTAGCCATGATGCAGTACGGTCATAGTCAATGCATTCATAAATTGACATTTTCAGCTGATCTGGGATGCTAAAGAATACTGTGGAACAGGAAAAAAACAGAAAAACAGAAAAACAGAAAGGTAGACAGATGGAGGGGCATGAGATAAGGTAACCACTAAAATATGCTATTTATAGGACAGAAATAAAGCTTGAATATAAAACTGGAAAAAAAACACATAGATTGTGATACACAGCAATAAACCAGGACCAATTAATTTTCCTTCAGAACAATACAACAGGTGTCTGGGAGCTCTGGGTGCCTTAACATGTAGTAATTTTCTGATGCAACAGGCTAGTTTTCTATCTCTGTATGTCTGAAAAAGAAAGATGAGGTGGTATGAAAGATGAAGTAATGTATGCTACATAAAAATAACACTTCTCACTGACTTTTTGTAATTGAACTGAGTTACAATATTAACAAATTCAAATGCTTTTATTAGTCAGGTAAATGTAGGACTTGAGTTTTTTCATACTGACAATATATGGTTTTTTGTGTGCTGATACTGTCAGTACACAAAACATCTCACATCTCTGTTTTTTTATGTGCATAAAAGTGATTTAGACCAGGGAAAGAGGTGGCAATGTCAATTTTCACTGAAAAAAGAGAGAAGCATTTTGGATTCCCAGCAGTCATGGATGAATGCTTTTCAGTTATTGAGATTTTTTTAGTGGGGTGTTCTTAAAAATTTCCAAATCCCTTATTTATGTGCTTTTGTAAAATATCCCATTGCTGGTTCTCTTTCTATCTTGGCCTCTTTTTAGACACTTCTAATGCATATGCAGCATATAAAGACTTAAAGTGTTTTTGAAGTATGCCACATAGGTAAGACCCCCTTTGTACCAGCTAGCGTACTTCCCCATAGATATACTTCTGCTGTTAATGAACAAAATATGGTGTCATGCTTCTCACAATGAAGTCTTTCTGTCTTCTGGTAAATTTTTGATGCTCAAAGTCTCAAAATTGCACACAACCCAGATAGTGAATGTTAATGTAGATTCATTGTGCAGGTTACAGTACAGTAAAACAATGTTACAGCTGAGATATTAGGTGGAGAAATTCAATATTAAACTTCTACTGCAGTAATTTCACTTTGGGTGTTTAGATTTCCGCACTTTCACTGAACAGATTAAATGAAACCTTTTAGGATCTCACTGAGGAATTTAGATTATGTTTAATAATGTGTGCAAGTTTGGAACTAGTAGATGTGGGCACACACACACACACATACACACGTAATTCAGGCCAAATTGGTGTAACAACCCTGTGCTGAAAATGACATTGTTCATTGTTGGCTATCTCCATTCACATGTGATTTTTATGAACTGTAATCCCTTCCACCTCCTATTACCCTTGTTGCCTCTCCGTCAAAGGCACACTGAGGCTGTTCTCTAATCTGAAGTGACAGCCCATATACTTCCACTCACACATTACAGTGTAGCCTCAGGCAACTGAGCCTGCTCCTTTCAAAATGTTGGAACCAGGTTATTTCTATTGAAGTATTAAAGTAATACTTCAGTTTAAGCTATTATTTCAGGGTTTGTTTTTTTTCCAACTAGAGGACTGAGTGGGGATTGACTGAATGTGAATGAGGGAAAGAAAGGACACAGTGTGGAAAATGAAAGGGGGAACTGTGCAAAAGTCTAGGCCAATTTATGTCCCATTTGATTTGAAGGTTCAGTTTACCTGTGTTTATTTGAGTGTTTTGCATTGGACTGGTGGCTGGAAGGTGGCCTAGGATAAGCAAAATAAGTTTAATAATAATAATTAAAAACAACTTTAGTCAAGGTCCACTTACTAGCTTTTACTGCAGCTTTCAGTATCTTACAGTCAGCTTCAGTGGATGAAAGTGTGCTGACTTGTGTATGAATACAACAAACTGTTAAGTTCAATTCCAAACTTGGGTCACATCATGACAACTGAGCAAACTCCATCTGCTGAAGAAGACTGTGAAATGTGGATGAAAGCAAGTAAGTGGACCTTGAGTTAATTTTTTTGGGGGGTCAAACTACTGTTTCCAGTGTAGAGAATCAACTTTCATGCTCAAGAGTACTTTAATTTGACTTACATTAGTTAGAAAAATGATATATATATATGTATTCATAGATTTTAGTCTTGTCTTGACATAGACATGTCGATGTATTCTTCTGTTATGAGTGACAAAAATTTGGTTGAAATGGATATCCTTGACAATGTTTTAAACTGTTGGTAACTCAGTGAATATAATGGGCATTTATGGGTAGATTTAGTGTTGTACTCCCATAAATTTAAGATATTCTGACATACAGTCTCTTGTATGGCTCAAGCTCCAGAAAAACAAAACAAAATGCAAATTGGTCATGTAACTTGATAGCACCAAAAGACCATCCCTGCCTGGTAAACTCCCATGTTTTTAAAACTGTGTTTGGCAGTCATGTTCAAAATGACTAGTCTCCATACATGACATCATCAGGGTTATTTTCCCCAACTTCAAAAAGCCCCCAGAGCCACAGAAGACATAGGTCTACAACTGTTTCACAGTCTGACGCATAACCTGACCTTCATGTGTAAAATTGAGTTACCCTTTAATTCTGTAAAGGATAAACATTATTCCAATCATTGGTTTTATTGTCATCACTGCCCTAGTGTTGTATTATTGAATAGTGAATTTGTACATACGGACGAACCCCGAAGGACATTCTCTACATGGAACTGTCATTTGGCAAGAGACAAACTGGCCGCCCACAGCTACGCTATAAAGATGTCTACAAGCAAGACCTCAAGTCCTTCGACATCAACCCTGCCACTTGGGAAGATACCACTCAGGACCGTCTTCAATGGCAGCAGGCACTCCGAGAAGCAAAGAGAACGAAGAGGAAGCAACAACAACAGGACACCACCACATCACCAACATCATGGCTCTGAGTCTGCCTCTCATGGATTGGACTTCACAGTCACAGTAGATGCTGCACCAAAACTTAACTCCCAGGCACAAGAAATCTATCTTCTGAGACTACAATACCGATGATGCCAATGATGAATACATACAGTTGCCATCCTCATTTCTTCTTTCTGTTGGATAGACGACAATCAAAATTGGTTGGAATGAATTTGTTGGTAACGCAATAGATTAAGGTAAAAACCGGAGAAAAGGATTTAAATTCAGTCAAGAGGCCTTCATACACTCTAAAGGCCTGCATGGATAATGCCAGCTCTTATTTGTTTGTGTTACACAAAGCCCTGAAATCTTAAGTGTTTCTGTATAATATTCATAAGTTCAACATTCAAGCAACAAACAAAGTTAAAGTTTGAAAAAAAACAAAACAAACATCCTTAAATACTATTTATGAAGACTTTAGCAGTCATAAACACAGCTGATTTTCTTCATTAGGAGTGTGTCGGTGTGGTTTGATCAGGTTTGATTGACAGTGCAACATAAAACCAACAATGCCAAAACTGTGATTGCATCTTCTTTAAAATATTGCAAAATTCTGATTGGTGCATAGAAATGAGTGACATCACGTTTTTTCAACTGAAACCTATCCCTGCTTTAAACCATGAGTGTGAAGAGCACAGACAAAAAACAAATATAGATTTTTTTTTAATTGAAATAACCAAAAGTTTGGCAGAAAATGTATTCATGGATAGGAAGAAGCTGACAGAGAGGTGCTTGGATTTTAAAATTGTGCTTTTAAGAAATTCAGCAAAGCCCCCCTCCCCATATAGGCACACATGAGTTTGGTCACCTGAGGAAATGCAGCTGTCAGACTTACTGTGAATGTGTGATCAATCTTTTTTGAACACATTCAGTCTGAATTATTTAAATGAAACACTCGTCATGTTGAGACAAAATCACAACTCTTATTGTCCGGTGGCACAAATTTCCTCCCCTACACAGTATCTTCATCTGTTACAGTTTAGTGTAATTCTCTTATGCTGTTCCAGGAATCACCACAAGGTGGCAGTAGTGACCTGCTGGTCAGTGGGAGATGCACAGCAGAGTGCGAGGGAGACAAAAGACAGACGGATAGAAGAGAATTTGAATTTAACCAAATTGTTATTGAGTGTTTCTTACATTATTTCTAATAACACTAATATTTAAAGATTTTTGAAATGAACATCAATCATCTGTTTACAATATTAACCTTGAGTTTGTTACAGTAACATAGCTTTCTTTCCAGTGCAACACATTTGAAATGAAGTGACATTCAATTGAAAGAACAGAGAAAAAAGGGAATAGAAACAGAAAAAATAGAAAAAAGGAGTTAAGTTACTGAGGGAGAATATATTTTATCATTCCATTAAAATGTACATTTTTTTCAGGAGAGGGATAGAGGGTGAAGGAGGGAGAGAATAAGAAAGGAAAGAAAGAAAATGGTAAATATTTGAAAGAAAGAACGCGAGAGGTGGAAGGAAAATGTTTAGAGTGGATGTGAGAGAGTAGCGGAGGGAGAAAAGGTGAATAAAGGGGGATGAAGAGAGAGGTCAGGCAGTGGATTTGGTCCCTCTCTCATGTTATGTGATGATGGACTTAGAGAAGGTAGAGAAAGAGGTAGAACAGAGGAAGAATATATGAAGGGGAGGTGGAGGCCCATATTGTTTTTGTGGAAAATTGATGCGATCCATCTGAACCATGTGACTCCTGCAGCACAGTCCCTGAGTGACCAGCGCCACGCCACACCCAAGGGCAACTGGAATTGCATTGTGGGCCCCCCTTTTTTTCCTTTTTCTTTCTTTCTTTTAGGCAATAAGAGACGATGTATGTCCTCCATTTTGCCACGGGAGTGAGCAAACAAAACGACAGCCTGTAGTTATATGTATCGCAGTCCTTCTTCCCCTAAAAATATATTCCACTAACACACACACACATAATACGGACGCACTTACACACTGAGAGGTGGGCATGTGGCTTGCTTCCCAGGTCATTTTCTTTGGAGTTGCTGCTTTATTGTGCTCGCTGATCCGATTTCCCTTCCTCTCCGGTGTGATTTCTCTTTCTGTTGCCCCGGCCAATCTTGCAGCTACGGTTCACCTGGAAAAGAAAAATAGTGTGACCGCTACAACAACACACCAGCGCTAAGAACAACAACAACATGGCATTATAATGCTTTCACTTGAGGAATGGGAAATAATGTGTCTTCATGATCTATCTGGGCCATATCAAATGTATGAATCACGTTATTACGGAGGAATTGGGGGAGACCGGGCTGTGTCGGGCTGCCGTGGAGGTGATTGCTGGGAGAAGTGCCAGTGTGTTTGCCAAGGTGTTTTTGCCATGAGTGGTGGTGTTACTATGTCAATTCAGAAATGTTATTTGTTGGGAGTGAATAACTAAACAAAGACATTCTGCAATGTTCTTCTTCCCTACAAATTCCATGAAAACACTTAAACAAACAATGAATTGATCTACTACTACAAGTATTGTCTGTGTATCTAAAGCCTGATATCTTATTCGTCTTTGAGTTTAATTGTGGGCCAAAAACTATTAAAAACACATAATTGAGCCACACCGTTGCACTGGGTGACATGTTCCTTTATTACCATGAGCAGAGGCATTTTTGAGTCAGTCCCACATATATTGTCCTGCTGCCATAGTGCACCAAATGTGTATTAATCCACAGTTGAAAACAGTCCCAAATGCACTATTTACTCCAGTGTCAGTAATGTTTGCTAAAAACTATACTGCTCAGCTGTTTTAGGAAATTAATGACAATGAATAAAATAATTCAAATGCATATATGAGACCTGTTTTTACAGATGTATTATGTCCTCAGTAGGAATCAGTGAGGTTATGACTGACAGCCACAGATATGGAAGGGAAATCAGAGAGTTCTGAAAGATAGATTATGTGCATTGTTGGTTTTGGTCTTTTGATCACACTCAAAAAAAAAAAAAAGAATATTACCAGGCTTATCCTTTAAGTCAACCTAAGAAGGTGGCTAAACCTTCAAATACATTCCTGATCTTAATAAACTGCATCATGAGCACAATACAGGTACTGAACTCTACTATTTATACATAGCATTTCACCCAGAGAGAGGCAAGTGTAAAAAATCCATATGGATCCAAAAGGTTTGTGGATGCAATATTATCAGGAGATGTTGTTCACTGTCAGTAAGGAAGAACAGAGCCAAAGAAACACTCATTCCCTTCTCAGAGAAATTGAGGAAGTTTTCAAACAGAAAAAAAAGTCAAGAGGCTGGAGCGACATTAGCGACATTATAGGGCTTGTTTTCCCTCAGCCAAGAAAATTAATTACTTATTGATCAAGAGAGAGGGTGAATAAAATGAAGCGAATTAATAAATAAGTGAATAGATAGCGGAGCGTGGGCCATAGGTGGGCTACTTGTTCACATTTGCAAACATCATGGTTGGCAGATTCCATTTGTTTTCCATTTCATTACTACCAAAACAGGCCCTGTGCACAGTGGAACTCTGTTCAAATATGATACTTTTAAAAAGGGGCAAAAGCTGGGAATTTCAAGTCAGCTGCTCTATGAAACTCACCGTGCTGATCTGTTAAAATCTGAGGGGATATATTTGAATTTTAAACATCTGAATAATCCTGCAGCACTACTTTAAAGTCCATGTTTAAAGGAGCAATTTGAAATTTTAATTCCCTCCTTTTAATGATTAGTGGTTCTGAATTATACAAATAGTTAAACGGCAACAATTTTATCGTTCCTTTTAATAATCGGCCCTGCTGCTGGAAAGTTGTGCACTGATTGGAACCTCCCTTAAAACTTGCTAAGTAAATATCATTAGGCCTTAGTACAGGATGGTCCGGCTAATAAACAATTATTTATAACAAATGATTGCCTAATGTATCAAATTAACAACATGCAGCATCTGAGATTTATACACCATGCTTGCCACATTTATTACATTTACTTAAGGTATTCAGCGACGCACATTTCGTGTAAAACACATCTTTTTTTATAGACGGTGCTTTATGGTTGAATATGTGAGATTAACAGTGTGAAGTGTGTTTTTGTTTGGTTGATTTATGGACACTATAAAGTCGGTGTTTATTGGGCCGGTGCAAATAATTAAATGGTGGAGTTTTAAGTGCAATATTCACCTAATGTAGAAAAAGAACAGGGTGGAAATATTGCCTCGTAAAGGCCGAGTTATCTCCAAAGTCAAGGAGTCAAAATATTTACATCGATAAATCTGTCCTTAACACCTCGGAGCTAACAGGGGTGGACGGCCCGACCAGTTGGCTTTTGTAGCAGCAGGACCGAGATGAATGTTGGCGGGAGACGCTGCTGTTGTTTTTCACTGCTTCTAATTGCCTTTTTACCCTCCAGTATGGAGAGTTTAGGACAAACCAGAGAAAACTTCCCCAACTACAGAAACACACACACACACACACACACACACACACACACACACACACAATCACACACACATGCAGAGATGCACAAAACTCCTGATTCAATTTGTTTCATTCAACACAGAACAACACAAACACACATTCTCCTGGCCACATGCGTGCAAATATGTATTCACAAGAATAGTATGCTCTAGCTCACCACTGTACACTCCAACACAGAGAAACAAACACACACACACACACACTATCCCAACTAGGTCAAAAGCAGCAATGACTGTACAGAGTCAGATTGATCCCTTAAGATATTCATAGTAATCTTAAAATTCCTGCTTGTTGGGTAATAAGACACTTTATCATCACATGCAGTGACAAGGTGCATTAGTCTTGACCTGCCACAGGGGAAAAAGAAAAAAAAACAGATGCAGTTTGATCACCATAACAACCAGCGTATTGATTATAACAATGTGTGGCTGGGGTCATGTATGCACTGTTAATGCTGAGAGAGAAGGTGAAGTGAAGAGAAAGATGAAATTGCTTCACTTCCGGTGCGCTGCTCGGCTGCGAACCGCGTCCTGGGCTAGTAGTAGTAAGTCAGAGGAGAGAGAAATCAGGATATGTTCCCCCTGAGAGAAGGGAAGAGCTTAAATCATGCTTTGATTGGACTGATTGGGAAACATCTCATAATAGTTCTTTAGACAAAACCACTACTGTAACTAATGACTTTATTAATTTTTGTGTACAGCTGGTTCTTTGCACCAAAAAGATAAAGCTCTGCCCGAATAATAAATTGTATGTGACTAAAGACATCAAAAGGAATATCAACACCAGGAACATGGCATTTAAAAGTAAAGACTTTGTCAAACTCAAACAGTTGGAAAAGCACTCAAATAAGAAACTCAGGGAGGCCAAACAGGCACACAGACAGTGTCTGGAGGAGATTTAAAGCAAACAACCACAAAAGACTCTGGGACACTATGAAGCGGATGACAGGAGTGTCATCTTCAAACAAACCCATTGTGACGGACAATGAACTTGTGTTTGCAAATGATCTAAATTGCTTCTTCTCTTGTTTTGACTCTGTCAACAACTCTGAGAAATGTGCAGATCTACTTAACACCCACTAGTGCTGATAGGATTGTTATTACTGTGGATGAAGTCAGGTGCATCTTCCAGTGTATCAACTCAAGGAAACACTTAGCCCGGACTCAAGCAGTGTTCTTGTTTTAAAATTCTTTGTCAGGGTATCGTCCCATGTCTGGTAACCTATCTTTCAACTGTCTGCCACACTCATACTATTCCATCAGCTTGGAAGACATCTCATATTAAACCTCTCACAAAAAACAATGACCTAAAGAGTACAATGGTTTTTGGCCAATAGCGCTTACATCTGTTATTATGAATTTACTGGAAAAGATTATGATCCAACATCTCAACAAAGCAATAGGTAACAAACAGGATCCTTTTCAATTTGCCTACAAGCAGGGTCGCAGCACGGAAGATGCAGTTGTCACGCTTATGCAGCTCATCTCCAAACACCTCGACAAACCTAAAACAGAGC
This sequence comes from Thunnus albacares, assembly GCF_914725855.1. NCBI lineage: Eukaryota > Metazoa > Chordata > Actinopteri > Scombriformes > Scombridae > Thunnus > Thunnus albacares. The sequence continues at coordinate 6,306,628 of NC_058106.1, read as the reverse complement.
CAGAGCTCTTTTTCTGGACTTCTCATCTGCATTTAATACAATTCAGCCTGATTCACTCCTGTCCACAATTATTCAGATACAGTACAATCCAAACCTCATTTACAGGTGCAACTCTTTTCTCACAAACAGAATACAGCTAGTAAAGGTAAATGATTGATGACACTTTCCTCTCCGATCAGGACTAATGTTGGGGCACCTCAAGGCTGCATTAGCTCACCTGTGTTCTTTACATTTTACACTGCAGATTGCACCACCAGTGTGCCCAACCAGTTTCTTTTAAAATACTCTGATGATGCCACTTACTGTTACTGCTGACTGACAGCGATGACCTCAGACTGTACCAGTGTAATGTTGACTGGCTAATTGAATATTTGGACAAAAATGCTGTTATTATTAATATTAATAGACAGAGGAAATCATTTTTGGCCATCCTCCTGATTGTCAGCTGCCTCCAGTCACAATTCACAATGTAGAAATTAATCAAGTCTCTTACAAATACCTGGGTGTTTGATGCCACCCATCATGAACTCCTCATATAAAAATTTATTTGTAAGAAGATAAAGCAGCGCATTTATTTTCTCTGTAGACTCACATCTTTTGGAGCCAGTAGCCAGATTATTTTTGTTTTTTCACTAACAAAGACCACACCATTTGAACGGTATAAAAAGTAGTTTTATTTGGATTGTCGAGAGGGTTCAGGATTAGATGAGGATAGTGTATGGTGGGCTGGATGGGGGTCGAGGAGAGGGATGAAGGGGGTTGATAACATGGGGATGACCGGGGACCAAATGGAATCACAAAGAGGCTGGAGCATCTAGGAACCCGGGGGTTGAGACTCAGGGTGGGGAGACATGTCTCTGAGCTTTCTGTTTCATCATCCCCCTGTGGTTCCTAGAATAGGACAAGAAGAATTACTTATGCGGAAATATTAACCCTAACGGGCATGTCTTTGATGGTGGGAGGAAACCGGAGTACCCGGCGGAAACCCATGCGAACACGGGGGAGAGCATGCAAACTCCACACAGAAAGGACCTGGGACGGCCAGTGTTCGAACCCAGGACCTTCTTGCTGTGAGGCATAAGTGCTAACCACTGTGAGCCACCGTGATGCCCATTGAGAGGGGAGAGAGGAGAAAAATGGTGTTTGGGGGGCCGTGAGAACTGAGATGAACAGGAGAGAAAGGGGTTAGACATGCTTATATAGGTATGCACAGATGATTAAATTAGTGAGGTGCAGGTGATTGAATTTAGTGAGAGGAAGGGGCGTGGTCTTGTTCCTGAACCTTTGTTGTTATAATAATAATAATAATAATAATAATAACAACAACAACAACTCCATTTCACTAACTAAGACCACGCCATTTGAACGAGGGAAGCGAAAATGGGTGCTGTAAACAAATAATATCGACAGAGGAGAGCCAGGATGATTCATAAAGGATGGATCGAGGGAAGGATGAAGGGATGAGGGTTGAGGGTCAAAGGGTGAGGGATGAAGAGATGAGGGTCGAGGGGTGAGGGATGAAGGGATGAGGGTCGAGGAGTGAGGGATGAAGGTCGGGGGTTGAAGGGTGAGGGATGAAGGGATGAGGGTTGAGGAGTGAGGGATGAAGGTCGGGGGTCGAAGGGTGAGGGATGAAGGGATGAGGGTCGAGGGATGGAGGGATAAGGGTCGAGGGTTGAGGGATGAAGGGATGAAGGAGTCCATCAGAGGGAGCACCGTGGCTGGAGCAGGTGGAGCAGAAAGCATAGAGGTAGCTGCAGCTGAAGGAAAGGAAGAGGAAAGGATGAGGGGATGTATGTGCGGGGGTTGATTGTGCAGCCTGCAGACACGAGCATGAGAGAAAAGACGAAAAACGCGAGACAGATTAGACAGGGAGGGAGCAGGCACAAGGGAAGATACGACCTGGCCCTGCGAGAGGGCTGAAGCAGTCGGCTGCGTCGTGATGTCATCGACGTGTGGCGTACGCTGGGCGGGGAACCCGGAAGTGAGCAGCCGTCCAGAGCAGTGGTGGAGGTGGAGGCAGAGAGGAGCAGGAAGAACCTGGCTTTGTTGTCGGTTCGGTGAAATGGGATTTGTATCTGGAGTTCAGCCTGGCCTTCAGCCAGGGCTGAAGAAGTCTGGGCTCTGTTGTAGTCGCCGCGTTGTGACATCATCAGTGTGCATCGGCCCGGCGGCGGACAATGAACCCGGAAGAGCGGGAGGATTTGAGCTGCCGGCAAGAGGGTTGATGGAAGTAGAGTCTGCATAGAGCTGGAAAGTTTGTCCTTATCATCGTTTCGTAGGAGTGGGACGATCATCTCCTTGAGAGCTCGCTGGAGGTGAGCAAACATCCGGTTAAAGATGTTAATCGCTTGGAAAAGAGCCGTGTCCAAGTGGGCCATTGTGTGGATGCGTGTGGAGCGTCTGGATCCCAGCTGATCAGAAGTGCGGCGTCTGGAGGAGAAAGGTTTCATGTGGATGTGGTGGTGAAGGAGCTATCTTGTTGTTACTGCTGCATCTAGTCGTGGGTGGTATGTTACCGAGGAACGAGGATCACGTACCACGGGTGGGAGGTAAATGTTTGCAAAGCAAGCATGTGGTAGGTCGCGTGAGAACTGAGACGAACAGGAGAGAAAGGGGTTAGACCCGCTTATATAGGTATGCACGGATGATTGAATTAGTGAGAGAGAGGGGCATGATCTTGTTCCTGAACCTTTGTTATAATAAGAATCTTGAATAAGTTATTCAGAGTGTCATGCTGTACTGTAGTACGACCTGGTTCAGCAGCCGATCTGTGAAACTTAAAACTAAACTATATAATCAAGTACAAATTTGTGTGAAGATTATTGGCCAACCTGTGGCACACTCCTTTCAAGTAGCTCACAACAAGAGCATGCTCAGACTTGTAAACAGTTATCTTTTCTGACTCCTTGCACATTTTAAAGGGAAATACCAACTTTTGCTCTCTAATAGGCGATTTAGAGTCCCTCAATCTAAACGCAACAGTCTGAAGAATTCTTTTATACATCAGGTCTATCCTGCTGCTAAACCAAAATCAGTGTGCTGCCAACTGAGATCTGAATGCAGAGGATATGATGTGACACGTATGATTGTCATGACTGTTTGATGTGTTTTGTATGTCTATGAAAAGTGTCATATGTGTAACTGTGTTTTTAATCTGTGGGTCAACCTCTTGAACGGAACAGCCTAAGGATGCAAAATGAATTTCAGTGTAAACCGACCATAAAAGTTGTATCATATCGTAACAGCATAAGAGCCTGAAAAAGAGGACAGCTGTGTGAGTGTGTGTGTCGGTGTGTGTTTGCATGTGCCCAACTTGTGTGCGTTCAACAGTCCTCATCTCTTGTTGTTCTCTCTCTCTTTCTCTTTCTCCAATCCAGACAGAGGCTCTCAGAGGAAGATAAATGTCCGCTTCACAGAAATCCAATAGACATTCAGATGTATTCAACAGCCAAACTGGACAAACTTTCTATTGTTGCTTCAAAAGTTAAATGAATACAGAGAACGTGTTTGGGGGAGATGGCCCCGTTGCTGTACTTATCACACAATTGATGAGAACACTTACACTGAAATCATCCATGAGTCTCTGGTGAATTGTTGGTTCTGGTGCTTAGCTGAGATAATAAAGCAGCCCTCTAGCATTTAAAACAAATAACAAAGCATGATGCCAAACGTAACGTCAATCCTGCTGGGATGGCCTCGGTATACCTGGATCTGGATGGCTAAATATATCAAACTTTTCAAATATTTTCAGTTTGCGAGTATCATGTGCCATGCATTTTTCAGGCCACAACTTCTGAAATCAAGAAATGTTTTACTTTACTTATAATTGTGTTGATGTTACATGTGTATTTTATTTACAGTAACTAAATAAAAATCTACTAACTTGTATGTATGTTATATCATGACAGAAGCAAAGATAAGAAATTGACTGGAGATGATAAAAGTATTTAAATGTAACTGTAGCAGGTAGCAGTGTCCACAACCTAACAGGTTAACAGCCTAACATGCGATGAGTCTTCTGTCTGGCTCTAGTACATGAACAAATCTGGTGAGCCCTGAAGTCTCCAAGTGGTGTCTTCAGTATTCTTCAGCATACGGGCAGCAGTTCAGCATGTACAACAAGTGTCGAGGGCAGCAAGTATGTATGATAGCTGGTATCAGTATCAGCAGCAGAGTCGAGTCAGGTGCAGGTTTGTACTAGAACTGCAGTGAGCATGTACAGCTAAAGTAAAGTCAAAGGGAAAAACATTGTATCAGCCAGTCACCACCTGCACTGCTTAAAGCTAAACTTTGTCACTAAGTATTGAGTGAGTTTGTGACAGTTTGGTAACACATAGAAGTGGGGTTGGTGGAAGAAGGCAGGAGTTTTCATCATTGTCAGACTTTAGGGTGCGAGCATATGGCTATTTCTTGGAGGCAGTAAGTACCAGTTTGGAGTGTTATTTGGTTCTTCCAGTGTATGCATCTATGAAATAGTAATTGCTATTCTTTCCAAGTTTGAAGAGGTATTTGATGATAATTTATTAAAATAACACACATGCGCAAGTTGTTTGCGAATACTGTATGCCTGCATCTAGACAACAATTAACACTTTACCTTAATTACTAATGTACTGTAATATATGACCAGTAGTGGCCATTACTGGGTTTTTCTTTCTGTTACTTTCTCTTAGTGCAAGAAGAAAAATGAAGTGTTCAGTCATAAGACAGGTCTTTGCTTCTTCTTCTAAATTAATATAGCATAAGCTTAGGTGAACCCAAAACCACAGTTACAATAATGAAAAATGATCTCCACCAAGTCTTTTGGATAACGTTACATTTAGTTTTTACTTATATGGAAAGATATAAGCTTATGAATTTGTACTGGAATGATAACTTAAAAAGGAAAAAAAAACATTCAGCCTGGTTGTAATAAACTAAAAAAAAGAAAATGTCTCTCATTAGTGCCCTGTCAATCTCAATCATACCAATTACACTAGCTTAATGTAGCTTATGTAGCTTAACTATCATCAGAGAAAAACAGCTAAATGTCACAAAAAGTATCGAAGATCCCCCATTTTACCTGCCCAATCCCGAAAAAGAAGCCCAGGTTGGTAGGGGAGAGTGGACAGCAGATGAATATGTGAGTCATATAATAAAAATAACTATTAAAGTTAAAATTAAAGTTAATTAAAATAAACGTTTTTCTCAAATTATTGTGAGAAATTTTGGAACTGTAAGCTTATTTCTCTCCTTGTTTGCTTGATTTACATTGAGGACAACAATGAAAAAACGTCTTGGATCTTATTGTGTTATCCTTGACAACTGTAGATGTGTGTGAGTCTGTCTTACTTTGTACAGCATCAAATAAACTGTTATATTTTTAATTTAAACTTTATTTAACCAGAAAAAAATAGCTGAGATTAAAAATCTCATTTCCCAGAGTGTCTTGCTCAAAATACAGTGAGTAAGAACCTAACAACACATAACGGATAACTCAAAATATGCCACAAGATCAGAACTAAACAAAAAATTATGATTACCAACAATGACACCTTAAAAACAAGCTAAAAGAGCTTGGATAATATTAGTGATCAATTGGTGGTGCCTATATTCTCATTGATTAATGTGTGACAAACATGCAGATTTCCTAGAATTTTGACATATTTCATTGAGTCTTCATGACAAACACAAAGTAAAATAATCACTCTTACAGTAGAGAGACAGTAATGTGGACTCAGTGGAAGAACTAGATGTGATTTATATTATTTATAACATATACTGCATTAAAGCTAAATGACCCAACAACAGCAGGCTACTGGCAATATGAGAATTTCAGTGTGTGAGTATGTGTGTGTACATGTCCATGCTCACACACAGACACATTCTCATGAACGTGCATCTGTTTGCGCACACACAAGTCGCAGTGCCTGAGCTATGGCCTAATAGGATAATGAATTCAGTGTGTAGAGGCAGTGTAAGGACCAACGGTGTGTGTTTGTGTGTGTGTGTGTGAGTGTAGGGCAGCAGTGGGGGTTAATACAACATGATAAATATTTGATTTCTGCTGGGGCCAGTCCCCACCTACAGAATGGGAAATGGCTGTAATGCGATTCAGAACAGATTGTCCTCTGGGAGGGCCTTTGTGTGTTTTTGCGTGCTATTTATGTATGTGTGTGTGTTTGTGTGTGTGTGTGTGTGTGTGTGTGAGAGAGAGAGTATAAAGGCCCTGTGACTGCATGTGTATGGCCAGGGGAAATAAAGGAACAAATCGGCTTACAAATCACCACAGCACCACGGCACCACAGCGAGCAATGGCCCCTGTCTGACTATCACCACCAGCAATGACCCTGAACACAACGATCAAGTTGATACGGGCTCTGACGCGACATTATGTGCAGGTTCAGGAGGAAGGAGCTCCACACTGCTGGGTGGGACACACTAGTTGCACTAAATGATTTGTGCTATATTCACATGAAGAAAAAAAACATATCACAAGTGTGGTAAAGCAGAGCAAGAGCAGTTTGAATCCTAAAACAAATCTGACTTGGAATATTCAGAATGTGACCCAAGCACCCAAAAAATGACCACATCAACAACAGATTTATTGTCATATATGTAAAAAGGACTTGCTGTGCACCAACTACGTCAGCTTACCTACCAACCTTTTTTTTTAAATCTTCATTTGGGGGGCGGGGGGATGTACTGTCTACATGGTACCTTTCTTGCTATATTCTTTTTCTTTGAGGTTTACTTGAGTTATTTTACTGTACGTGATGACTTTTTCAGTAACGTGTGATGTGAGGGATTACAATTTGCAATTCAGTAATTACATTACAGTCATTAATCCCAGTAATGCTCCGTTACTTCAACAGTTTGGAGGTCAAATTGTTTACTGTCTTACCAGTTGTTTGATGGAGAGTAGATATCAGTTTGGTGTGATATGTGCTAGCTTGGTGCGATGACTGGAGGTGTAGGGACATGGTTAGCTGCCAAAAGAGGAGAAATGTGACTCCAGGCAACTTCAAAGTTGTCATCTTTGTTGTGTCTTCTTAGCTGGCTTGCTAATGCTACATTCAGGAATCAGCTGGTTTAGTTCAGAGTTGGAGGCTGTGAGAACAAAGCAGCTTCACTGAGAAGATGGGACTTCATGCAGTCACTGGAGCTAACCTTAAGCTAGCTGTTGATGGTACATTTGACAGAATTGGTACATTAACTAAAGTAAAGTAATGACTAATGTAACTAATTACTTTTGCTGGCATGACAGAACTCTGTCATCAATGCTTAGCTTTAAATACTTACAGTAAATATGTTTTCAGTGAAACATAATCATGAATCAGGTTCAAGGAACATATCTGCAAAGTTGCAAAATATGCATATTAACAGTGTACACTGGTTAAGGCACCAGCTCCAAGGACATGGTTAACTTTATGGGAAACTGTTTCAATTTTTAAGCAAAACCACAATAATTTCTTAAACTTAACTATTAGTAAATATCAAGAAGTTATAAGTTTTAAGTGTGGTCTTACTGTCTTCCTTTTGAATTGTTTGCCTCCATTTGACCAGCACCTGACTGATTTATACTGCTGTACAAAGGACTGCTGAGTTTTGTTGTCATGTTTCATGTTTTTTTTTCTGTGCTGAAACTGTACTTTTGCCAAATGTGAATTCACATATTATGCCTGAAATTAGGCAGATCACTCCGTCTTTAAAATCATTAATAATAATAATAATTAAAGTTGTTAAAACAAGTGGATACATGGAACAGTGGAATGGAACAGATGGAAAGTAATTACATGCTTTATATTATTCTTTACTTTTTATTTTGACCCACCTAATATTGTTATTCTGTTGTTTCTCTGCTACATGTCCGTCTATCCTAAAAGAGAGATCCCTCATCCTCCTTCCACAGGATTCTAGTCATTTCCCCATTAAAGGGTTATTTTGTGGAGTTTTTCTTATCCAAAATGAGGATGTAATGGTAGATTTTAGGCAATATAAATACAATTGACATGACTTTAAAAGCATGTTATGAATATTCTGGAGTGCTTTCTAATATTTGAAGCTATTGATTACTCTGTATTTATAGCAGATAATTCTTTTAACAAATACAGAATGCTCAGCTGGTCCACCAAAGCCTCGCTGTATTCAGGTCACTGATCTGTCTGTGGAAAGGCAGAAAGAGATGTTTACTCGTTACAGAACCCCAGACACACACTCCAAACAAACACATTTACAGAGGGGGTTCATAGACACCCACGCACACACACAATCATGTTGTGAAAAAGAAAAAAAAAACCTCAAACTCAATACTGCAGGGAGCGACCAGTCTGTCTGATATATTTATAGACAAGTGTGCCACACAATCAAGAAACGTTTTGTCCTCAAGTGGAGGAAATATGGTTTTGGTGATATTGGGTGGCACGGGAGTGAGAGTAATGATTGATTATAGCCAGACAGAACTCTGGTTGCTAATTTAATCGTTGCTGAAAAATGACAAGAACAGTTCTGTAACAAACACACACACACACACACACACACACACACACACACTCACACACACACACAGTCAATCCCAAGCACACTCCCACTCCCTTGTCTTTTCTTTTCCTGTTGTGCAATTGTCAGAGCAAATTAATGCAATTAACATGGCCTTGGGCGGAAAGCGAGGGGTTTTGAGTTTGTCACACTGCAATTCTGTTATCTAGAGATGAAAACACACACACACACACACACACACACACACACACACACACACACAATCTTGTTTCGTCAGCTTGGACTATTTTTTCCCCCGTCTTTCAGAGGAGCTATCCCTCTCTGGTGTGTGCGCGCGCTGTCATCGCGTCCCTTCTCATTCGGGATGAGACGGAGACGGTGGCGTCAGCCCCAATGAAATCACTGTGAATGTGTCCTAATGAGTCAGGCACACTGACGCACACACTGGCCACTTGGATTCATGTCTAGACAAACCACACAAGCTGGAGGAAAACACACGTGCACGTATATGAACACGCAGCTGATGACAACGCAGGAAAGCAGGTGTCATATCTCGCTAACCTTCATTCCTCTAATATGAAATGTGGATAATCCTTAAACAGTTTGGATAATTATTATAATCTTTTGAAAGTGAATATTGAATGCATTTCCTTTCTTTTTAACCACGCTACAGTCCGTGTATCCAATGGCAACCTGAACCTTGACCTTGAATGTTATTGCAGCGTGAAAATTGTAAGAAACACCCATGTCTCTATTGTCATAATTGTCCTTGTAAATGCCAATATCTGACATTTATCAGGTGACATACAGTCAATATTTTCCACTTCACAGTTTATATTATACGTGATATACGATATGTACATAGCTTAAACTCAGGCGGCTAAGTGCATAAGCTCTGAGGTAGTGGAGATTTTATCACGCCAAGCTGTGATTCTCCTCCTCGCTTGCTCTCACTGATGTTGGCAGTGACCCCAGACATGCAGAGCTGACCCTATTAGCGTTGTTTATGACATGTTTAAGACTAGTAAACATAGTAGTAAACACTCCATTAGGCTTCAGGGGGAGAAAAAAAACCTCAGCACCTCTGCAGCCACCGTGTAGTGACTTTTTAACCAGAGGTGTGTGTGTGTGTGTGTGTGTGTGTGACTACATATTCCAGAGTGTAGCCTGTTTGTCGAGCATGAAAATGACTGAACTATTTCTTCCACCCAGTCCGACCCGTCCTGGTCGGGGTAATTTGTCTGTACGGGCATCTGTGATTTAGAATAAGCAATAACAGCTTCAGATAGAGTGAGTTTAACTGGCCATAGTGCAGAAATGTGAAATATGCATTTGATATTTCAAGGTCCTTTGAAACCTGGGGACAGAGCTGTAGGTGGGCAGGTCAGGGGCCCGGGCTTTTATGTTGCAGGCCACATGACAATTTTGAATGAATGCTCCAATAAGATTGTATGATTATGTGTTGCAAGTTCAAAACCTGAGGAAATATGGAGCCCATATTCAGACCAGGTTGTGGACTGTTGGTCAGACTTCGCTGACTGTGTCGTCACATCTGTTTCCTCAGTCTTCTCAGCACAAAAATGTCGAAGATTTTGCTCTGTGGTTGAATTTTAGAACAAGAATTGACTGTTAAAATACAACAAGGGAAAACTCTGATCTTCAGTCAGTGATTATCACAATTTTTTAATAGTTTTTTTTTATTTATTTGACCTTTATTTATACACAATGACAGTCATGGCCAAAATGGCAGCCTAATGATATGACACAAACCAACACCAAATGAAATACACATTCAGTATTCATGAAGCAAACAAACAGCCGCCTTTATAACCAATGTACAAGAGTTTGAAACTACTGATAATTATAATATCAGTTTATATTGGAAAGATGTATATTTTAGCTGGAAAACAGCTGAGTGACCAAAAAACAAAAACATTATTATAAATATTAGTAATCTGTACTGCGCTACAAAGGCAAAATGTAACTACTGTTCATGGACTATTTGATCAAAATCAAGAACTTAATCTGAATTTTTGACATGTTTTATTCTAAAAAATAATTAATTTATATTTGATTTAATTAAACTAGTTAAAATAGATGCTGCATCAAAGCTGAGATAACACATTTTGTTGATGTAAACATTCTCTCCTTGCATTCTCTGAAGATTATCCACAGGCAGACAAAAATATTTGGATTTTTTTAGCTATTAGGAAATGTTTGTGGGCTAAAAATCATAAAATGAAGTCATTACAACCTTTCATGCCGTTTGCTTCTTGCCTGAAAACTTTAAACCCCTTTTTTCATAACTTTCATAACCACTTGTGTAGTTACTGCTCTTTGCTTCTGTAGTGCAATGTAGATAAAGCACCTCTTCATCATTTCTGTCAGGTTCATTACAGCTGGATTTCACAATAAGACACAAGAACAGTTTGCTGTGTTGTTGAGCATAAAGTCTGTTTTTAGAGAATAAACCCCACAAATATGTAAAGGCAGAAGAGCTGAATGTCATCCAGGTAATAATACAGACAAATTAGCCCGAACCAAATCAGTCTGGAGATTCAGCTCTACTGCTAATTGGAGATGAGGTTATTGCTGACTGGAAGAACAGAGAGAGAGAGAGAGAGAGAGAGTGAGAGAGAGATTCTGTTAATTCAATCTTTAGCTTTAATAGTAATGTTTCATTTGTCATGAGGAAGGTGATGTTTCATAAAGGGCAGCCAGAGCTCATGTTTAATTGGGGTGAACTAGGAGGCTGGTATTAAGTGGGAGGAACAGCAATGGTGTGGCAAAATTTGATTTTTATTTACCATGAAATAGGATGGCGTCAGGTGTGATCAAGCTAGAGATATAAAAAATTAAGGCACACTATATATAAGGAGAAGAATAGATGGAACAGTAGCGCTAAGTTTTTCATGGATGAGCAAATAAGATTTTTTTCTGAAAGTTATTTGGAAAAGCCGAACAGAAACGGTAAAATGGGATTTTTCATGCTGCTTTTAAGTGAAAGAAAATCTGTCAATGGAAATTAAGACACAAAAACAAATGGTGTAGGCTTGCTATGATGGTACAGTGTAAGTTTAAATGTGGCCTTGGATGTTCTCAAATGAAAGAATATGAAAAGTGAACAGAGTTTCATTTGTTTTGGTCCTCTAACCTCTGACACCATAGAATTTATTCTTATTTGAGAGCCCAAGCAGCTGAATGGTTACTGTGCATGCCACATACATGCAACATCCCTTTGTTGCATGTCAAACCCTTCTCTCTCTCCCCTTGTTTCCTTTCCTGCCTCCTTGCTGCCACTGTCCAATAAAGGCAAATGATGCCCAAAAAATAATCTTAAAAAAGAATTAATTCCCAAACCTAAAAAGACTCCATGTGAACTTTTTTTTATTGTAATAAATTTCTTTCAAGAAACCTGGGCATTTGTTTGAATCCAACTTAGTTGAATAACACATTTAATTTGCATGTATCATAATAATATATAAGTTTTCTCATCAGTTTTCTGTTTTGCAACTTTTAATGTTTTTTTTTTCCAGTCTCAGTGCTGTCATCAGTGTCCTCTCCAGACATAGCTGCCGACTGGTTTCAGTAAAAAATCTCAAATTAACCCATTGGCCGTTACCTGCCCAGCTATCTGCTAGAGTATTTAGCCGCTAATGAGCTAGATATCATTGCGGTAGATGGTGGAGACCAAACCCTAGCTAGAAGGAGAGTGAATGTTAGATGCTAATGTTGCTCTGTATCTGCTTGATCTGTTAACAGACCACATTTACCATGTCAACTGAAAAGGTAAGAATATGTCAGTGTTGTTTTTACAGCTTTTTTACAGTGGCCAAAGAATCTTTTAATGAAGGTTTAATCATCCAGCTATACAGTTCTCACTTTCATAGTTCATAATTTGAAAGGCCAATCTTGTCATCATACGTGTGTTTAGGACATGATTGTAACTGTAGAGTTGCCACCAGATCCCGCACTTGCATAATAAATCTGGATAATGAAGTGAATTAGCAGTGCTTGCCTCTCCTTCACTGTGCACCGCTGAGGTGCACTTGAGCAAAGAACTTAACCACCAACAGAGTCTTAACACTGTGGTTTTATACAGCATTCATAAAAATGAACCAACTACAGTAGCAAAAAGGCCAGAAAGGTCAGAAAGTTCAGTGTAGTGTATTAATTTAACTTTAAATGATCACGTATCATGAACCATCAGTGCCACTTACAGATTGTTCCACCCTAATTTTATAATTGAATCATTACTTTTTACCATTTTAATTCCCATTGGACGGAAAAATCTATAAAATGCAACAAAATTCTCTCAGATTATGTTCACTGCTGATCTTAAAACCACGTGGTTCGGATAAACAACAATCACGCTCATCCATACTGGTTTCTATGTATATCTATACTGATGGAATCACAACTCATTTGTGTGATTCAGAGGAAATATGTTGGCCTATATTCCAAACAAACACACAAACATGTCCATACATATCTGCTTACCGCTCATTAGACTGTGCATGTTAGTGGGATTGGAATCCTATGTTTGTACCCACTGTGAGTGTTTGTGTGTGTATGTTTGTGTGTTGTGAAGCAGGGGAGGGGGGGGCTGGCTTGTTGGCTGCCTCAGGCTACAGCTCTAAAGTGTGTGAAATGAGGGAGTAGCCAACGGTGGGCCCTTGGCTATGTAACATCATTGGAGAGTGTGTATGTGTGTTTGTGTGTGTGTGTCATACATATCAGGCATATGTCAAATTCACTGACACATCTGCTGATGTGAGTGACACTGAGCCTGCAGGCCCTCTCCATCCGATCCCTTCCCCCCGTATTCGCCCTGACGTGGAACAGTCCTCCATTTGGTCTGCAGGGTAATGAGGCAAACCCTTAAGACAGAGGGGGGTGTTGAGGTTCAATCAGGTGTCAAACTTACTGGGGGACCCAACTATAGGACATGAGGTGATATAGTACAACTGACATCTGTCATTTTTAAGTTTGCATATGAACATGGATGTCAGGTAGATTTTTTTTTCTTGAATAGAATTGATGTTTTTGTGCATTTTGCTTGCTTCTTTCCTTTCTTCTTTGAATTCTCCTCTCCTTCATGTTTTAGTTCCTTATTATTATGCAGATATATTTTTTTCTGTTTTTTTGTTTGGTTGGAAAACAACAGTTTGCCTTTGTCATTCCTCACCTCCATCCTTTCTTCCACCCTCATTTTATTTCTTTCTTTCTTTCCTCTCTTTTTTTGGTTGACTTTCTGTCTTTGCTCCCTTCTCACCTTCCACTACCTCCCTTTCTTTCATTCCTGTCTCATTACCCTCCCTTATTCCCTCCCTATTCTTCCTTCCCTCTACTCTGCCTTCTTCCTTTACCCTTCTTCCTTTTTTCAATCATCCTCCCACTTTACTGCTATCTCTCCTTTTATTTCCAGTCTTTTTTTCCCATTTTCTTACCTTCTTTCATTCCTTCCTTGAATTGAATTTCCTTCTTTGCTCCCTTATCACCTTGCTACTTCTTTCCTTCATTCCTCTCTTCCCCTATTCTCGCTTCTCTCCCTTCTCTTTTTACCTTCGCAGTTTCCTTTCCTTCCTTTTTTCTTTCCTTTCCTTTCTTCATTACTCCCTTGCATTTTCTGTCCTTCTCTTGTCTGCTCTTCTCATTTCTTCTTTTGTTTTCTTCCATCTATAATCCCACTCTTCCTCTCTGCTTGCCTCAAGTTCTCACCGCCTCCACTACACAATAAGATCATTTTAATGATCAGACAAGATGTGATTTTAATTTTTTCTTTCATTGCAATACTCTAAACATCCTGTAGATGGTGCTGTTAACCATGATTGAAACCCCTCAGTAATATTCCCATCTCTCTCTCTCTCTCTCTCTCTCCATTGAAGGGAACATCTCTCTGTTTTTCATTCTCTTCTTTTACCTCCATTAGTTGGATGTGTCTCAAACAAGAAATAAACTAATGTTCTAACACTGATCTTTGTCTATCTTATTTCAAATGATTAAAAAAAAGCTGCTCTGATTGCATGAAAAGTTTTTTTTTCATAAATGTGGTGTATAGTCTGCTGCAAGTTACCCTGTGAAATGAATATCTAAACCAATACTTTATTCTCATTGTGATTGATGCAAGTTGAGCTTTCTTATACAGAGACATACTGTTTACCACTAAAGCCTGCCTTCTCCTTTCTCTGGGTTTTATCTTTATTTGAAGGAGTGCATGCAAGGGTACATTGTACACTTAAATTATCAGTCATTTTTATATTGTGTTATCAGGTTTCTTTAAAAGTATTGCTGTGGTACACTGCGCATTTTCATTACACCTGACCTATCATGAGCCTGAAATATGCAGCATGCAGCATGTAACCAAAAAGGGAGCAAAGAAGCCATTCAGAGAGCATCTGTGAAAAAAGTGGACTGACGAGTAAAATGGAACAAAAGGTAAATCATCAAAAAATTGTTCCTAAAAGTGAATCATCGTCTGTCATTTGGACATGCTTTGTCCTCCAAAGAACAACAGATTCTTTCAAGCTGTTTTCAAAAGTAATAAGCCTGATTTGTGTGGAATTTGTTACAGACCTCAATAAGAGTGCAACTGCTTCAGATTTGCTATATACATCTAAATTTAATAATTTTAAATGTTTCAGATAAACTGAAGAATTAAGTGTTCCTTCATGGGTTGAGAAAATTCTCATACCTGTTAAGCCAAGTAAAAATCTTTAAGCTCCACTGGGTTATATGAAAAATGCATTGTCATAAAGCAGGAAACAGAGCTGCTTTTACTATCTCATGAAAAATTACATACATGGAGATACATGGTTTTTACAGGACAGCGACTTGCTGTTAGAAAAATGCAGCAATATAAAAATATAGTAAATATTGGGTATTAGTATATTGACACAAGTGAAAGTGCAATAAAATACAGGTTTTCTTCATAAATCAAAATAAATAATCATGATTTGAACATTTAACAAAATAGTTTATATTTGTATATTCCTGGTAAGTCTTAGCAATGAGTTACAGATGCACACTAGAATATCAGGGACTCAGAACAAACAGAAAGCAAAAACAGGTGAACAGATTGACAGATGAAGGGCAAAATATGTCCTTTCACCATCCTCTCAATACCATGAGAATCAGTGGAAATAAACTATTACTGTATGATGTACAACACAGATGAAGGGATCAAATGAACAAAGGTATTTCCCATCCAAACCTCGCCATGACCAAACCCCAAACACAAAGCCATTTCTATGCAGTGCACGGAGCCCCGGTAACCGTTTTACCTGCCGCTTGGCGTATGGATAAGAGGCGCTTGCATATTCATAAGAGCAGATAAGAGCTACCCATCCAGCTGCCTTTAATTGAGAATGATGGAGAGGTACGGAGGGATGGAGGGACGTCGGAGTGCAGGAGTGGAGGGTGGAAGAGGATGGGGAATGATAACCCGGAGCTTGCCTTGATGCATTAATTGAGGGTATTAGAGGGAGGGATGGATGGACTGGGAGGTGGTGGTGGTGGGCGGATGGTGGCGGCGTACCACGGAAATGCCAGCAGTGCCAATAAATCACTCCCCGCCAGTGATTGACTCTGCAAATGCAGTCTGAGAAAGGCCGGGGAAGTTGGAAGGAATCAATCAAGGCACTCCCAAAACTTTTCATCCCTCTCAACTCTGAATCAGTCTGACGAATAAAGGTTATCATAATAACCGAGTGGGATGGGCTGCGACCTGGGGACGCATGGACTTAATATAGCTCTTCAAGGACAATTTATTTCCACAGCTGAAGCACAGGAGGGACCCATGGGAGTCAATGGTGAGGTATTTTGAATCAGAAATGTAAGGGGGAGTAGTGAGCTCAAATTTTTCCAGAATTTGTCACCAGTATTCAGATTCAAATTCAATGATCTGCATTGGAAAATTAGTAATAGCATCAATAAAATAAGCATAGTATGTAAATGAAAAAAAAAGTACGGGTATGGCATAATCATTTTGACTTTTAAACTGATTAAACTAAAGGAAAATTTACCCTCAAATTGAATGTCATTTTCATAGTTTTGGCTGTCATTCCTTTATCACATATTGCAAAAGAATAAAAATTAACATTCCTTTAGATATCCTGGATTTTACTCTCAATAGGTCAAGCCCCAAAAATACTGGATCACTACATTTCCCACAATGCAGCTCAACAGCATCTTTCTTCAGAACCACCCCCTCCCCTCCCCCCACACCTAGTAAATGCTTTATTCTTTCTAACTCCACGTCCCAAGGTTCTTACACAGGCTTTTGCTAAAAATATGTAGTCTCCAAGCCCCAGCCAGGATAACCCTGATGACATCATTAGGGCTTGGTACACTGTTACATCATCCCACTGTTATTGATATTTGTCATGGTCCATTGTGAAAGCCTTGTAAATGAATCCAAGGATAAAGTAGAAATGTTCTCATGAGTAATAGAGGGAGGAAAAAATTACAGTTTACTACAGCACATGGGTACACATACAGTATATTACTTAGACAAATCATGCCTGTAAAATATGAAACTCAATAATATACAAAATATAAAGAAACTACAGCATTTAGATCAGTGCAAGAACATTTAAACTGCTACATGTAACACCCAAATACTTAGCTGATGAATCACTGCAGGTTGCAGACATACAGTAGATCCGGTTTCTGTCTGTGTAGCAGAAGATCGGTGGGCTGCAGCTACGATGCTATTATGGGATGTTGGGTTGCTAAGGGAGCTCAGTCTCTTTGACCTGCTTTACCAGAGGTGGCCTCCATGTCTCCAACTCTGTTTCCACCACCAGCACCACTGCTGCTCTGCCCTGCTTCACCCAGGGAGGCTAAGTGTGTGTGTGTGTGTGTGTGTGTGTGTGTGACAGAGAAAGAGATAGTGTGTGTAATTGCAGTGTATTTTGTTTGTGTGTCTGTTTGAAAGTATTTTCTGTGTATTTTGTGTGTGTGTAGGTCTGTGCCCACTTTTTGTTCTATGTATGTATGAGTGTGTTTGCGTGTTAATGTAGATACTTCTGAATATGTGTGTGTCTCCTATGCTTGTGCATGTGTTTGTGTGGAACTGTGTGTGAGCATGCACATGTGTGCACATGCACCAGGGTTTTATTTTTATAGTGTGTGTCTGTGTGTTCATGAATGTAGTGCGTGTCTGTCTCTGGTAGTGTTTTACTACTAGTGTGCACGAGAGTATACCTACATATAGTGTCTACTTTTGTGTGCGTGTGTGTGTGTGTGTGTGTGTCAGAGATGCCATTGTTTGGCCTCTGGAGGTTTCATTAAGGCCCAGTGTCCAGAAGTAAAAAGTCATTCATCTCCCCTGTTGTGAAGTGGCAGCTCTGGGCTTCGTCCCCCCACCCTGAACTCTCCCACCTCCTTTTCTACCTCCTTCTCTCTCTCTTTTCTATCCTCCCATCTCTGTTTCCTCTCCTTCCCTTTCATTTTTCTTACATTCTCAGTCACTGTTTCTGTGTCTCTCTTTTCATCTCTTCCTTTTCCATTTTCTGCCAAGGCTTTCTTTCAAAAAAAAAAAAAAAACAAAAATAGAAAGAGAGAAAGAGAGAGAAAAAAAAGAAGTCTAAAGGAGGGAGAGAGAGGAGTGTTTGATGTCTTTTATATGGACTGGCCTGTCTAATGAATCCTTCACCAATCCGCTATGAGATCAGCTCGTCTTCCCCAGTTTTTTTTTTTTTTTTTGCTCTTTTTTGCCTCCATGCACATTAATTAGAGCTGTCAAAACTTAAGTATCTCCCTCTTTCTCTCTCTTTCCCTTTTTATTTTGTTCCTTCAAGTGGCTGAATGGGATACCGTTAATTAAAAAGATATCAGATCATGAAGGCCCCCTGAGCGCTGGAACCGTCTGGGCCCTCGCTTCCCGACAAGTCGAGACATCATGTTTTTTTCTTTTTTTTTTTTTTTGGTCCGTACACACTCCAAAGAAATTCTGGTCCCTTTTGTCCACAAGTTAGAGCGATGGATTGAAGTTTACAGGGTAGGAGGCTGGAGTGTGTGTATGTGGATGTGTGTGTGTGTTGGACTGCTGTGTTAATAAAAGCATCTTTTTTGTATTTAATTGCGTCTCAGCTTTATGAAAGTGTGGACTTCTCTTCTGATGAGGACTTCAGAAGGTTCAGTGTTTTAAGTGGCATATCTTTACTGACAGAGCAAAGTGCTGAATGGAAAGACTCTGAGAGCACAACTTTCTACTCTGTGTGTGTGTGTGTGTGTGTGTGTGTGTGTGTGTGTGTGTGTAGGCTATGGTAAGAATGAGCAATTGGGAGTGTCCAAGCTTGTGTAAATGGGTGTGTAGTCATCTGATTAACAAAAGAGAAAAGGATATGTCAATGACTCCTCATGTTAGTACTTTTGTCTGCCTGTGCCTGTGCCTGTGTGTGTGTGTGTGTGTTACTTTTGGTCACACCAGAAAGTATAACAGTGAAATTCATTTGTGAAACATAGCAAAATAGGTGGTGATAGGAGCTTTCTTTGGAGGGGGGCTATATATATGACCTTGTGTTCCTATAACAAATAGGTTCCTATAACAAATAGGTAATTATTGCATAATGCTTATTTTGTCCAAAATGACGGGTCCTACACCTGCATTATCCTTCAGTAGTAGACTTATCTAAAGATATAACATTAAAATGCCCACATCCTTGGTTGTGAGGAGTCCTATCCATACCATACATAATAACATCAAGGAAACCGCAATGGCTTCAACCATTTACCAGACCAATTCTGGCTCTACAATGAGTGGTCACGTCAGCTAGTAATAAGCAAATGAAGTGCTCACATAGCTGTGAGGTTTACAGCCCTGCACATCAAACAATTTACAATTATTTTTAGATACTCAACACAACATGCCCAGTTGCCCAAATATTTAACTATGGGACTCATGGGTCTGCACTCCAAATAATTTGTTTTGCAATCAACTATGCAAAAATTTATTCAGATCTTCTTTACCCAGCAGATACAAGCAATAGAATTACAGAATATGTTGACATATTTACAAACAAAACTCATGCTTACCTTTTCCAAAATAGTCCACACAATGGCCATGTCCTCATGTCTATCCTCCCTTTTTCGTGTTATACTCTGTTTGTCTGTGGCGGTCCTGTGTCCTTTGGCACTCCAGCAATTAGCCTGCAACTGGTTACTCTCTACTTGAAGTGCTACCCTAACGTTAGCTTGTTCAGTGTCATTTTCACCACTTTGTTGGTTTTCTGGGGGTTTAGATTTGAAGTTTAACGTTACATACTCAACTTTGCAGAGCAGTTCACTGGGTGCGTGATGTGTTTACTATGTGCTTGCAGTTGTCATGGAAGCAGGACGCCATATTGTAGCAATGCTGTCACTCACGACCAAGGAGAAGGACATTCTCTGTTTGGGTAATGGAACATGATGTGACAGCCAGGCTGAAGGATAACAGAGCGGGAAGGTTTCCCTCTATCTCATAATAGAGCCCTGTCTTAATAACCTAACCTGTAATATTTCTCTCCCATAAACTTGCACTAAATTGATTCTCAAAAATACGGAACAAAGCACATCCTGTCAGTTCAATACGGAACATGTCTTTTAGTTTCCAATTACAGGACGATTCCTTATTTTACGGGATGGGTGACAACCCTGTCCAAGTTGATGAGTGGTAACTGCTAACACGCTAGCTAGCCACTGACTTGCTAATCCAAACAACTGCAATAGTCCGTCAAGTTAGCTGGCTTGCTAAGTGACAGTTATCAAGCTAGCTACCTTGGTCTTTAAAAGAAAAAAAGGAAAATAAGTGATTCTTTCCTGGAATAGTTAAAGAGCAAGATTATATAAAAGTAGACAATGCGGCCTGGCTAATATGATAGCATCTACCCATTTGGAGTCTGGCAAGTCTGGCGCTGGCAAGACAATGTGCAATTGGGCACCAGCACAAATTCATGTGTCCAAGTTCATAGTAATTGAATTCTACACAAAAGCTCCACATATAGAAATCATGTGTAATTTATTTATCTCTGCGATTGAATCCATCCCACTAATTCCATAGAACCATGAACTGATTTTGGTAGAAATTTTGCTAAATGCTGGTGTGACCTTGCCCTTAGACTACATTGTAGCTGTCTGCATTTGTGCATATGACTAATACAAGAGAGTAACTTGTCATTGGTTGTCGCTGTTATTGATATTGATTTACACACACACACACACACACACACACACACACACACACATATTGTGTTGTGAGATCAGTAATTTGTAGTTAATCATTTGGGCTGAAGAAGGATGAGGTGGGGTGAGGGAAAGGGCTGATCCCCCACCCTCCTCACTGCCTTCTCAATAGCGTAGTGGCAGTGGAGAGGCACAGAGACAAATGACACACACATATACATACACGCACACTCACACACACCCTCCATGCAGAAACCTAATTAATTTTGTGCAGTGTTTCAGAATTGATTGTGGTCATTCCTAGTTCTAATTTTTCATCTGGTTTTCAAGGGATTCCCTCTTTCTGCCAGTTTTTGTCAGTTTTGTTTTGTCATGCCATTAACCTGAGTGTACGCTTGTCTGTGAAGATTGTATCCACATTGTGGTCAATAAAGCTACATAGCTAGCTTAAAGCCACTATGGGTAGAATTAGAAAACTTCAGACTATGGCACCCCCTAGTGGAAGTATAAAAAAAGACACTGTGGCTGACAGCAGTTTATAGAGATGAATTTGTGATGAATTCCCCTCACAGAAAAAGCGCATGTGACTTATCACGTGTGAGTGAAGCGCATGAAATAAGCAAATGCGGTTGTCGGACAATTCACACAAGCTTTTTGGATGGTTCACATGTGATTTTCAAACGTTAAACTTTAATTCAAATATGAAATCAAATGTCCAATGGGAGATGTTTCAGTTCACATGCAAAATTTTCATTTTCACAAAGAATAGTTTGCATTCAAAGCATCTAATTTGAATTCACAGTGTGATGTGAACTGTCAGTTTCATGTGAAATGATCTCTTTCATATGTTCAGGTTCATGTTTACGTGTAAAGCTTAAAACATGTCTTTTATTACATGTAAATGTTAAAATACATGTAATTCCTAAATATGAAATTTGATTTCACATCACAAAATCATGTGAAATTTTTCAGTCCAGTGCTTTTTAAAAACATTTTTATAATGGTCAACTAAAAGCAATGCACAGAGTGCACCAATTTTAACTTAAGCCATCAGAATAATCTGAAAGCTTCCATAATAGCAAAGGTCTCTCTCTCTGACTTTATATAACCAGCAAGCACTCTAATGAAACTATAAAAGCTTTAAAACTCATGAGAGAGTTGAATCACCTTTCTGCCAGTGTTCAGTTTCATCTTTACCTATTGTGTAACACCTGCTATACTCAACTGTGCTGAACCGTGTTGAGAGGTCATCAGGATAAGGCACTCATTTGCATTATGTTGCATAATCAGGACTGATAAATATCAATCCAAGCATACTTTTCTGCCATAGCTTTGTGTCATTAGTGCATATTTCAGGATTGCATATCTATTTTAAAGGCCGTGTCACTTTAAGAAAACCCGTTAGCCCTTAGAAATGAAGGAAATTAATGAATCTGATTACAGCTTTGTCTAATAGCTTATGCATCACAATTTCCTGTTTTTAATCACTGCAGTAAGACTACACAGCCCAAGGGCACTGTTTTAATTCTTTTGTGTTACCAGCAAATGCAGGAAAAAAAATTATAAGACTAATAATTGTTTTGCCAGGATCTAATAACAAGCAATAAAAAGCAGCCAACCAAAATGCTGCCACCATACTCAATCTAGGTGCTATTATTAGAAACCTCCTTTCATGTGTGTTTTCTTTCTTCTCCTTTTTAAATCTTTTTTGTCTATTTTACATCGCCACCAATCATATTGAATGGTTTTTTTTACAGCTGATAAATATTTGAGTTTTCTTATGAAAGAGGCTAATGTTGTCACATGAATAGAGAATGATCTTTCCTTCATGCTTCATTATGATTTCTCACTTCTGGCCAATGACAGGCAGGCTGATAGAATATTTACAGCCTCCTGAGGAGACATTTAGCAGGAACACATCACAGCTGATGTGCACCTGCTCTTTAAAACCTTATGCATGACTGTATAAGTGAGCCTGTGGTTATGTGTGTGTGGACAGACCTTATCCACCTGCGTGTGTGAGTGTCTAAGTGGGATCTGTCTGCATGTAGCAGGACAGAGTGGGAATCACAGCTTGACAAGAGCGCTTCACTCACATGCCACCATACTGGAGCTGACAATATATCAGTAACACTGCCATAAAATGCTTTCTCCTTCTTACTCCTGCTTTCTCTTGCTCCCCCTCTCCATACTACATTCTCACCCCCTCCCTCCATCCTCTGCCTTTGCCCTTCGTTTAAAGTAGGACACCTGTATCTACCTGCAAATTTTACCACTTCAGCTATGTTTTATTAAATGATTAGGAATAAGATTTCAGTTTGCAAGGTTTTCTACTTTTCTGCAAGGTGTTGGTGGACCAGGAGCAGGACATTGATCAGCAGAAGAAGAGTGAATGGGGACTGCAGAGCTAAAGCCCCCAGTATGCCTCAGGCAATCTAGTTCTAATATGTGTTGTTTGGCCTTGTCTGAAGTGTTTATACCTGTTTTGAATGGCCACACTTGAAGGTGGGTTGAAAAGCAGCCGCCAAGAATTTTGTGTTTTTAGCAAGTCATTGTTGTCTCAATACAGGGATAACAGCACATACTTTCAAACAGTCTCTCTGTATAGATATTCATGGAGTTGCTCTTGGTTGTACCACACAATAAGTGGGAAATTTTGCAGAGTGAGGACCGCTGGACAGGTCCTCAGTCCTAAACGACAAAATAAGTTGTTTGCCTTCTGAAATGGCTCATAATCTGGTCTGGTGCCTGGTTTGGCAGGACAACATGCCCAACAAGTCTCTGCCATGTCTATGGTTAAAACTACTTGATTAAGTAACATCCTCAATGCTCCTCAAGGTTGGGGAGCATTGATCATGGTTAACTCTTGGCACGGGATGGGGAACGAACCGCAGTCTCCCATGTCAAAGTTGCATGATTTGGTCACCTACATGTGGTGTGGCTCCACTTGGCAAATGCCTATGGCTCAGTGCCAAATAAGCTGATCGATTGGAATTTCACATATCAACCAGTGTCACCAACATCATAGCCAAGTATTTCAGCAACCTCCACATGTGCTTCTCCCTAGAAGGTTTTACAATGGGATGGCAACAGCTGGAAGTCAGCATTGCCATGGGATGTTCTATCTTTCCAATACTCTTTGTGTCAGGCTTTGTTGTAATTCTCATTGGAGCCAGGCAAGTACTCAGAGGCCTGAAATTAGTATCGGGTGACAGACTCCCTCCTCTGAGAAGCTACATGGATGACGTCACAAGCATCCTCCATACAGCCCCATGCATGTCAAGGCTCCTTAAGTGCCTTGATGAGCTGATGACATGGGCGAGGATGAAGATCAAGCCTTCAAAATCATGGAGCCTTTTGATTAGGAAAGGACTGAGAAACAACAACATAGTGTTTGTCACAGGAGGAGAGGAAATTCCATGGCTGGCAGAGCAACCTATCCGAAGCCTCGGGAGGCAGTACACGTCAGAGCTCTCTGACAGACAGATGGGGAGGCTGGCACAGAAGCAGCTGGCAGATGGAATGGCAAAGATTGACAGCAGCCAGCTCCCAGGGAAACATAAGGTGTTGTGCTACCAGTTCACACTTTACCAACGCGTAATGTGGCCACTGAAAGTGTGTGAAATTCCATCATCAGTAGCCAGCAGGACGGATGGCGTCCCCAACATTTACATCAGGAAGTGGCTGGGCTTCTCCCGCTGCTTCTCTGACTCAGGCCTCTTTGGCAAGAACATGTTGCAACTTCCTCTGAAATCCATCAGCCTTGGATACAGGCAGAAGAGAACCTGTCTTGTACTGGAGTTTTTGTAATCCAGGGACCAGCTGATAAGGAACGCAAAGGTAGATGTCTGCACAGGGCGCAGGTGGAGGGCACAGGCAGAGGTGGACGAAGCCATCAGCATGTTGCAACACAAAGAGGTCCTGGGAAGAGTGCAAGACAGTCAGGCAGGATTGGGCTGGGGAGAACCTGTGCAGTTCTGGTCCAAACCCACAAGGGAGCAGAGGAAGACCATGGTCATAGAGGAGGTCACATGGGTGGAGTAGGAGCTCTGACTTATCAAGGCAGTGTCCTAGGGCCACCACAAGCAGAGGCATCAGCTGGGCAGACATCTAGTGAACTCCACAAGCATGGCTCAGCTTCTTGATAAAGGCAAAATACGACACCCTTTGACGTCTCCGAAGCCTCTCCAGGTAGTTTGGGAGTGAGGACAAGTGTGTGCTGTGCGGCAACAGCAACACAGGCCTCCAGCATATCTTTTCAGGGTGCAACGTTGCACTGGTGCTTCAGGTGGTGGCACAACCAGGTGCTGAGGAAGATGGCGGAGCTGTTGGAGAAGTGCAGGGTGGGGGCAATCAACTCCTCAGGTCACAATCAACTGCTCATTCCCTTTGTGAAGCCAGGAGAGCATCGACAGAAGCCAGCAGTAGAAAAGACATCTCCACTAACCCCTGGAAAGGCATGGGAAACGTGTGTTGACCTGGGTGCACAAGAAACTCTCAGACCAGATGTTGTGATGTGGTCCACAGCTGCCAAGAAGGTCCTCATCATTGAACTTACTATACCTTGGGAGGAAGGGATACCAGAAGCATATGAGTTGAAGCGCCTCAAGTACTCTGAACTGGCAGCAAAGTGCAATGAGGTTGGCTGGACTGCAACCACCCAGTGGACATTGGATGCAGGGGCTTTGTGAGCAAGTCAGCAGTCCAACTTCTCCTTGCAGCTGGAATGACTGGGACGAGTCCACAGAGGGCCATCAAAAAACTGGCAGAAGAGGCTGAGAAGTCATGTTACTGATTGTGGCTATGGAGGAGGGACAGTTTTTGGGGCTCAACACCCCAGTCATGGAAGCTACAGGGGTTGGTGGGCTCAACGTCCCCTGCTGGCCACTGCCCATCGACCGGGAGATGTGCACGGTGGCTCCAGCTGATGACCCTGCAGTTGACCCAGTGTATACTGACGGAAGTGTGGCACACAAAGATGCCTGGCAGGAAGAACACCACCTGTACAATACACTGAACGCCAAACCATCCTAAGAGATTTTTTAAGAGATTGGCGATACAATGTGCTGCTTTGCCTTTACTTACCACAAGAGGTCCCTGGTAAGGAAAACATAGAGATAATTTTAAGAGTACTCCACTGATTGCAGTTCTATAACATTGTTGGACTCACAATGAACAGTTTTTAAAAAAGAGATCAAAATCGATGCAGAACAATTAGGGGTGTGGCCTTGTGGCTACGCAGTGTGTGACACAGGAGGTAAGGGGACTGACCACCACTCAGTGTAGCACGAACAGTGATGTATAGCTGGTAGTCAGAGCTAACCACCCATGAGTAGCTGCTGTCCATGCTGGAAATACAGACAGTCCTCCAGAGCTTTGACAGTCACTAGAGGCACATTCATGGTCCCTTGTAAAAGTTCCTGTGTACCTTTGCTGTAGCTGAGATAGTGGCTGTGCTATGAGAGGCTCTCCGGTGTGTGTGTGTGTGTGTGTGTGTGTGTGTGTGTGTGTGTGTGTGTGTGTGTGTGTGTGTGTGTCTGTGGGGGAGTGTTAATATGTAGCTGTAACCCTTCTGTGTGTGTGTATGTGGAAGATTGTCAGTATGTAGCCGTTAGGGCGTTAACATTCTTTTTAAATATAAATTTCATAATGTAGATAAGTCCCAAACGGTCGACTCTCTGTCAGCATTGGCCTTGTAAGGTCCAGGGCTGATTTAAAACAGTAGATGGCGTGTTGAGCCATTTTCAAACCATGAAATGCAGATTTTTTTTTTTATAAATTTGGTGTAAAACTCAACATTAACACCAACATTGATGTGTTTCATCACAATAAAGTCAAAGAATTTAGTTTACAGCTCAAAAAACATGTTTAAATGTGCAGTACCTCTTTGAAGTTTGAGCGTCTTTGGCTTCTTTAATGTGAGGTATTTCGGGGGGGGGATGAAATATGTGGGTGGGGTGAAGTAACGAGAAGGTTTTAAATCAAGAGACCTTCCCAAGAAAAACAACAGTATCAGTCATTTATGCAAGTGCCCCAAAACAACATATACTGTATTTATGTTCAAGTTACAGAAGTCCTCTAGCGGCTTTAGTAATTATGACTTTGAAAATATATTTTTTTACATTACTGTATTTATCTCTTCAAGATAAGTATGATTAGAAGACATAATATGTACTTAGTGCCTATATCATAGATCACTGTGAAATAATGTTTTAAATCAATTTTTACTGTTTCATATCTTGGTCACAAAGTGTTACAGTGGCTGTAGTACTAATTTTGCAAATAACACTTCCCAACTAAATGTTTTGCAGAGGGATTAAATACCTGAAAAGCCTCCTGTCCTCCTGCAGTCTGTAGTGTGGTGGGTGTTCTGGCTTGGTGGTGGTGAGGTCCATCTGGAAATGCTCAGAGCATCCCGTCTCATAGCTGCTGCCATCACCTCTCACAGTATTTCACTGTTTTATGGACACGGTCAGCTCTGGAGCTCTCTGTCTCCCTTTGGAGCTTCTTTGGAAACATCAGCCTGCTTTTTATTTACAACCTCAGAGCCAGGTCTGTTCCCCACTGTGGGATATGTGTGCATACTGGATGTGCGATGATTCAGGCATATCAGCTCACAGATTTTGAAAAAAAGCAGGAATGCATGTGTGGTTGCTGTGTCCATGGATCTCTGTGCATAGTTTACATGTGTCTGAGGTCCCACTGTGGCCACTGTGTAAATTTACTTGAGTTTTCTATGGCTTTACATTAAATGTCAGAGCTTTTTTCATGACCTAAACATCCAACTAGTTTTGTTAATTTTGTTTTACAACTCAACATATCAGGAAGATATATTGGATTTTGACTGGTAAGTATTGTATCCTTTCCTGTACCAAGTTTTCAGTGACCACTGCTACAGGGAAGCAGTCTGGAAAACCTGAAAAGACATGTTGTCTGGAAATTTTGTTTATGTATGTCACTGTTTATTTTTTTATAATTGATTCCTCATTTAAAGACCCGAAGTGGTAGGTCATCCTGCATGGAAAACTGCTAATCCTTAAACAAAACGAAACGGCAAGTTTAATACAATTTCCACTTAAACATTTCAATTGTAGTCACCAAAGTCTGTTTTTTTTAAATCAACAAAAGATTAATCTTTGCACTCTGTCGTTTAATGTAATGCTGTAAAATCATCCAGGTTTCATAAGATTGTATATATTTTTATACTTTGCTGTTTTTTACATTTACATATTCCATTATAAATATATATATTTTGGTTGTTTCTATTATGATTGAATGTTGCTAATGAGACAGCCTTTGTGATGATGATGTAAAATTTACAATATCCAGTTTTGGTTGTTTTGTAGTAACTTATGTTTAACTATATCATCTTAATACCACTCCTCTCATTCTTTCTGCTCTTTTGATTCCAGTTTCTTGTTTTTTATAGTTATTTTGTGTTGCTTTTCCCCTTCTTCACCAGGTTTTCAATGTGTTTCATTTAGATGTGTTTTTTTAAAACATTTGTGCATGCATGTTGACTTGTGTATGTGTTTGTATTGATTATTTAAAAATCTAATTATCTTATTCCTCTGATTTGACTGTTTTTGTGATTGTTTGTTGCAACCTGTGGAATTGAGGAAGCCTCATTTGTAAAAATTCAGATATTATCTGCCTTTCTTCAGAAATGCATCGACTTCTCTAGAGCACGCTTGTCTAAATTCCATCAGATTCCTGAAATCCTCCATTGACCAGTGACCTGTGGGATCCCTGAACAACATGTCATTGTTCATGTGTTTTTGCATGCATCTGTGTGTCAATATTTGCATGAAAATCTACCTGTGTGTATCCATTCATGTGGTTGTGTATATACAGTGTGTAGTACATATTTATGTGTATATGTTTGCATTTGTTATATTTATGGTTTTATGTGTGTGTCTCACAGTCAGCGACACTTCATTGTGTGTGTGTGTGTGTGTGTGTGTGTGTGTGTGACATGCTAGCAGCCCCGCTTGGCCGGCTGACAGGCCACTGTCTGATTATAAAGGCACTTTACTGGTATTAATATTAATGCCACTCCATTTTATTCAGGATGTCTGCCTGCCACTCCGATGAGACTGCACTTTACTGCTTTAAATGGTGTGTGTGTTTGACAGGAGGTGTGTGTTTGAGTGTGGCGAATGTGCATGCAAACTGATTCATGTGTGTTTGCTTGTGTCTCTTCGGCATAAATGCAGTTGTCAGAAAGAAAGAATCCTTCTAGTCCATTAGCACCAGGGCAGTTTTAAACTTGACCCCGCTCATAAAATTATCCTCATTTCTCCACTGCATGTTTTCCTCAATAGTCTGTATATAAAACAGTGTGTAGGGAATCAGGAATTTACAGGTCAGATCAGAAGCTATAAGGAGTTTGACAAATAGCCACTCTGGGTTCAAGGTCACACTGGAGGGGCACATGGGAGTGCAGCCCCCCCATTCTTGCTCCATTCTCCCCCTTTTTCAACATTGCGTGTAGTTGTTCTCTCTGACATATTTTCCTGTTTTTCTTTTAAGACAATGAACGAGTTTAAAACAGTGATTTGATCACAGCAGGTAAATGCTGCCTATTAACCAAGGCAAACACTGATTCCTTCAGTGCTTCACTGTGAAGTTGATGAAATCACTATTTTATAACTACAGTATGAAATCGTCTGACGGCATGAATTTGATAAGTGACTGTATTGAGCGAATGACTATACTGATATTCTAAAGAAGTTATCACAGAGAGAGGTGCAGGTGACAGGAACTTGTTTTCCATGTCCACATTATAGTGCAGCGTTTTGAGATTTGTCCGCTATGGAGAGTTTTATCAAAAAGCTGCAGTAAATTTTAAGGAAAATGTGGATAGGGAAAAAAAGGCAGCTTGGGCCCACATTTTAAACACACAAACGCAATGACAAGTGCAAAGCAATAGGTCTTGGGATCATAGACTGTGTCTCCAGCTATTTTTGTTCAGGTAGGTCATTTAGTAAAATGACAATAGGAAAAAAAGAGATAAGAAAATAGTTGGGTGAAGCTGTTTATATGACACTGTCATAACTCTACTGAATCTCACATCATAAATGGTCATGGCAATGCATGTCAGGAGTAAAACATGAAACGCTGCTTTAAAAAAAAAGATCGAAAGACGGCTGGATGTCACCCACAAAAGCAGGCAGAATACAGAGTTCTAACCCACCAGTCTGATGTGTATAGAGGTGTGTAGAGTTACATAGTGGCACCCTGCGGTTGTTTTCTCATCTTTAAGAGCTTTTATAGCTAAAATCGACATTTCTAAAACTACATGACTTGAATACTTTTAACATTTTCTTTCATTTTGTATAATAACAGACAGAAAAAGAGCTACTGGTGGCTGACACACACACACACGCACACACATACCTCCCCATCTGTATCCATGTTGTTTTTCTCTTGTTGTTGGTTGTTGTGTAGGTCGTCCTCTCCTCTGTCTACCATCTGTGAAGTCTCTCTTTCCCCATCCATTATGGCCGTCCTGGGACAGAGACCCTTCAACACCAGCACCCCCTGCGCTCCTCACACCAAGATACAGAGGGACATGAACACACATGCACATACAGTATACCCATACATCCCAGCAAACTACTGCAAGCACCACTCATTCGTGAGCACACAAAGACACACGTTACACACACAAGCAAAGACATATGTACAAATATACAGTAACTATATTACAGTCATTATTGCTGCAAATAGGATAAAGTTGAAAAAATCCCTCACAAGACCAATACAAACTTGGCTAATATGTAAAAAGAGAAATAACACATTCTTCCTGTTATAAATGAAAAGTTGAATTCATAAGCAATCTAATGCAGACTTGCTCACTTCAGTACACACTTCAGCATTTTGCTGTTACAGCGTTACTTGGTCTGGTATGACCAGTAGCTTATGGTAGCTAACGTGATCTGGTGTTGGTATGATGCAGTAGATATTTCAGTGTAACTGACATTACCAGGTTGGTTTGATGACTTTATAACCTTCTGTTACACCGTGTTTTAGCATAACCATTATCTGTTAATTGCCTCTTGTTTGCTTGTTTTCAGTAAAAGTTACATGGGATCTTTAAGTTGCAATCTCATTTACATCAATTACTCATTTAATTAAAAAAAAAAAAGAAATCATGTAATAATCATCATATTTCAAAGGAGACTGTAGGAGACTGATGCAGCTTGCACAGATATCACCAAAACAGTAACTTAATAAAATGTGTTCACAAAATAACTCCCAGAAAGCACCAGATATCACAGATGGATGATATGTATCACATTAACTGAAGTATTAACCCTACAGAAACCTGTTGCAGAAGTGAGGACCAACCACGTGTCCTCACTTTAGAGGACTTTCTCACCCGTCTGTCCTTGTGAGCACATCTACCTTCTGATGATCACCTCTTCATTCTGTTGCTTTCCTATCAGCAGCAGAGAGCGAGAGACCGAGGGAAAGAGAGAGCAAAGCGGGGATGATGACGGCAGGCTGGAGCTTGGTGCAAAGCTCCGGGTTATCAAACTCATTAATCTACATGCCATAGTCCCCGGATGAATAATTGTGCGTTGAATTTATCTGCCAGTGTGATAGCTACAGCTCGGCTCTCCCAGCGCCACAACCGACATCGCATTGTGTCTCGGCCTTGTAATTATTACACGCTTTGTCTTTGCTTGGGGTTGGCGGTGGGGGTGGAAGGTGGGTGGTTGAGGTGGAAAACAGAAACACACTCCCACCTCTTCTTTTGCAGCTTTTCAAAGGGAATCATCTTACCACCCCTCAGCGTGACGCCTAATATTGCAGGGAGTCTCATTGCTCCTTCCCAACCTCACCCACACCGCAGCCTATAAGAAACATGACAGGAAACAACACTTGGCCCAAACCTACAGCTTGACAGAACAGGCATTTTACATTGTTTTTGTGCATGCATGAAGATATTTTATGAGCAGGATGATAGCTACCACTGAGGACACTGAAATCATGTCCTCATATTGTTTAAGGGACTTTGGGGGTTTTAACATCACGATGAGGAGTTTGCATTCTACAGTTACACACAAGTTACACATGAAGGAAAAGATATATTTTTACTCTTTTTCTGGCAAACAGATGTACACAATTTTACAGAAAAAACAATTCAACAGTTAATAAATAAAAATAAAGTGAACAAAAAGACCAAAACCAACAATGAATTGATAACAGAGCCACACCATTGTGCACCAAATGTGTAGTAATCTGTGCATGAAAATAGTTCTCAAAAATGCAGTTTCCTCCTGTTCGAGAGTAATGTTTGCTAAAAACTACAGTGCCCAGCAGCTTTATGAAATTGCTGAGCCCTTTAAAAAACATTAATTTGTGACCTATTTTATAAGATTTACATCCTCCATAGAAAAGAATGCTCTTGGGGCCACAGACAGGGTAGGAAAGTACTGAAAGATAGATTGTTCCTTTTGGTCTCTTCATACCACGGCTTGATATGGCAACACACACACACACATTGCACAGGTTATACTGGAGAAATGAGTTGTTATGTATAGGGAGATTAATTACAACTAAGTGGATAAACCAACTTCTTACAGGCAACAACATATCATACCTAGTGCCAGTGGTTGCTAATGACAGAGAAATAATATGGGCCTCACCTGAACCAAAAACTCCGTCTCATCTCCTTCCATGTTTCTTCCCTTGACTGAGTGGTGGGGCTGGCCCAGCATTATTATTATTCCATCACAGTCTCATCAAAGGAGTTCCTTGCAGTATCCAGAAGCGTAACTTTTCTGTTTCGGTTTTGTTACTTCATTTCTCATTTGTCTCCTTTTTTGGCACCTTCTTGATGATCAGCAACCAATCAATAGGACAAATGACCGCCATGTGACAATATGTACAGTTCTCGACTGAGAAAATACCTCAATATCAATAACACTTCAAACCAACAGCATGCAGACACTCTAATTGTATGTACAGTCAAAAATTTGGACACACTTTCTCATTCACTTGACTTAACTGTATGTTTGTGCATGCATATGAGATGCATATATGCTTAATTACAGTGGAGAGACAAACACACATATACCCCCACACGGCAACATGCGTAAACATCTCAAAGCTGCTTGTTGGTTCCTTTGTCTTTTTGATCTGAAGTGTAGTTCTCCAGATGAAATAAGAGCAGGGAACATGAAAGAACAAATAATAGGCTTGTTGGCAACAGCGAGTGAACACGGCAAACAGGTAAACAGACCGTGTGTATTTCCAGCTCTTAATGCTATTTATCTTCAAACAAAAATTCTTTACCACCCTTGGAGTATGTGTATGTGTGTGTGTGCACTTTCCTGTATTCCTTGTCTGTCACACATAAGATTTTGGGAATGATTGTGCATAATCCGAAACATAATCAGCATTGTCAATTCTTGTTTTTCTCCAGGCAACAGAAGTAGAAGCGCCTGAACTGTCATTTCATATATTTATGACAAAAATCATTGGCCAGATTTGTACCCACAATGCTTTGCTACATGCCTTAGCCTGCTGAATTAACAAGATGCCTTCGATGGAGACTTTCACCACCAACACAATCTGCATTTCCATCCGTCTGTCAAGTAAATTTTAAGCTGTGTTTATGATATGTCACAAAGAATGCAGTTTTTAGTGTGTTTCCATCTGCAGAGATGAATGAAAATAAATCAGCTTTGTTAATGTGGGTTGTAGCTACATCAGAAAAAACAGCCCACAATAACACATAAACCAGAAATATGAAAGGAGACTTGACGAGAACTGTTGAATATTAGGTATTTGGTTAATGTGGGACATGTTATGATGTCTGAAGACCAAAACAAAAAAGACACATTTAAGCACTTGCAAATGTTCAAATGTGTCAGCTGGCAGCCATAATAGTTTAGTGTAGGATATTCAACAGTTTCTCAGCTCATGTACAACAAGACTGAACCAATTATCAGGCAGATTTTGCTAAGCCAACATCACTCTTTGACATTTATTTTGAGAAGAAAAACAGCAACACTGATTTTGTGTTCAAACATTTAGATCTGGAACAACTGATTTTTTGACCACCGGAAGGCAGCGGAAAGCTGTGACTATAACACTACTATATTATCATTTTCACATTTTAAAGGGATCATTCAGATTTTTTGAGGTGGGACTGTATGAGGTAGTTATCCATGGGCAGCCCCCAGTTTGGAGAATCAGGTAGAAGTATTGGCACAGAAGCTAGCAATGTACTGT
Source organism: Thunnus albacares (assembly GCF_914725855.1). Classification (NCBI taxonomy): domain Eukaryota; kingdom Metazoa; phylum Chordata; class Actinopteri; order Scombriformes; family Scombridae; genus Thunnus; species Thunnus albacares. The sequence continues at coordinate 6,272,735 of NC_058106.1, read as the reverse complement.
TGTGGACGGGGCAAGCAGCAAAACATATTTTAGCCACCTAAAAAAAGGTCCACTTAAAAAAATCAATATCAATTTAAGTGTATACTACATTTAGAATATTTTTACCACTTTACACAGCCCTTTTCTTTGATGCTAGATTTTCTCAGCCGTAGAACTGCCATATTTCTATACATGCTGCGCACTTATTATGCTGTCGATCAGCGGTTTGGGTCTGAAAACGCTGCTACGGCGTCAGCTCGGCATGCAGGTAATAAACTGACTATGGATAACTACCTCATATAACCCCACTTCAAAAAATCCGAACTAGTTTAAGTTAATTTGGCAAAGGACTTAACTATTTACACATCCAGCATATATGGGGTAATTTTAACATCCATTTCAACTTATGAGTGAACGAAATAGTCACTCTCCTCTAACTCCGCTTTGCTACCCACCAACAGACCTCTAAGCTCTTCAGCTGCTAAATGCTCTACCGTGTTCACCAGCTAGTTGCTAACTTTGTCTGACTTGTCAGGAGATTGGGCGCACCCCTTCAACCTGCCTGTCTGTTCCTCATTTTTTTTTGTAGTGACTATGGTTATCATCATCAATTTTCTGCTGTAAGTTTGACTTCAGGAGATCTCCTGTTGCCTGCTAGTAGAGTGTGCCCTCTTATTATTCTTATAGCCACTTTAAAACAACCTGTGTTTACTTTTTGTTGCCAAGCAATGTGTTTCCATGTTTTATTATAGTGAATTGGAAAAGTTGTTTCCTTCAATTTAGTTCAAATTAAGTTTAAGTTTACATAGTTGAATGGAGTGCTTTGTTTCACAAGGAAATCAAAATGTGTTTGTTGCCAGATTGTCAACATTAGCATAAAGTTTAACATTTCTCAACTGCTGCATGTAACGCTGTAGGGTGCCCTCTGAATATTTGAGTGGTGTTGCACAACACCAAATACAGTTTTTTAGGCTCAGTTCACAATGAATGCCATTATATCATATCTCAAGTGTTAGTCTGTAATTACTTTTAGTCAGAGTTTCTGATATAAACTGTCTACATTTGAAGAAAAAGAAGAAAAAACAAACAAAACCCAGCTGTAGTCGCAAGAAGAATCTTCGAGTGGATCATTGTGCAGTTTGGAGGTTCTATCACAATGTGTATGTGTAGGTCAGTGTGTGTGCACAGCATCCTGAAACCAGCTTGTCCTTGAGACAACCTCCAATTGCGGATCAGACTCAAAGACAGCATTGTGCGTTTAATTTGTTTTTACCTGCTGGAAGGTCATCAAGCCTCGAACAAGTTTGGTGGAAGGGTTGTGTGGCTGGGTGGAAGAGTGGTGGTGGAGGAGGGGAAGGGTGGGTGAGCATTTCCTCTGATTATAAAATCCTAAACAGATACTGCCCAATGTCACATTTATCATCTTCAAACAGCTAATATCTTCAGATGAAACAGAAAAGAATGGTGACCCTACCCTGCCGCTCCAGTGGCGGACAGAGGGGAGCACGGTGGGAGCGAGGGAAGACGTGGGTCAACCTTCAGATGCCCCCAGCATTGTCCAGAGAGAGAGAGAGAGAGAGAGAGAGAGGGGGGGAGAGTGAGAGAGAGGTGATGTATTTTAAAAAGCTCTCCTGACCTGTAGGCACCCAGTCGAGTGTTTGCTTAAATGGACACGCCATAGTTTTAGAATGTGCTTTGTGTAGCAGATTTTGAAATGCACTATTACATTCCAAGGGACACACATGTTCATCACACACTCTCTCACTTCCCACACACATACAGACATGCATGGGTCCACACAAACACACACTTATTGAAGCAGCATAGGGCATTGGTGTCAACCTGAAGGTTTCTGACAAGGTCCTCCGGGTAATTCCCATTCACCTTGTCCGGGGCCCTTTGTGAACATTGCACTGTGTGTGTGCATGCGTGTGTGTGTGTGTATTTGCACACTTCTTTTGCTGTATCTGCATGTGATCTGACTCATTTTTATGAGACAGAAGTAGAGAAAACAAGAAGTTTTGGAGGTCACAAACAAATCACAGTCTACCTTTTACTGTGTATGTTTGTGACTGCATCTGTGTTTGTTTGTGCCTGTGTGTGCATGTGTGTGTACTCCAATATAGTAGCAAATTGAGGAGAGCGTGCTGTTGTGACTACAGGTATTTGTGGAGACTGTCTATATGCAAATGATAAAAGGATGTGAACATAATGACCGGCATTGAGAAAGACCATGGCTCATAGGCTACTTTGAATGAGGCAAGGCACTAAAAAAAATCTCATGCGGCTGCAGTGGAGAGTGCCGGGAAGAGAATATCTGGAAAGTTCACATGCCTGTTGTGTGGTTGTTTGTGTGAGGACATGTAAAGGGTTGAAGAGAAACAACTGATAATACACAAAAACCAAGACTAAATAAACCTACCAGGTCGCTACTAGTTGACGTTCATTTTACTGAGGCCTAGACAAATCTGAGTAATCTTAGTGCCTTCAAGGACACTCCAATATCCACCTGCACTATTTTGTTGGAGAATCAAATCCAGAAAACAAACAATATGCCAACACAGAATCTGTGAAAAAGGATGATGTGAATTTGGTTATTTCTCACATTACACATTGCCACTGTGTGGCAGCCATGAATGAAAGAATTTGAAACAGTCTGTACTTACAACTATTTCCATCAAGTATGACTAAAAGATAGAAGGGCTTAGAAAGTTATTAATGTTTGGGAATATAGTAGAAAATAGAATAGAATAGAAAATAGAAATCACTGTCAGACATCTGAATTATGGCATGTTCTTACCAGAAAGAACACAGCGAAATTCATGCAGACGTCCTCTTGAAATTAGCTATGCTAGGAGCTTGTTGACATACTTGCAGGGCTAATTGGTGAACTACACTAGCTGGTGAGCTAATGGCTAGGAACATGCTAGAATTAGTCATTCACAATAGCTCCCCATGCTCCTGTCTATTTTCTTTGTACTCAGCCCTTTCCTTCCCACTGGTATTTTGTCCTCAGTGTTGTTGATTATTTTGGTCAATATAGAAAGAAGCTGTCTATGCCAGCTAGGTTGCTAACTGTACTTAGCAAATTAGATGTAAAAGATTTGAATGGATTTATTGATAGTCGACATTTGAAAAGTACCCTAGTGACCTTGAGATTTTGCTAAGTATCATTACAATGTAACAATAATACAACTTTTAACATTAATCAAAGTTACAAGTCTCTTTGTGTTGATTTCCATACTGCACTGACATGAACTGAAACCAATGGCTGCCTGCAGGAAAGGAAATTGATCTATAAGCTTATGGCACCCTAATGTCCAGGAAAATGATTGGCAACAATGTAAAGTATATGTAATTGGTGTTTAAATGGTTTAAACATGGATACTGTGCATACAGAGGTATTATAATCTTAAGCAATGGTCATCTGGTTCAACTCAAATAGTCGACATTGCAGAACAGTCATCAAACCTAACTAATGAATGATGGCTGCCTGTTACAGATCCACCAGCATGTGGCTTCAATAGCTAGAAACAGACACTGTTACCCTGGTTGAAAGAAACATTTGTCTTTCTTCAATGTAATCCCATCTGGATTTGTGACTCATACTGGTGTTCGCCATGCTCTGGGCTCCAGCTTTTGTGCTCCTTATACCAGGTTATCTGCTTCTGTGCATTGGTCTTTGATGCAGCTGGTTTCCAAATGGCCATAAATAACAGTTTTAATTTGGCTTTGAAACTCACATTGGAGTGATGACTGTCAAAGCTTGAAATCTACTGCTCAGGCGCTGGGGGTTGGAATCTTTTTAGGAAATAGTAGTTACCTGGATGTAACTCCAGTTCTATGAGTATGTGTGTAGCCCTCTAATGTCTCCTTTTAAAACTCAGAGTTACATTCAGGTAACTACAATTTTTCTATGTCGTACATGCTCTGCCCTATAATAGGCTTTGCTGCTGGCTAAAACCTAAGGCGAAGGCTTAAGGGATGAGATGTATTCCCAGCTGGGCCCGAATCAAAACTGGTCCGAACCTGGTCAGAAACCAAGCAACAACAGCGGTTCAATGGCTGAGCACTGCCTGCCTGAAGGCCTCGTGCTGGACTGCAACAATGCCATTATCAAAAAACACACTCTAGATGAGGTCCCCTCAGATAGTGTACCAAGGACCGTATGAGACACAGAATCAGCAGTCATGTCCCTGAGATATGAGTGCACAAAGGTAGAAGTGGAAGACCAGGAGGCAGACAGACAGACATGCTCCACTGAGACATCCCTGAAAAGTGCCACCAAGGATGCAATGCTCCTAGTGGAGTGTGCCCTCAGGCCTGCTGGACGACCACTATCCACCGCCTCATAACTCCTGCGGATTGCATCAGAAATCCAGTGAGTGAGCTGCTGCACAGACAGAGGGGCCCCCTGGGCCCAACCACCATGGCAGACAAACAGCCAATGGAACTTCCTGAAAACTGCTGTGCACTCCTACGGCAGAACACACGCACAAGGCACAAGATGTGAAGGCACTCTTCTTCCCTGTTGGTATGAGTATGGGTGAAGAAAGCCCTCAGCTGTATAAGTCATGACTTGAACAAGGAGGTGATGACCTTAGGCCAGAATTGGGCACAGTTCCTTCGATCCCCTGTCATCACGGACAGACAAACAAGAGGAGTGCACAGACAAGGCACACAGATCCTCCACCCTCTTAACCTATGCCAGGGCTAAGAGGAGTGTTGTCTTAATCAACAAAACCTGCAGGTCTGCCTGATCCAGAGGTTCAAAAGGCAGATCTGCAAGGCCATCCAGCACCATTTGGAGATCTCATTTAGGAATGGAGTGTTGAATAGGGGGCCTCACCCTGTATGTGGCTCCTGGCTGTGAAGCCATCCAACCTGTTGTGGCCTGCTGTGATCAATGCTGCAAAACCCCCCAAAGTGGATGCAGCATGACCACTATCGAATAGGCCCTGCAGGAAATCTAGGATACCCTGCATAGGACACGACACAGATAGAGATCCCTGGCCTTGCACCAAACACGCATCAATGTGTCATGTAGGCCCTACAGGTGGACTGGGCACGTGCATCCTGAATAGTAACGACAACCACAGCCGGGAGGCCCAAGCTGCTCAATCTCACCCTCTCAATCTCCAGGCCATGAGGTGACATCCCAGGAGCGGATGGAAGAGAATGGCACCCCTCCCTTGCCTGACACAGAGCTGTGGGCACGTCCGGAACCAGAGAGGACACTGGGCGTTCTCCTTGTTTGCAAACAGGTCAGCCACTGGTCTTCTGAACTGTTGCCAGACCTGTGCGACTATGTACAGGGAGAGGCTCTACTCCCCCTCGAGTGGACACCCTCTGGATATCCGGTTCGCCCCTGTGTTAAGGGACCCCAGAACGTGGCGGGCCTTCAGGGAGCAGTGATGGCAATCTGCCCAGGTCAGGATAGATACCATCATCCTGTGCAGAGCTGGGGATCTGACACCCCCCTGTCTGATGAGGTAGGCCACCACTGTGGTGTAGTGTCTGACCTCACCATGACGTGATTCCCACTCAGCTGTAAGCTGAGCTGTAAGCTCCAGCAGACTGATGTGGTGGGGGGGGGGATTCAACCACATGCTTCCCATGCTGGCCTGGTCAAGATTCCTGCCCCAACTGGCCAGGGAGGCATCGGTCAGGTCTAAAGATTTCATCCAGTTGCCTGGCTGGATGCACTCCAAAAGCTGTCTGACCATCAGCATGCAAAAAGGCCTATGCGCAATGTGGCCATTCAGGATGCGCAGGTCCACTATGGGTCTCATGCCCCCTGATGTTTTGGGCACCAGCCAAAACAGGGAGAAGAAGCCTGTCCATGCCTCCAGGTGCAGAACCGCCCACCCAGAGGCCCTCTTGGCGGGCATGGAAAGAGAGGTCTGCATTATGCCGTTGAATGGAAGGACCTTTTTGTTTCATTTATGAAACATAACTGGCAGTAAAGCTAACTAGTCTTTGATAAAGGTCACTGTCGGATAAATGGAAAAAAAGAGAAATGTGTGTGGGTGTATAAGGCTTTTCAATTTGAAAAGTTAAATGCAATAATTTGGAAGCTCAGCTTTCTTTTTTCCTTTGCAGCACCTGTAATTTGAACATAATGTGAGTGGCAAATACTGTGCTACATATCACAGCCTTTTGAGTTTATCCATTACTGTAATTATACTAATGATACTTCTGTCTGTATGACTCCTATTGTCATTCTCTGTCCATTCGAGGGATCTCTACTCTGTTGCTTTCCCTCAGGTTTCTCCCTTTTCTCCCATTTAAGGGTTTTTGTGTAGTTCTGAATCAAGGGTAGATGATAGAGGTAAATAATCCTGTATGTTGTACAGATTGTAAACCCCTAACAGACAAATTTGTGATTTTGTGGATTTAAGTAAAGCTTCTTGACAATTATTGGATGGATTGTCATGAAATTTGGTTCACACGTTCATGTCCCTCACAGAGTTTTAATCACTTTGTTGATCCTTTTCATCTAGTGCTGTCATCTGGTCTGCATTTCAGTTTCAAATTTCAAGTATTGTGTGTGTATCCAAAGCGAGCCACACTGTTGGAATGGGTGACATGTTCCTTCACCACAAAGATTGCAGTCAAGGTAGTTTGTTTAGGAATGGCTCCAAAGACTAACAGTAATCATGCTGTGCTACATGTCACAGCCTTTTGACTTTGTACTGAACTTCTTTGATTTGTAGACTCCCTTTTGGAAGCCTCAAGTTTGGCATTTTGATTGTCGCCATCTTGGATTTTTGGAGCCAGAAGCGACTATATTTGAACAAGAGGTGGATCTAACCCTAACACTAGCTGCTAGCTTTGTTAGCATGGTGCATTTACAGTCTGTGGTTAACTGTGATAATGATAATGATAATTTTAGCTAGCGAAAAACATACTTAAAACCAGTAAAACAAAATGTACTTACTTGAAAAACTGAACATCCGACTCCTTAGAAGGTTGTTTAGTACAACCACACACTGAACAAGACTTTTTTTAGGCAACTAAAATGTTATATTTAACTTTCATGAACTGAAAACACACTGAAATAGCGACGGCTACACCTAAACTCTGTGAATCTGGAGTTACGCCAATGTTACGTTACCTAACCAATGTTGTTGCCATGGTAGTGAGTGACTTGTCAATCACAACGTAGCCATGCCCTAAAGCATATCCTGCTTTATTGTCTGTTTTATTCTAAATGGGACCAACATTATACCTGCTTAGCATCAGCATGTTAACATGGTCCCTGTGTGCATGTTAGCACACTAATGTTAGCATTTAGCACAAAGAGACACTGTGCTACAAGTACAGCCTCAGAAAGATGCTAGCAAGGCTGTAGACTCTTAATCTTGTTTTTTTGTATTGTATATCTTGAACATAAAACATAAAAGATTTCATAAAGTGTCAAATACCGCTCTATGTAAGTGTGGTGAAGAGTAGCACAGTGGACATAATTTTAAATGAAAATGTTCTTAAGTATTAAATGCTTTAATGCATGGTGTTTCTGTTATTTGTTCCACTCCTGGCTCATACACATGCACTCTTATGTCCTTAAATGGGATTCTATGATTGCGACCATGCTTCTGTCTGCATGCGTTTGTTTGTGTACATATCCACAATCTCAATTGTCCTGTGCCGTGTATTCTACATTTCCACAGTTTGTGTGCATGTCTGTGTGCCTCCTTGCATCAGCCAGGAGCACTGGAAACAAGCTCATCATTACTGGGTAAGAGGACAGGGTAGTAGTGAATGCAGACAGAGGGTGGGGCAGGGCAGGGAGAATGGGGAATGGGGATGCGACCATAAGTGTTAGTGATGGACTAGACAATGGAAGGTGATGTAGGATTTAAATCAACTCTTCCCTCCTCAGAGCACTGTGGAGGCTGATGGGAGAGGAAATGGCCCTGTGATGCCATCCGCTGCAATCCTGCTACTTGTGAAGCTCCGTCTGTGTGTCTACCTTTGTCTCCTTTCCTTTTTCTCTCATCTAACTTTCTGAAGTAGTGGGAGACTGGAGGTTAGAAAGTTGTGACCAGAATGTTGATAGTTGACAAAATGTAGGTGGAGAGACTGAATGAGTAATGTACTCGTCTTTGTAGTTAAGGTACATTTGAGGAAGGCACTGAACCACCAGCTTCACATTGGGCAACAGTGGAAGCCTGGCAGCTCCCAGTGGGAACGTGTGAAAGTGTAAATGTGAAGATTAAATGTGATAGCAGGATTCAAGCAACCTCTATCACCTGGCTAAACAATCTCCATTTTTGTCATTTTGTCTGTCTTTGTGTCTGTGAATTGCTCTCTGTAAAACTAATCTTAGTAAATTCTTCCTTTACACCTTCCTCTACTCTCCCTCCCACCCTTGCAGACACTTATACTGAAAAGTGGAAGCTATCTCCAAATTTCTCCATTATGCATCATCCTACTGGCCACTGGCCACAGTGGTTTATTCATTCATGAATGCTACGCAGCTGAGTGAAGTTGGTATATAATAGAGATAATGCCTTCATACTACTCCAATAGATTTTTTTAAAGCTAATTATATGGAAAGGGTTTGACATTCTATGCAGCTGGTGATGACAGGCTTTATTTCCACAGATGTGGCTAACAAAAAGCTGCAGTAGATACAGTAATGCATGCATGTTGCAGCCAAGCCCCGTTGGAATTGTGTTTGTGTGTTTTGATCCTAATTACAACTGGTATTAACATGCGATCTGATAGATACGTTACATGGATAATGACAAATGGCCATGGGGCCTTTGCATTTACTTCTGGTATTATGATCAGATCTCAATATGGTAATTGGGTAGGCGGAGCTGGATGAGTTTTCAGCCAGTCAAGGCAAGTGATACATTCTCGAGGGATTGCTACAACTTACTGTGAGACTACTAAATTATCCATAGGCTACTTTGCAGTAGCCTTGTTAATTAGGCTAATGTTTCTTATTGTCATGGTCACATATTGTCATTTGTCATTACGTGGGTTTTCATCCACCCTTTTTTAAAAAAACATTTTTATGCTTGGATGAGGCAAAAAAGGTGATTGGTACAAATTTGTGCTACTTTTGGATGTAAACCTGACTATTGTTTGGTTGCCAAATGTCAAAAAGGCGAGTTTAATCAAATATGAGCAGGTCAAAAAGAGAAGAAAGAGACTTACTGGAAGAAGCTAATCAGTGTCACGGTCACTTGGCCCTCTTCTTGAACATTGTAGCACACCCTTATGAATCTTTCAAAGTAATGCTTTTTTATGGGCTCAACATATTTTTACTCCACCAAGAAGGGTGTGTAGCATGTTGATGGGCAGCTTGAGATAGCAACAGGAGGTGTAAATAAGTCATTTTTTCCTCAGATCACCTAACTCCAATAATGGAATTTTTAAAAGAATGTTTTCACACTGGCATTTGCATTACAAATGGCATTTACACTTGGCTGAGATCCGATCACATTAGGAACCAGAACAGATGTGGCCTGTCTGATCTGATAGCATTCTGACTGCAATGTGCTCCGTGTGCATTTACACCTACATCATCATGTGTTTTACCTTATCCAGATATCTAGATACAGGCTGATTACACCTTCATTGCCTGCTTGGGCAATGAAGGTGAACAGTCTAATTGGTTGCCTACGGTACGTGACATCAAGTTTCACCTCCTCTTCTTTTGTTTTGTGCCTATATATAAAAAGTTGGTGTGACTTCTCTTATATAGACAGTGCTCTGCTCTTCCTACAAGGAAGATGAGTGGATTTTTCAGTGAGGGGAAAAAAAGAAAAAGTTTCTTTACTCCTGCTGATTTAGAGTGCATGCTCTCTGAGCTAAGACAAAACAGTGATATTTGAACAAAATTTGCAATTCTTTACAAAGTGTTCTGACAGTAAAGAGAACGAGAACAGAAAGCACATTCATAGCTCTGTAACTCCAATATGCATTGTTTATTCTACATGACAGTTTCTTGTGATAGGAATAGAAGACTCTCACTGCCATATCAACCATGTTACATAGAGATGTAAAGATTTCTGAAAGAGTAGAAATATCTGTAAAAGTCCTCTAATGGATCATGTTTTAACTAAATGTATGAGCATGTGCGTATGTGAGTGTGAGAGAAAGATGGTTCCATGATATGTTTATAATTAAACGACGTGCTGCAGCGGTGAGTGCTGACGAGTAGGATCGCAGTATATGAATGTGTGTGTGGGGGGGCAGGGGAAACACATAGAGGATGATAGATGACTTGGCCAGTTGTAATATCTCAATACCAGAGGGAGCTGTGTAACATTAAATATGGTCACATATGATTATTAATGTAGGACATATTAATAACCAGGAACATTACAAATGAAGCTGCAGTCACATATACCTTCTCCACCAAACACACACACTGAGTCACAAATGGAACATATAACTTTTGTGCTGGCAGGTGAACACAACACACCACTCATCTAACACAACGTTGATATTAGACAGTTCTGCAAAAACCCCAGATTATATTCAGCTCTAATGTTTTAGAATAGTTATCTCTGTGCATGGTACTTACAGTATGGTTAAGTTTATGGACAGACCATGGTTATGGCAAATAAACTGAGGTTTAGGTATGGTCAAGGTTAGCATAGGTCACTTTTATCATGCCATGCCCAGCCAAACTGTGATGACATGCATTTCCACTGCAGCCTCACAGTCAAGTCATATAGAGCAGGTCTATACCGTACTCTTCATGGGTTAACCATTCTGAACCATACTGTTGTGGTCTTGCTTGGTAGCAGGTTGAACGCGTCCAGCAGCTGTGCTGTGAAAATCTGTTATGCCAGCATAGCTTGAATGGTTTGCATGACTATCCCCAGCCCTATCAAAAAATGCATATAACAAAAGGTTATGGTTAGGGAAAGACTGAGGTTATGGTTTAAAAACAAAAATTAGTTGTTGATATGAGATGAGACTCTAATCTCTGGCATGAAAATTAAACATGCTCCATACCCATCTACCAACCTTACTTTCTACCTAAGCTTCTACATAAAAGACATGCTGAACTTGATAACCAGGTGAGCATACAGTCCCATTGACAACCTCTACAACACAGCAACAACATTTCACCCATATAATATAATTGTTGGACTCATATTTTTACTTAAAAGGTATTTTTAATGACATGAAGTGCTCTACTAGTGAAGTTAGAGTAGGTAAAACCCCCAGCTTCTAAAGCAATGTCAGAATCAAAGGTCAAAAAGGTTGAAACACTTAAAATGTGTGTATTTGAAAATTTCCAACATTGGCACACTGAGGCATCTGTGACAGCATCTACAATGCATGGACCCACATGGGGAAATGTGGGTCTGCATGACTTCATGACTTCAAATCATGCAGCATATATGTGACTGATTATTTACGGTCAAACAACAACTCAACCTCGTTTTATTTATGAACACCAACAGAAAAAAAGTGAGGCATCATTGAAGACTTAAGCTGATGCGGAGGTTCCCTTGAGCAAGGCATTATCACTTGACACCAGTAGAAGACTGGTTTGCTACTATAGGCAGCTGGAGTTGACAATCTGTGAAATCTTGAATAAACATTAAAAAGACAAAGAACTTTGTAAGATTCGAGTTCAAATAACTTGTCGGGATGGACTTTTTTTTTGCAGCAGACAGAGGCAGCATGTCTTTCACATCTATGTATGAGAACACACACACTCACATAAAGCCAGACAGGCAGACAGAGTCGACACACAGCTGTATATACCGTAAGCACATAGATCCGAGTAACGCTCGCTGTGCCTTGATCCTCTCTCCCTCTAGGAACTTGTCTGGCTTTAGCCTCAGCCTGCCTGAGCTTCTCATGGAAAATGACACACATGGCTCAGAACTTGCTCTCTTTCTGACACGCACATACACATGCAAACGCTTAAGCACCTTTCTGTGTGTGTGTGTGTGTGTGTGTGTGTGTGTATGTGTGTGGCTGCTCAGAGTCGTGGCAGGGTTGGGTTGTGACAGCTGAGTCTCAGGAGAGGTTGTGCAGATCAGGGCTGAGCTGAGAACCAGGGCCTGGCTGTATTAGAGGGGGAATTACACGACAGCAGCCCCACGTGAGAGTCTTATCTCCTGGCTGCTGCCTCTCCCACAGCCCCTTCCCCCTGGAGCCCTTGGGGGAGGATACATGTCTGTCTAACTTACCCCTGACTGTCTGTCTAACTTACCCGCTGTCTGTCTGTCTGACTTACCCCTGACTGTTTGTCTGACTTACCTGTTCTTCAGCATCCACATTTTTAATATAGTTTAGAGTTTTTTCCCCCCAACATTTTCTGTGTTTTACAGCAAAAATACACATTTGCAGCTCATTTAGATGTGGTAGCAACTGCTTTGTGCCAGCCCACACCGCCTTTAATGTGAATATTCCAAATAGTGTATATAGAGTAGTCTACATCCACTTCAAAGCTGGTAAAATTTATAAACACATATTTTTCTCTCTTTTTGTTTAAGTTTACCATCCTCACTGGGCCAGAGTTTTCCTCACTGGAAAACAAAGCCTTTGCAAAACAGTGCCAAACCTGCTCATTTTATTTGTCAGTGTAGTCAATCATACAGTACAGTTGCTGTTGTAAACCAGTATTTATTTAATTTTGTCTGACAACGTCATGATCATAAAATAATGATGTGATCAGCTGGGACTAAATGACTATTTCATACTTATTCTGTTGTCTGACAACAGAAATAGAGAATTATGTAAATCAGAACAACTGAGAACAACTGAACTTGGATGTTTTAAAACACACCATAGGTTATACTAGAGGAGGAACTGGACTGTGTCTGTCCTGCTCCTTAGCAGAGGTTTTCTATGATGCACAGTTTTGTTGTTTGCCAGGAGGATGAATACAAAGAGATGTGGTAGCAGGAAAACATTCCCTCTCCCTTCCTCTCTCTCTTTCTCCATTTTTCTGTCTCTTTCCCTCACTACATGTTTCCTAGAAAAAATGGTTAGAGATGCAAATTAGCTTAGCAGCTTTAATCTGGTCAGTGCATCAAATGGTGACATTTATGTTTGAACCTTTAAAAAATAAATAAATATAAATATAAATATATATATATATATATATATATATATATATATATATATATATATATATATATATACACACACACACACACACACACACACACACACACATAAATATATAAATATAGTCAACTGGCCAATGAATTTGGGCATTTATATACATTCAGAACTGAATTTCACAATTAAGAAATGTGAGCTGCTCCAGCAAAAATAGACTCAGCATGTAAAGATAACAGAGTGAAGAAAAAAGACACAGGCTAGACGCTCCACTCACACATTCACTCACTTACACACACACACACACACAGTCGCATTTCCATCACTTCAGAGGACATTACATTGACTTACGTTCATTTTCTGAAGACTGACCTTTACCCCAACCTTAATATAACCCTAAATTTACCTTAAAGTCCCCGTAAAGCCATAATAAATATGTTTTCTGAGTTTTTCACACTACAGAACAATGTGTAATTAACCAACCAGCCAAATTTGAATGATTAAAAAAATCACCAAGTATATAAAATTTGGTTTCAAAATCATAGTAAAATAAGGATTATTCTCTGCTCTGAAACGCTGAGGGCGTGTCCACTGAAAGCACTGAAAGCACGGCCCAACTGAACAGCCTCTGAGTTAACAATATACCAAACTCCTGTATAAAAATACACAATTTAAAATAGGCCTTGTTTGTAGGTTTAAGACAAGCAACATGGATGATAATTTAAAAATAAAGTAATGTTAGGAGCCACTGTTTAATTTGGCACATATTTTGTAGGTAAATGTGGACTTGTTTCAGTAAAAATGAAACAAGTAACGTAACATGTAACAAGCGATCCATCACCAATTATCGTTATGTTAAATTGTCTTTTTTTCAATGGAGTTCAGTACACTTAATGTTACTCACTTCTCTGCCGAAAAGTGGCTTCATTGTGGCTGTCAACCTTTGAGCAATTAGTGCTTTTTGGTGAAGTGCTGCCCAGAAAACGCTCTCTCTCTGGCGGGGGCCCTCCCAGCCAAACAGCCGGTGCTGAAGCTGAAGCTGCTGGTGGTGCTTCCCATCAACAGATGCTTCAGTTGGATTCAAAATAACTCTTTGAGCGCTAATGTTGATCGAAAATGGCCAAAGTGAATCCAAGTTGTCTCTGATGAAAGTTTGTAAAACCACACAGTGTAAAAATAGCAAATATGAGTGTGTGAGCTCTAGTGTTTATATAGTGGGGGAGGGGTCATGCTAGTCACCCCTCTGTGTCATCGAGCCACCATTTCAAGCCCACCCAAAAAATCCTGAAAACAGAAATGGTGAAAAACAGTTTAACGCTCTAACTCCACAATTCAGTACTACATAGTCAAGTCTTTTCACATGTTTTCAGCAATTATTTTCTATTTTCAAAATAAATCTCTGATATTCATTTACACAGACTTTAATCCAGGAACACACTACAAGACTTAAAATTCTACCTCACTGACCAAGAATTCATTGATCAAAATTGATAGACTTTCAGATTGTGACTTTTAATCAGCTCAAACTACAGAATTTCCAGATTACAGCTGAAAACTAAACAAGTTTGAAATAATTGACTTGTCTAATGTTCATTCAGGATGGAGGTAACTCAAACACTTAACCCTTGCACACTACAAGATGCACATGTGCTGAGTGTCCATTGAGACCAGCCCTCATTTTCGCAGATCAGTGCAGACTCTTTACAATCCTGAAAAACCAGGCACCGTAGATAAACTGAGGCTACAATCTGGTTTTGAATCATGTAGAGAGTTTCTGGCTCTACTCACTGACTAACTTTCTGTCTGACTGGCGGGCTAACTTATTGTCTGTCTCTCTCTCTGTCTGCTCCTCCGTCTGTCTGCAGGGAGACTGTCATAGCAGCAATGATAAGACAGCTGTTAACACCAGGCTTAACAATGAGGATAGGTGTGAGTGTGTGTGTGTGTTTGTGTGTGTGTGCGCTTGTGTGTGTGTGTGGATAATGTGGGAGCACACACACACTCACACACTCGGAACACTCCTATCACTCATTCATCCCACTAGAGTGCTTAGCGTTTCACTTCGTGCTAGCTGGCAGATGGTGATGCTATGGGCAATCACACTGCTTTATGAGAGAGAAAGAGAGAGAGAGAGAGAGAGAGAGAGAGAGAGAGAGAGAGAGAGAGCAACCAGACAGACTAAGCTATAGAATGACAAAGCATTCATTGTACGGGTATACCAGGAAAACGAAGTCAGATTCAAATAAACAGAAAAACAAAAAAGCATTTGTTGTTTACTCAAATCAGCCTATGTTGATTGCCGTTAGGGAAATGTGGTTGTGCAGATAATCTCTGTTGTCTGTCCGTATCAATGGAGGAGGTTTCAATGGATTATTATAGTGCAAAACATCTTTGGGAGGAGATCCCTCTGTATGGATGCGTCAACTAAGTGTGCAACTTTGACACAGGAGACCACTGATTGCATGCCCTTTACGACTAACAGTCGACATTGGTGTTATATACCCTACCTAAACACGTAGAGTGTTAGAAATGATACTTTGACAATAATCTTTAGCACTATTAATTCACTTTTTGGCCACTTAGAAGCAGCAGAACTAGCTGTAAACACAACATTGACATTTTGTTCAACTTTTGAAGTTGGTGAAGATGTTTTAGCAAACAGTTGACTATTAAAACATCTATCAGTCACAGAGGAACATTAATTTTGAGTCATGTTTCTGTCCACCTCAAAGTCCAATATTCACTGTCCTCTGTTTTGGTCTCCACCAACTTCTGAAAAAAATATCTCTTGTTAGCAGTTAAATGCTCTGCTATGTTCACCAGCTAGTCACTAAGTTTGTCTCTCTGCCGTTTGGTGCTGAGCAGGTAATGTCCTGTGGGTTTATCAGTGTTTTGAAATCAGCTGCCGGCAGCTTCTGTAAATATGGTTGATGAGAGCAGTGAGACTGAACCAAAACAGATATAGTGTGGGTCGAAATAATCTGAAAAAGCTAAAAGAGGCTAAAATGCTCTGTAGCACTGAGGGGAAGTGCGGTTTTGGGTGATAATTTGTCACAATGAGCAACTCCTTCCTCATTAAATCCATTGTTAATATAAAAATATTGATTAGTTCAACTTTATCTCAAGGTCTGCTCACTAGTTTTTTCTAAAGCTTTCAACTGGTTGGTACTCTGGTTGGATCCACACGGAGAGCTGGGGCTAGCTGGGAGGCTAGTGGAGTATTAGCTGCAGCATGTCCGGGGGGAAGCACAGCCAGCTAGCCTCAGCTAGCCTCCCAGCTAGCCCCGGCTCTCTGTGTGGTTCCAACCAGAGTACCGACCCCCATTTGTTATTCATTAATAGTACTGTCTTTTGTTTTTCTTGTTTGCCTCCTTTTATTTTACACATCTATTCCTGTTTAAGGTTCTTAATGTCTCTCTTTTTTATCTTTTCAATGTGAAGCACTTTGAGTGCATTTTTTTGTATGAAAGGTGCTATACAAATAAAGTTACTGTTATTATTATTATTATTATTGTTATTATTATTATTATTATTATTATTATTATTATTATTATTATTATTATTATTCAGGTTAAAATGGGAAGAAGCACAGGGTCCAGGAAGTACCAGGACTGTCAAAGTGATACAGTCCGCAGAGCTGTACAGGTAGGAAACACCTCAGCTGACAGGATGTACCACTCAGTTTGAAAAATCTTCTTCTTTTTGGTTGGTGGTTGGCAACCAGTGTATTAGGTGCATTACTACTGCTCCACCCACTTTGCAGGTTCATTAAAATTTTAATGCTGAGCTCCTGAACTCCAGTCTTCCTAAGTTCTTTCTTAATATATTGTCTTGATCATATTTAGCACAATCTATGATTGCATGCATAATAGTCTCCCCAGCCAGGTGGAAAAAAATATGTGCATATATTGGTATCGGCATCAGCGATTGGCCAAACTGAGTTGGAAAATATCGGCATATTGGATATTGCCAAAAATCCAATATCACGCATCCCTAAACAAGATAAATGCTTAAAAAATACATTCCTAATGAAACCGAAAAAGTACACAGCAAATTTCTGGAATTGAATAATCTTGCATTAGACAAAATAGTGTGAAAGGGTTATATTTTTTTGGGGTTTATTTTCTAAATTAGACTACAGCGTGTGTTTATGGATACTCTTTGGCAGTGTAATATTTTGGTGTTCATTCATTGAGTGTTGAGGAGCGTTATTCAACAGTACTCCAGGTGTTGACTGATCTTTACAGCTTTGTTGCGCGCCTATCAGTCATCACTTGGACTTCATCGTGAGGCAGGTAAAAGTGCCATTTTACTCAAACTATATCTTAGTCTGTGAGGGACTTTCTATCAGTGTAACACTTTTGTATATTTTTGCTGAGACGATCTCGCTAGCCAGCTGCTGAAGTTAATGCTTGCCCAAAAATTGTCGAATGTGCTGAATATAACTCGATGGCTTCTCGCATGTCACTTGTACCGATTCATGCATGAAATGAATGTTGTACTCCTCATTACTTCTGTTTCTGTGCTCCGTCTTCAACCCATTGAAGACAGCCTTCACCACCATAGTCTAGCAATACCAGACAATAGGAGATCTCTGCCTACTGAAGTCCGGGGGTTTCTGAATGCACGGTACTTGCTTGAATTGCAGTGAGAACGGCCGCTAACAAACCTGCGCCACTTGCATTTTGTCAAGGACATGCCTTACTAAATGATGCTCTCCCCCCTTTCTCCTCTGTAGCGAACTGCATGTCACCGCCAGGGCTCAGCAGCCAGCCGTTCTGAACAGGGCT
The DNA here is from genome assembly GCF_914725855.1 of Thunnus albacares. Lineage (NCBI taxonomy): Eukaryota > Metazoa > Chordata > Actinopteri > Scombriformes > Scombridae > Thunnus > Thunnus albacares. The sequence goes on along the minus strand of NC_058106.1, from coordinate 6,254,913 downwards.
GTTAGGACATGATGAGAAGGCTGCTGTTGTGCTTGATCCTTGTGGTATTTTGATCAAAGCATGTCAGATACATTTTATTAACACCCCAGGGAACTGTGTTAACTTTTGGGAAATGGCCCCTTTAAATGATGTTTTCTTCAGTTAAAATAAATAAACAGCACATAATTGATCAGTTTAACATCCATTTTTGCTGTTGAAATGCACTCTGCATGGAACACTGTTGATTGCCTGTTAGCCCTTATGATCTTCCATACACAGATGGAGGTGTTACTTTCCCCCACTTTTTTCAAATACTACCGATGTCTAAAAGACATCAGTTAAAGTGTAGACTGTCCAGTGGATATTCCCCCAGTGAATGAGCATACAAACATGCTTGTCTGGGTCTTAACAACAGAGGAGTGGTCACTGACGTGCAATGAAGGGCAAAAAGAAAAAAAAACAGGTGCACGCATGTGATACGAGCACGGAGAATAGTATCCATGAGCGGAAAAGCATCCTTGTGAGGGCGCATTTCTGCTCTTTATGCACAAATGGTCCCGTGAGCACAGGGCTGTGACAAGCGCAAACTCGACCCTCCCTACACACACGCAACTGCTCAACACTCACTTACTTGTCAAGTTGCCTTTTAGACTTTGGAGGCAGGGATGGAAAAGACATTCCGCTCCTTTGATTGGTCACTTTGAATATTGACCATGACCTTTGATTGGCTGTTTGGTTTGATCACTGACACAGTCGAAGACAGGCAGCTGCCTGAGAGAACACATGGGAGACATATATAATATTTAAAATATTAACCTTGATTGTGGAGGACATAGAAGAGGGTTTAACGCATCACAAACACTGTTTGATCACAAACATACCTTTGATATTTGGTGACCTGGTACCAGAGGATGATTTTCATTGGTGCTTGTTGCTCTTGTTGCTGAACATTATAAACACTGTGCTCTCATACTCTATCACCAAAGGGATGACTGTGCATTTAAAGCACCTTATTATTGAACATCATCAGCTCTTCAAAGAACTGTACCCGTCAAACAACTTGATTCCAAACCATCATTTCATGGTCCACTATCTGAGCTACATTCAAAAATTGGACTGGATATCTGGGCCATGAGATTTGAAGTCAAACACAAATTTTTCAAAGACTGAAGAACTTCAAGAATTTGACAGCATCACTTGTGAAGATACATCAGTTTGCAGTAGCTTATCATTGGGAATGCTTGACTTCAAAAACAGTTGAGTCTGGTCCAGTCAAACTGTGTTTACTTTAAACACTAGAATATACAGAAGATATATCTGCATATCTTAACATTAATTCACAAGCTACTGACAACCTCACAAACTGGGAAAAGTGTGGAGTTGAATATCATGTTGGCCTGTTTGCACAAGCACTGATAAAAACATGCTGGTGTTCAGCAAAATAACCTCTATCATTTTGCACAACGATAAAGTTGTTTTTGTTTTGGTTGAGCATGAAACTTTTTCCATGATCATTTACATGCTTTCCAAGTAAGTGAAAACATTCCTAGGAAGATACTTGTTGTAGAAAGGGATAGATTAAGACATTTCAAGTCTGGCCCACAAGGACATTTTGATGCTCAAATGTCCTATGGGTGTGATTCACATTTTTATGTTGTGTCAGAAAGTTGTATTATTAATTTGTCAATATTGTTGGCTTAATGAAATCTATATGGAATTGATCCTTGCTTTTATGTGCACATTTATGTATTTTAATTACAGGTTTAAAGTCTACTCCATGTTAACACAGTCCTGCATTACAGAGAAGTTATTTTTTGTAATCTTATTAGACGTCTGTACAGTGAACAAGGTTGTTATACAATGTTTGCACTTTACTAACACTGTTAGTGAAGAACCCACTTTATTCAAAATGTAACTTGTTACACAAGTAAGTATCCATGCGCATGCATTGTGAACATACTGTATGGATGTGTTAAATTATATTAATCAATATGGTGTTTTTTGTAGTCATTCTCAACTAAAACCTTTTTAGTGTTTTGACATATCTCATCAGTGTTTTGACTGTTAACAATATGGAAGAGTTCACATTGAATTATATTTAATGAGTTATATTTTACTCTGCATAGGATTTGTGTTTTAACTCCCACAAGAGTTCAGTTTTAACTCCTGAACAGGGTTAAAAGATCAACTCCCAGAAAAGAGTTACTTTAACTCTGACCTAGACTGTATTCGATGTACACTCAAATTGAGTTGATTTGAATGCACAGAGTTTATTTCAAAAGCCGGAATTTGCTGTAGCTAAAGCTAAACAAACTGGCATACAAAGCAATATGCCTTACACAGACACACACTTACACACTATCTTTGTCTAATACATTATCTTCACCTTTGGTATTTCTCTCAGACACTGGCTTTTTAATGCATACACACCCACAGTCTGACTGTTGTGATGTATGTGTGTTTGTGCGTGTGTTTGCGTGTGTGTAAAATAAATTTCTTCACTTTTTTTTTGGTAAATGTTACTTCCTATGTATATGTGGACATATGTGGGTTCCAGTGATTACATATTCTGTAAGCGTATTTGTGTGTATTTGAGTGTATTTCAGTGCAAGGTGTATATTGCTATTTCATGACAAGAGCGACAGATGAATCCACAAGTCCTGTGGTTCCTTTGCTTTAGTGGCTGGCATACTTCCTACTGCAACATGACAATGGAGCCTCCATGGATAAATCAGCTTCTCTTCTGCCTAGAAACAAGAGCTCTGGAAAATGGCCCAGATTCCAACACACTGGACCCTGATTGGTCCAGACCAGGTTCACTTTTACATCTTGCAGGTGCAACATCTTTTTATTCATGTGAAAGGACAAACCTGTTTAACATGCTTTGTCTGTGCATGTGTTTGGGGCATCTTAAACATAAAAATGCAAAAGATGGATTTTGTTTGTATTTTGTTCATCTGGGCATTGAACTCAATAAAACTCAAATAGTTACCTTTGAAATATCTCAATTACCCCCCCCCCCATATATATATATATATATATATATATATATATATATATATATACACACACACACACACACACATATATATATGTATGTGTGTGTATGTATATATATATATGTATGTATATGTATGTATATGTATATATATATATATATATATATATATATATATATATATATATATATACACACACACACACACACACACACACACACATATATATGTATGTGTATGTATATATATATATATATATATATATGTACACATACACACACATACACAGACATATATATACAGTTATTGAACAGTTATCGAACAGTTATTTGAATGAGCTTGACTTTGAAGAGAGAGAAGAGATTTTATCAGTTAGATGGGATATATTTTTCCACAATAAATGATATTCCTGTAAATTACAATTGAGCAGATGTGTTGAAGTTTCCCCTGACTTTTTATCTGGCAACACCAGCTGTTTGACATTTTTGGCTTTTAGTCAAATATATTGGATGGATTGCCATGAAATTTAGATGTCAACGATGTCTGGAGGACGAATCCCAATGACTTTTGTGATTCCATGACTTTTCCTCTAGTGCCACAGGTAGGTCAAAATTTTCACTTATCCTGTAAGCATCTACCAGATGGATGAGCAAAAAAATGGCATTCATGGTTCCCAGACTAGGAATCCTAATGATTTTGGTGATCACCTGGCTTTTCACACATTCATGTCCCTCTCAGGATGCTTTATATAGATTTTGTTGACCTCTTTTTCCTCTAGCCCCATCATCAAGTCAGACATCGAGTTTGCTCAATACTTTATGACAAAAGTACCTGCAAAAATAATGACATTATGACATGAGGTTTCCTTTAACCATGATGACATTGTTTTCCTAACTTTGAGCAAGTGCTTCTCCTAACCAAATTGTTTTGGTTGCCTTAACTAGACATTAACCATACCAGGTGACAGATCAGTAATGCTAGTGAGTCATTTTTTAAATAATCATATGGGTTTTTTTTTTTTTTTTTTTGGAAGACACTGACGGCCTGTTTTGTTGTTTGGGTATAAGAACTTCTTGGATAGATTCTGCAGAGAATGTCCTTATTGTTTTAAACCCATCCATCAAGGTCTTTGTAAGCTGACATCTGAATCAAGAACAGAAGCCTGAACGGAACTTGTTTTGTGTTTAGGTTGTTTGGAGAATCCACTCAATAATGTGCTAAACATGAGTAACATAATTTTTTTAAAAAGAAACAAGCTCCAGCCAGCTGTCTGGGCGAGAGAACGCTATGCATGCTCAATGAAACATATTCTTTGACCCTTGCCAAGTCCTGCCATGTCAATTGACCAATGCCTCACTGAGATATTAAACACCCCAACTTTGTCAGTATTTAGCCTCTATTCAGAGTAAAACTGTGCAAAAATCTGTGCAAAAACTGTGGTCCTGGAAGCCTTCAATCATACCGATTTACCATACATCTCTATTTCCTAGGCAGAGGATGGCGTTGAGCATTATTCAATAGGCAACTTCGATATCAACGGCGTCGTCTGGCGCTCAGGGTCAGGGATGATATGAGTCGTCTCTGACATGATAAATGTGTTTTTCTCCCCCTGCTCACACCTTCTCAAAGAGAAACATAATAACAAAAGTTTTCTTCCAAACTGAGAAAAAAAACTTTTCTTTCTTTCTCTCTTTCTGTCTTTCCTTTTTCTGCTGCCTCCCTCCTTTAACACCCCACCAGCTCCCGTCTTCTTCCTCTCAAGACAGAGAGGGAAGACGGGGTGATTTGGGGGGGTGTCTGATTGCTATGCATTGTTTAGTTTCTTTCATTAATGCTGGGTGCCAGTCGAGGGCTACAGATGAACAATAGCAGGGGCCCCAGGCGTGGATCAATAGCAGATTGCTGATAGTGCCCCGTCCATTCTCCCCACCAGATTACATGATAAATGGGTCAGTCCATACACAGTGACAGGCCCAGGGCTAGCAGGGCCCAGGTAAGGCCCTACGTCTTCTGGATATCACATCCTCCATGTGTATGTGTGTGCTCGGGTGTGTGTGACAGAGTGGGTGTGTGGGTGATGGTACAAGTGTGTATTTCAGTTGCTGTGTGTTTATGTAACAGCATGTGTGCACACGCACAATGGTGTTGAGTTCATATTTGTGAGGGTGACCGTTGAATGGTTTTCGTACGAGTGTGTGTGACTGCATATGTGTAGTTCTGTATGTATGTGTTGTGTCTGTTTGAGAGTGCACGAGAGTCCATACAGATGTTTTTATCACTGTGTTATACAAAGATATTAATATGAACCAGATCAAGAATGCACAAAACCAGATTTTCAGATTCTTATATTTACAACAAAATTCATACATTACTAATAAAGCACAAGTAATTGTAAACTACAAGAGTCTTTCTGACCCTCTTTTCCAAATTTTGGGATGACCGTAGCTGACTAAAAGATGTAAAAAAAAAAAAATACAAGAAACATTCCAATTTTTGATCTGTAAGACATAATATTTCATGTTTCTGTCAAGCCCTTTAATGAAAAGTTTACACTCTGACTCTAACTTCAATGATTTCTTCATCTAAACCATCAACCTGTCTCTTAAGACCCCATCCCAACTAGGCTGCTTAAGGAAGTTTTACCCTTAGTTAGCACTTCTTTACTAGATATGATCAATCTATCTTTATTAACAGGCTATATACCACAGTCCTGTAAAGTAGCTGTATTTAAACCTCTTCTTAAAATGCCAACTGTTGATCCAGGTGTTTTAGCAAATTATTGACCCATATCTAACCTTCCCTTTCTCTCTAAGATCCTTGAGAAAGCAGTCGCCAATCAGTTGTATGACTTTATACATAACAATAGTTTATTTGAGGATTCCCATTAAAAGAAGATCGATTTCAGTTTGTACACATTAACAATGAATCCTCCATGCGTGTAAAAGTTAGACAAAGAGTTCCACAAGGTTCTTTGCTTGGACCAATACCCTTCACCTTATATATGCTTCCTTTAGATAAGATCATTAGGAAATACTCTATAAATTTTCTTTGTTAAGTAGATGATACCAAAAGATATTGTGCTTGGCCCTAAATACCTTAGAAACACATTATCTAATGATATAGCTACTCTGGATGGCATTACCCTGGCCTCCAGCATCACTGTGGGGAATCTGGGAGTTATCTTTGATCAGGATATGTCCTTTAACTCCCACGTAAAACAAATTTCAAGGACTGCCTTTTTCACTCACGAACATTGCAAAAATCAGTCTCATCCTGTCCTGAAAAACTAGCTCGCGTATTTGTTACTTCTAGGCTGGATTATTGCATTTCCTTATTATCAGGCTGCCCTAACAAGTCTCTAAAGACTCTCCAGCTGGTCCAGAATGCAGCTGCATGTGTACTGACAAAAACTAGAGAAAGAGATCCTATCCCTCACATTTTAGCTTCTCTGCATTGGCTCCCTGTAAAATCCAGAATAGAATTCAAAATCCTTCTGCTCACCTACAAAGCCCTTAATGGTCAGGCACCATCATATCTTAAAGAGCTCTAGTACCTTATTATCCCACTAGAACACTGCACTCCCAGAATGCACGTTTACTTGTGGCTCCTAGAGTCTCCAAAAGTAGAATGGGATGTCCAGCCCAATGCTACCACTATTATTATAAGTCATATTTCTATTATTGTTATTGTTGTTATTGTTATTGCAGTGTTTCTCTGTGTCTCTCTTTCCCCTCTCCCCCTCCCTCTTTCTCTCTCTACCCAACCGGTCCAGGCAGATGGCCGTCCACCTAGAGCCCGGTTCTGCTTGAAGTTTCTTCACTTTAAAGGGGAGTTTTGCGGCTGTCACAAAGTGCTTGCTCATGGGGGAATGCTGGGTCTCTGTAAATTAAAGAGTACGGTCTAGACCTGCTCTATGTGAAAAGTGCCCTGAGATACCTTCTGTTGTAATTTGCCGCTATATAAATAAAATTGACTTGACAGTAAGTCATCACATATTTTTATATCTCCAAACATCAAGCTACTGTAGAAAAAGAAAAAAAAACTGTGCTTAATTGGTTTCTAGATAAACAAATCAAAGTCAATTTACTAGCTTTCTCAGGAACTTTCAACTTTATCACAGTCCTTTTTTTTATGCTTATCATCTGAGCATGGATGAGATGTCCTTAATGTGCTATGGATATGATCATAACAGAAACTGAGCTCGCCTGTCAACAGATCCATTCATGCCATTTTTCTTCACACTTAAGATAATAAAAGCTTGCTTCTAATGATGTTAACATTACTGTGCACAATGAAGTTATTTCTGTAGCTATATCAACCTCCTCAAACATGTAATAAAGTTCATTGTTCATGGAGAGATGTGTGATATACTCCACATAAACACCTTCTTATCTTTTCTATCTTCTATTTTAATCAGGTGGTTCCACAATCACATCATTTCACATTTCTGTTGTGTTGACCCATGCACTCAGCTCACGTCTCCTTGAATCACCAATTAAGTGGATGTGAGTGTATGTTTTCTTGTGTCCTTGTACAGTACGCCATGTGTGAATGCATGTTCACACACCTGAGAGTGTGAGACCTGCTTTCTTTTTACAGTATGTGTGTATCTGTTTGTGTCTTTTCTGTTTTCGGCAATATGATGTGAGTATGATTGCTTGTGCTGCTCTGTGTGTATATGTATTTGTGAAAGTGGATGTGTGTGCCTGTATGTATGTATGTATGTGTGTGTGTAGCACCGAAACAATGACTCTCCTATAATGGACACAGAGAGGACCAGGGCAGATAAAAGGTTCCAAATTGGCAATTTACTGTAGCTACAGTATGACACAGTGTCAGCAGGGCCTCAGTCTAATAGGGGTTAAAAACCTTAGGCAGAGCAAAAAGCAGCGCCTTGCTCTGCGTTGAACCACAACATGAGTTAAGGCAAACATACAAATTGATCCCGTGTTCCGCGATCGACGTTTCCAATTATTTTCCTCCTTCCTGGCAATAACACATCACCGCAACAGCGTCTGTTATTTCTCGGTCGCATGTTCAAAACAAATGCTTGGGTATGTTCCCCCCTCAAGCCATGCATCCGTCATGGCTTTTGTGATTTGTGTGATATTTTCCATAAAATAGATGAGAGTGAAACAAAGTGAAAGTTGCTATAATTCAAGGTCCTTTAGTAAAGCTGGGGAACACCGCTGGCTAGTTAATCTACTCATTGACACGTTGTCCTCTGTGGCGGCTGAAGGACGGTCTTTAGACTAATGACCACACATATGGCACGTCGCCCATTTAAAAGAGAAACAAACACCTCCTGGCCATGGAAGTGCGTGAACACGTGGTGCAACGATGTGTGGAGACATGAAACACACGCATGCATACTTATACGCACACAGACGCAAACACACTTGTCTGTCGCTTTTTTCCAGACACACAAAGTCACATACACATTGAAACAGGAAGTGGCAGATGGACGGATGGATCTTAAAATAATTACTGACATTTTCATGTGAGCTTGATGTAACACAATAATGATTCCACTGGAAACTTTTTCATTTGATAAGAATTTTAAGATCACCTTCAGACACTTTGTAGTGATGAACGTCGTACCAAATAGACACCTTCCCTTAGGAGTATCTGACAGCACCCTAAACCCCACCAGCCACCACCCAACTTACACTTCCTCATTTCTCTTTGTCCTATTGTTCTCTGTTTTCTTTCTGTCCTCTTTTTACAGGGACAAAGAAAACAGACAGGCCAATACTTTAAAGGTGTGTGATTAGGTGTCTGCTGTACTCGTCCTCTGACGCCGTGGATTTTGTAATTGATGGAGGGTGGAAGTTCAAGATAGATGGGGTGCTTGAGAGCTTTGGGATTTTGACAAAAATAAACTACTTTTTTAGGACAGCTGATGTGACATGATGAGGGATTAGTGTGTGTGTGTATGTGTGTGTGTGTGTGTGTGTTTCATTCTTGTCCTCCAAAGTGAGGACATTATGATTGCTGCCCCTTCTGTCAGACTTTATTTTGATGTAACAACTTGGATTTAAGGTAAAGATTGTTTTTTATGTTGTCATAATATGAATGTTACCCAATGCAAGGTCCCTAGAAGTGCGGAAATATCTGAGTTGGATGTGTTACCATGTCAGTCTCCATTCACTACATTTTGCCATACAGTGTCAAATTCATTTGTTTGCATTTGTTCCACTGTGATAATCTCAGGTTTGTTTAGCAGGAGTGTGTGTCCACTCCCTGGGGTGTGTGTGCTGCAGGGATCACTGTCACACAGCTGACAGTCTCTGTACGCTGTTTATACACCTTCAACACAATTACACAAACCCTCCTGTACAGCTGCTAAACCTGCACTCACAGCTGCATTTTCTGTCTGCATTCATCATGTTGGGGCACAGAGTGACACTGCATAAATCCATGAGTAGAAATACACGTTATATGTTTCTTGAAAAGTAAAAACCCTCTTTCTGATACTGTAGTGTTTGTTACGTAAAGCTTAGTAGGATATCATCTACTTCTTCTTCATGGACGCCACATTTAAAACATAATCAACTGATTAGCCAGTCAGACTGGAGGGAATCTTGACTAGATGACACATGAAGTGTTGAGCAGTAAAATAAGAGGAATATTTTTCCAAAGTGCCAAACCTCTTGTAATAACTAAAAGGATGGTGGGAGTTGGCAAATAATGGCCTGTGCACCAAATATGGGCCACTATCAAAATGATTTCCCCCTTCATTGAAATACATTTTTTCCCATAATAGGCTACAACATATATGTGATGGTAACTGTATCCAGAATGTAATCTGAAACAGATGATATATTAAACTTTGAGACTTTATAACTTTTAAATTTGACAGCATTTAAGCCAAACGATTTGCATCAGAGTAAGACAAATGATGATGACACTGATTTTATTTTATTTTTTGTCACAGCAAAAGTTGTTGCAAAGAAGACACAAGACAAAAGTTTGTCTTTGGAAAAGACAGTATTGTAAGGGTGACATGTTCATTGTTGGATATCACTGTGTTCAGAGACGTTGGTTCAGTTTGAGAACTAAGGATAAAAAGGATTGTTTAAGTGCAGCCACTGAGGATTGCCAGGGTGTGGGGAGAGTAAGATGTTGTGATATTTGTTGTTTTTCCTGCCACATTGGTGAGTGAAGGTTAGTCTATACGCAAGAATCTCAGACGCTAGTTCAGAGCTAACAGTGCAGTCATAGTAGCCTAAGAAATCAAATAACATCTCATCGTCTTCTTATTGAGGGACACTACAGTATTATGGACAGTCCATTCTTCTTTAAACTTCAGCTTTCATTGTCCACAGAGATACTGGCTTTGATTGTGGCCAGATTAGTGTAAGGCCTAATGAATCAATTAAAGAGATAATGTACAATCCACTTTAGGTATACTGCAGCTGCTGGGTCTAAGCTTGGCTCCTGGCTAGTCAAGACTTGAAGCTAATGCTATGACAATAAGAACTGAAGCATCCAATCAGTTTTATAAATACACATTTATAAATTTGAAATGAATTCCTATCCATTTATCAATCCATTTTTTATATTCGCTTCATCCTGTTTAGGGTTTCGGGGGTGGAGCATATCCCAGCACAAATAGACAAGAGGTGGTGTAGACAGACAAAAACCCCTATTTTTGGTCCTCTTAGCGTTATACTGACTGCTACAGCAGTTTGAGTGTGCGCCAGTCAATGAAAATTTCCACATCAGGGCAACATGCAACCACTGACCTGTTGCTGTGAGACAGGAAACAGGGCTAACCACTGAGCCACTGTGCCAACATTTAATTTTCAAACAAATAAAAATGATTAATATTGAAATAGACAAATAATTCAAACTATAGGTCTGTGTCTGTGTCTGTGTTTGTAAAACTGTGCTGGCCCCAATAAACAGTGCTAAAATGACTGCTGAGCACTATGATAATAGGATAATGATTAAGTGCATGCAAGGTGTCTGACATATAAAATACATGCAGGATCAAAAATGATCAAAATATGAAATATGAAAAAACACTGTGAGTATGTTTGAGCAAAGTCTCTTAGTCTGTCTGAGTTGAGAAATGAACATTTTAAGAAACCCTACCCTGCATCCTCTCTGTGTTTGATACTGATACTTATTCACACAACTCCATGTAGAACACTTAAGACATCTGAGAGAGAGATAGAAAGAAAGAAAGAAAAGAATCACTTGCACTGTAGATTGAAAGCCTTGATCACCACTCTTCAATAAATGTACTTCCCTGACACACACAGACACACACACACACTCAGATATACACACACCCATAACCTGAAGAACCACAAAGTGAGGGGGGAAATGGAAGTGAAGGAGAGGGAATGATGATGAGAGAAGGTGAAAGACTGCAGGCCACTAGAATAATCCTCCAGTCTTTAATTAAAACTTCCTAATGATCACAGGGAGAGCGACAGAGTGGAGATGGGGGAGAGAGAGAGAGAGAGACGAAGAGATAAAGAGCATGGGAGAGATGAAAAGTCATTTTTTCTTCCACTTTTTACTTTAATTCCTTCTTTCCTGACATCAAGCCCCTTATCTATCCCCATCAGCCCTCCACCCCCCAACACCACAACACACACACACACACACACACACACACACACACACACAATGTTTCAACTAACATTTGTCAGTCATTTAACTGTAAGCAGATGAAACGCTAACATGTACGGATGCTCAAAGACAGTGGTTTTCAAGCAGTTTCATGTCACAGAGCCTGAAACAGACTCACAATGGGCTCCATGGACCCTCATCTGAGAAGACTTTGGAACCAGTATGAGAAGATTTCTGTTCTTACTGAACTGTGGAACTGTCTACACCTTTCACAGGGGCATCATGGTGATGAAAGCGATCCTATATTGAGCATGATTACTATTACATCTCAGGTGTACACTTGTCATGCATCAATGGACAAACATTTGTTACGTCACTGATTCTAGGATATCACATAAAGGGATGCACTGGTCTTATATAACTATAAAGGTTTAAAACCTGTTGCCCTATCAGACTTTTTAATTATGCTGGCAGCACGGCTCTAGGGATGGCAATGCCTGTCAGTTGGTCGGTCCACCACTTTGGTCCAGACTGAAATATCTCAACAACTATTGGAGGAATTACTCATGAAACATTTATTTTCTGAAGATACATGACTTTCACAGGACGAGTTGATGTGTGGGTGTATGCTATTTCCATGTGCCTATGACCTTCCATGAGACCCATGACCAATGATGTACATACAGAACTTCCCTCACAATTTCCACTCACAAACTATGCAACAATGATCAGATTAGACAGATGTGTTCAAAGCCACTCACAGTTATCTGAGGCAAAGAATCACATGTGGATCAAATGCCAATTAAAGGATCACTCTGAAAGCACTTATTACTCTCAAAGTAGGAAGCTTATTTAGTTTTTAAAAAGCGATTCCCTCACACAACAGCAAAATCATACTCCCATCTCAGTATCAGTGAGCAGCTCTGGACTTATACTGTGTCTGCCTTGGGACATGTTGTTTATCATTAAATTGTATTGTATGTCCACTTAAATCTATAGATGTGTCATTAAATACAATGGTTAAACATTATAATTTATGCATCAAAAATTTCCAGATCTTACTGTTTGAAACAGTTCTCTCATTATGAAATGTCACTATGTGTGTGTGTGTGTGTGCTTTTTTGTCTTTGCACTCTGTATATTTTTTTCCATTTTTTTGTCTTTTGCTAATCACATGCCTGTTTTCTTTAGTGCCACCAGCATGTCAAAGTTTTCTCAATTAAGCAATATTACACGGGATGGTGTGCTCATTGTTGGCACGACAGTGATGCGGTCCGTAAGCATCACTGAAGTGCCAACGATAAGGTAAAGCACACCCTCGAGTGTAATATTGCAATTATACAACATTTACCAACAAAGTAAAACATATAAACAAAATGTATTCATATTTTTAGACAGTTCGCTCTAAAAATAAAAAACTTTTTGCTTGTGTTATCTCCGTTTCCATGGAAATACATGGGGTATGACTAATACCTGGAAAACAATCACTCACGTCAGTAGACTCCTATGTAATAAAACCTAGTTAACTACTCCAGCAAGTAGGTCGACCCATAGTAACGACCTAGCAACAGAGACGATTTCTAGTCCCTGCTGACTCAGCCAGCTAACTCCAGCTAACGCTTTCTAGAGATCGTGGGATTTCCCAAACTGAATAAATTCCCTACATATAAAAACAAAACTGCTTTGCTAGCTCAATCTTTTTGTCACTAAGATATCCGCTGAAAAAAATAATTTTTCTATGTACAGATTTAGCTTCTACGTCCGCAAACTTCACAGACAGTTTTAAGCTAGTAGCACCATAACACCAGCACAGCTGATGGAGGATGCCGGAGTGGAAGCTGAGATATACTCTCAACTGAGGAGGAAATAGCTAAGTTTTGCTGTGTATGGGAGTGCCAGGTAACGACAAAGAGTGAAGAAGGGTTCAGGTTTTGTGTGTGTGGGACAGTGTGTGTGTGTAACTCGTCCCGCAGTCTCAGAGTTCAATCCACTCGACAAAGGGTCTGTTTTGTTTTCCCCACAAACCCTAATCAGTTCAGTTCATTCCAGTTTCACAAACGTAAAAGAAAGACAACTCAAAACTCTGCTCTGGGTTTTCACCGCATTATCACTCAACTCTGATGCAACTGTTCACTAACATGTTCACCACAACAGCTTTATAATGTCACACTTGTTTTGATGCCCCTAAGAGGCCCAACATTCTATTTACTTACCTTTAATAGAACTTTCAGGCAACTCTCATCCACCTGTAATGTTAGGAAAATATCATCTGACTACACTGCATTTAACAGGTATTTGGTTCAGTTTGACTGCCATGTATATTTTTTGGAATGCACAGACAAGTCTGATGTACTACGACCAAGAATTGAGCCCCAGTCTCTGAAGTGCTGGTTTATTTTTTATGTCTGCAACAAGCAGTCAATGATCCATAATAAATATGAGGATGATGAACTCTCACTCTTTGCAAATGTTTTGTGTCTGTTCCGTACGGTGTAACACCAGTAGCCTGCCAGCTAATGTCAATGAAACAAGCCTGTGACACGCCCCTCTGGCCAGCTGAGACATAAAGGAGTATTTCTGATATTTCCCCAAAGACCCTTTTTCTTCATTCTAATACTAGATTATTAACGATACATTTTAAGAACATGTTGACATTCATTTTGAATTGAAAGAGTGATGATTAAATGTGATTTGAGTTGGACTTGAATTTCTTTTGATATCTTTCAGCTCAGGTTTCAGTTTAGACTCACTTCAGAACTAAACAAGCTCACCTTTCATTACACAATGCACAAAAGCACCTCTTGTTGATTCCATATATAATTAGCTTTTGCTTCAGTACATCAGTGGTCAATCACTTCATGCAAACTGTGAGTGCAAACTGCACAAAAGGCACAGTTCAAATATGCAAATATGTCTTTCATACATGCAGATGTGGCCCTGAGTTGAGACACTTTTCTGCAAGCCATATTACAAATTATTTGTGTGGTCCATATTAAAGCAAATCAATAAGGGTTCATGCTTTTTTTTACCTCACATCACCTCCTGTACTTCATGAAAAGAGTTAGTTTCACAAATGTTTCGCGTATTTACTGTAAAAGTGGCATACAGAGGCCGTTTTGGAAGCACCAATGAGACTAATACACTGAATGACTGGACACCTACAGCATATCTTAAGGCAACAGCAAGAGTTTAAACTGTGGGAACAATGTATCCGTCAAAGCTGAGAGCATAAAGTAGTTTTAGAGGTGGAGGAAGGCTGGCTGGGAAACACAAAGCTCATATCCCACGGGGAAATTTATTAGAAGACCAAGCCTCTTGTTCATTTTGTAAAGGCTTTTCCAGAGGCAAACATTACTTTCATTCTCCTGACACTGGCATAGGCATATCAGTGTGTGTGTGTTTGTGTGTGTGTGAGTGAGAGAGAGAGGGAGAAAGAGTGAGAATTTTCACATACTCAATATTCAGCCCGCAGATGAGTTCTGTTTTGCTCTCAGATTAAACATGGGGGAGTCCCAGGTCAGTTACTTATGACACACACTGTTCCATCCCTCACCATGTACACACACACACACGCACACACTTGCACGCAGAGAGAGAACAATCTCCAATCCCCCGATGCAACTATTCATAAATATCAAAACAGGGAAGTCGAGCTTCTTGCTATCAAATCCTTGATAGCATGCAAGGGTAATATGTTTTCAAATGGCACATGAGAAATGTGCTTATGACAATGATGAAAACAAGATAGCAGTGGTGATGGAACAGCCATATCCCTGGTGTGGTTTGTCTTGTCGCATTGTAATCACACTTTGCCTAAAGTGTGCGCTGATATCAGAACTTGTGTGATGGTATCGGATCAGTTCTCCCTCCAAACTTTACAGACACAGAAAAGAGAATCAGATATATAGATACAGTAGTTCTGCTGCTTAATGGCCTGTGTGCCAAACACCTAATTTCTTTCCTCCCCTTGGTTATTATTAGCATTCTGTTTTTGACACATTTTTCCCCATAGCTAATTAAGTTTTGTCTCGCTACTGTGTGTTTTTTTTAATGAAGCTTATTGTTTAAGGGAAGCATCAGCTGTATGGTTGCACATGTTTGCACTAATCATGGCATGTACATACTGTATGTGTGAGGGTTAAAGGAATAGTTTGAAATTTTTGGGAAATAGGTTCATTCACTTTCTTGCATAGAGTTAAATGAGAAAATTGATACCACTCTCATGTTTGTGCACAAAAATGAAGCTATAGCCAGCAGCCAGTTAGCTTAGCTTAGCACAAAGACTGGAAACAGGGGGAAACAGCTAGCCTGGCTCTGTCAAAACAGAATCTACCCAGTGTACCGAAACTGAAGCGTAAAAATGACACATTGTTGTTTTACTGGGAATTATGAGCCGGACTATTTCTTGGTCCGGCACAGTCATTTCCTGGAGTCTTGTTGTCATTAAGGGGTTGCTAAGCAACCAGTCTAGACTCCAGAATATTACCGTGCCCTGCCATGAAATAGTCCCCCCATAATCCTCTGTTAAACCCCAACATGACATTTTTAAACTTTGTTTTTTTTTGCATGGATTTAAACCCAACAAAATCATATATATTTTAGTTAATAGTTTTGAAAGGCACTGACAAAAAAATGTCCAGTCAACAGGAGCATCAGATCAGAAAATGCTCATCTGGGTGATTTTTCATTTGTGGGTTTGTTTTTTTCTTTTGTTTGTTTGGACTTGTTGGTGGTGAAACATATTGTTGCAGGTTTATTTTCATTTTCCATCTGTGATTATTAGTCATAGCTTAGAGGTTATAATTCGTCCATAAGGCTGTACCATATCCCTCTATGAAACAGTCTAAGGACTGCCATCTTTGGCTGTATTTTCATATTTTGTATCAGCAGCAGTGTGTATATTTTGCTGCATGATGCTTGTGTTGGTTTATATTGTTTACTGACCCCTCTCTCCTCCCTCTGTCTCCACCAGTCTTGGTTGACAGGTGACATTTAGTGGCAGGAGAAGACCTATGAGGCTGACCGCCTTATTCTCTGTATTGGCGTATGTGTGTGTGTGGGTCTGTGTGTGACAAATTTGGTGTATTCCCAGCCGGTCGGGTCACTCAGAGTATTACATGTGGCCTGCAGGGGCAATGGGCAGAGAGGAAATGAAGGGCTATTAGAAGGAGAGCGGGAGAGAGAGAAAAGACTGGCAGAACGGAGAGACACAGAGAAAGACAGAGACATTTAAGCTAGAGGCTATGTGACAGTGGAGACTGTCCAATAATGATGATGTGTTCCTATCAATCTAACCATGGCTGCATGATGGCATAGCAGCCCATAGCTAGGCCCTGCAATGCTCAATATCATATTAAATATAGTGTTATACACAAAACAAATAATAATAACAGTCATAGCAATGGTAAAGGGCGAGTTTACATTCACCGATAAAGAGTTGAATCACTCGCTTACGGGTAATCTTTCTTTGTAATGCTGCAAAAATAGTTCTCCACAGAGAAGAGGGAGAGGGAGAGAGGTTTTTGTGCACAGCCACATTTGCATGATGAGAAAGTGCTGCTCATATTCATCTTAGTAAAGTCACAGTAAATGACTCCAACAGCATTATCATCTGTTTTACGCAGGTGTGCGGCCGGGGAAAATCACTCACTTCAATCAAAGAAGCTGCAGCTTGCTGTGTAAGGAGCCTCATTTTTTACCATCACACTGGAGGACATAGGAATTAGAAGGGAGAGACAGAGAGGCTTGGAGAGAGAAGGACGTAATAACTTTGTTTTCTCTGCAGTTTACAGAGGTGATTTTAACCTACACAGCTGTGGGATGATTTGTATGAGCGTGTATGTGGATTCTGTCGACAATTGTAGCACTGTAAAACCACCCGACAGTCCTCAGCAAACTGAACCTGCTGGATGCTCAACAAGGGGAAAAGCTTTTCATAAGCATGATTCTAAATATTATTGTCACAACCGAGGGGAGCGAGACAACAGTCCCACTGACTGGCAGCATATAGTGTGACATGTTGAACAGACCTTTGAAGATGAGAATGAGCCTCGATCACAGGTAAAGACAAGATAAACCAACGAAGAAGACATTAACAAGATATGAAGAGTGGTTGTATCAAAGTTTTCATGCATCCAGAGTTCTCTACATTTCCTTTATTCAAATTCGTCAGTTGTTATCAGTTTTAAGTTATTTGTTAGCTTAGCGTTAGCAGCTAATCAGTGAATGCAGTTCAGCTGAAGCTAATATGAGGCTTCAGCAGTCTGAGTAAGACAAATTGAGTGTGTTTTCAGTGGAATTCACTGTGACAAACCTTTTGGACTAAAAGGAAATATCCATCCTTCACAGCTCAGCAGAAAACACTGTAGAGGGGAACACAAAGAGGGAACTTTGTACTAAAGAGACCAACTTTGGCAAATAGTCAAATGGTCAAAGTTCCAAAACATGAGGTAAGGTAAAAATGCTGCCTGTAAGACAAAGCCCAGGTTTCAGCCTGCCCTCAACATTTCATTTGCAATGTTTTATCTACTTTCCCGACGAGATGACATAGGCTAGTTGTGTATGTCTGTAAACTGCTGTACTTTCTGTTTGTGTTGTTCAATCTCATATTCTGGACCAAATTCAGGCTCAAAAATGTCCAGATGTATTTGAGAAGCTGACATTTTGAATAAAAAATATGACAAAGAAGTGAATCCTACTACTTTAGTCTATTTACGTAGCCTTCGGAAGAAGCTTCCTAAAGCTCACAAATCAGAACAGAGTGGACTAAACAGGGAGGGGCCTCAAGGGGACCTATTATGTTAATTTCCAGCTCTATAATTTTATTCTGGGACTTAACTAGAGTAGCTTCCATGTTTCGCAGTTAAAAAACTCCTTATTATTACTTATTATTATCTTATACTGGCCCTTTATGCAGCCCTTCAGTTCAGCCTCTGTCTCTAACAGGCAGTCCTAGTTCCTGTCTCTTAAAGGCCCCCCTCCTGATGAGCCCACTCTGGTCTGATTGGCCGGCTTTCCAGAAGCCTGCTGAGGGGCAGCTGTATCAGAGTCATGTTAAGTTACTGTTGATGAAAACCCACCATTTCCTGCTTTACTGCGTCGTATTAAAAACGGCCTGTTTCAGACAGAGGGCCAGTATAAGATGAAGAGAAGGAGTCTAAGATCTAATTATTTTTTCTTTTCTGGGTCAAACACAAGGCCACTGAATTTTCAACAAAGGTTCTGAGATTTTCACCATTTCTGATTTATCTGTTGTAGTGTGTATGAGTGTGTGCTTAAAATAAAATGTCCTTGTGGCATATGTATGTGTATGTAATGACACAGTGAGACATTGTAAGTACAATATTTTTAATGACTGCCTCTAATCTAATCAGGCTCATTATCTGCACACATCAATATTACCAAGATTAAAGTCATTTATGATAGTAGAGTCCTGAACTATTTCACTGATCTTTCCTAAAATATATTATAATTTTTAAACTTGTAACACTTTACAATTTGTTTGATACAACTGATGACTTTTGATAAATTTCTAATACAGACACTTTGTGACAAAGTTCTTGGAACAATGTATCCAACCTACTTTTAAAACAGCAGGAATTTTTGAAATTGTTTTTTTCCCCACTGATTAGCTATTTATTATTAATTGATTTTTTATTAGATTTTTTTATCCTTGCGATTTTTTATCTCTTACATATGCTATTTAGAGGCCACTAATCCAATTATTACAAAGCTTGAAATGATGCACTACTAAGTTTTTCTTTCTTTTTTTTTCTCTGCAAATTAGTCCAATGATTATAAACCAAAACAAGGTGACATATTTATTATTGTAACTCCATCATTGCAGCCTATTAATATTATAGTATTCTCCTAGTGAGCGTGGGACTGGTTAGGAGCTTTTGATAACAACATGTACCAGAGGACATTATAGAGGAGCTGTTTCTACCATAGAAATTCAAATCTGCATTTACGTCATCAGTGTGTATATGTTTGCTGTATGTATGTGCATTTAACTGTGTGTGTGTGTGTGTGTGTTTGTGTGTTTATGTGGGTGAGTGGTTGAAACGGTTTGAATTGGCAGGTCTCCCAGGAAGCTACATTACAGGTGGACGTAACAGATGCACCTTTATACCCATACAGATACAGTTTTTCAGTTAAGTACATGTATGTGTGTGTGTGTGTGTGTGTGTGTGTGTGTGTAACAGCTGTGGTTTTCCTGTGTCTCTATATTGCCCGGCTTTTGTGAAGAGGGTGCAGAACAGAGAGAGACAGGGCCAAATCATGCTCACCTCTGTTTTAGCAAAAAAGCCGAAAGAATAACACATTTCATAAATATTTATAACTGTTTATGATTTCATATTCATCTACAGTACAGGAGGGAGGCATGCTGGTGTGTGTGTTGTTCTGATTGGTGGCTCAGAGATTGGGGTGAGAGTAAGGCAGACATCCTCGAGTCACACTTTTTAATCTCAGCAGGACGCTGCTCCCATCTGCGGCGTTTCGAACTTTAGAGTAATATGGCACTGGTTTCTACTCACACACACATACAGATGCACATAATTCAACTCAAAATGTATTTTAGAGATGGTTACTGTGGCTAAAATACATGTTTATAAAAAAATCTCCATCACTTTTCTCAAACTTTGGTAGAATACTTGAATAGAGAGATGTGAATTGCAGCGCGTCCTGCCTAACTATTAAAAACACATAAGTGCAAATGCACAGTTTAATCTCATCAGAAATTTTACTGTAATGCATCATAACAAATCTAGAATGCCTATATTGTGAGATTTGTTATTAGCTGTAAAGCCTTTCCCAAAAAAAGCTGCTTTTATTGTGCTCCTGATGTCTGTTACATTGACGTATTATGAAGCACTGCTTTCTTCATAATGCCGATCATCACCCTCCCGACCAAATCCAATGATTGTCATCTCGTGTCAGATTTTGAGAGCAGTAACTGAATAGAAGGAATATCACCCGGGAGTATCTCCTCTAATCGTGCTCTCTGTTTTGGCTTCACTTAGCTTCACAGTTTTTCTTTTTCTTCTTATTTTCCTCTTTTTTGAGGGAGAGCAAATACAAAGAAATGTTGCACCGAAGCAAAGTACAAGGAACAGCCTATTGCAAGTGTGCGAGGCAATCGCCCTGATGAAACATAATCAGGTTTTAACCTGATAGAACAATATCCCTGCCCATAACTCCCTTTAACTCTTACTTTTGATGTGCTACTGAAAACATATTACAGCGTGAGATGCGAGCCGGTATCAGTTCTGTCTTTGCTCTTTTTTCCCCCCCTTTTTGCAATAAAACAGTTGAAGCTCTTACCCTCCTTCGATCTTTCTTCCTGCTCTCCTCATCCCTCCCCACTTCTTTATTCTCTTCATTGCACCTACTCCTCCTCCTCCTCCACCTCCTCCTCCTCCTCTCTGTGGCGGAGAGGAAGGAAGGAAGAAGTGGTAACACGTAGCATGTCTTCATTAAAGTGTCACTCCCCATTATTTTCGTGCTATCTCAATTAGCAGCAGGTTTAATAAAGGGCCTCTTCTCTCTCCCTCTCTTTCTGTAACTCTCTCCATCTCCAACTCTTTAACTCTGCAATCAGACTGAATGATGGAGTCACTGCAGAGAAAGTGATGGGCAGAATGGGAGGAACCCAAATGCGGGGTGAAGAAAGAGAAAAGGAAAAACAAAGAGCACTGAATACATGAGAGGAGAAAAAAGAAAGAGAGGAGGTAGATCTGCGCCAGTTTCTTCTGAGCATCTCTTCCTCCTCTGAGAGCAATTAGACACTGCTGGCAGTGGCTAGTCCCTAGACTGATCTGCAGCCTCTGCTTTTGTGTGTGTGAATGTGTGTGTGTGTGTGTGTGTGTGAATGTCCAGTTTCCCCTATAATCACCACAGCATCTCAAAGAGCTCTCTGTGAGTTCAGCAGAAATAAGGGAATGTGCCTACAGGTCACATACAGGAGCATGCATGCGTGTGTGTGTGTGTGTGTGTAGATTGGGTCTCAAGTAACTTCAGACATTTTTATTTTTATTTTTTTTCTTTATCTCGACTGCCTATTACAAAAAAAATAATATTAATACGACAGGGTCCAATTTAGACTCACCCATTTCAGTGTGAGTGCCAAAACCATGCCATGCCGTGTGTTAGTGGAGAGCGCTTTTGGAGCTCGGACTTATACGTGAAGACAGCAGTGGCAGAAGGCACATGTGAGGTCCTGATTCCTTCACTACAACCTCTCCTTCGCCACACACACACACACACACACACACACATACACACACACATACACATTAACAGATTTCAACACAGCGACATCTGGCTGACTGATGTCGGGTTAAAAGAAGTTTTATTTTCTCCCGTGAGGTGTCCAGAAACAACCCTGCCTCTGAATATTACATTCATATGCAACTAATTTACTTCAACAAATGTGAATTATAGGACAATTACTTATTAATTTTGATCAAACTGCAAATTGTTGCCTGCCACTGTAAAATGTTCACATTTGCAATATGTTTTCAAAATACTGACTTACGTCATTTGCTTTCATACACTCCTGAAAAAGCCTGATTAACATCTTTGTGGTTATGTGTAGGCAACTCAAAGCTGTTGGAGGAAAGTCAACGCTGACTTGGAGTGCGACACACCAAAAACAACAATCTTTTTCTAACCTTAACCACCTTAACTGAAAACTGAACCCCACTTACAGATAAGGCCAGCATCACCTGCAGTCATTGTTAAATAGGCCAACGGTCCAAACCCCCCCCCCCTCTGATCTCTTCAAAGACATGTAGAGACTCTTCTCCTCTCTAAAAGAAAACAGACCTTTAAGCGGTTGATTTAAAGGACACTACAGATGTTTGACATTTTATAGTTTCAGAATTCTTATTTTCAACATTTTATGGTTTTAGTAGTATATTTTTATTTTTAACATTGTATTGTTCAACACTTGAACAGATTATATTTATTGCTTTTGTAATAAATTATTGTTTTACCTTTGGGTGTCAGCTCCTTGGTTGCCTCAGTGTCGTTCTCTACCTAATTCCAAAAGAATCCTTTAGTTCACCCCCCCCACCTTTCCCCTTTTACACATGCTGTGTCTTCTTAGCTGGTTTGTTAATGTAGCAACTGCCAGTGTTGGGCTGTAACTCATTACTTTGTAACATGTTCGGTGATATAACTACTCTTTTCAACAAGTAGTGTAAAGGATTACAATTGTATATTCAGTAATTACCTTATAGTTACTAATCCCAGCTCTGTTACTTTTACTTTTTGGGGTTGGTGAGCTGTCTTACTGGGATTAATGGAGGGTTGATATCAGTGTGGTCTCTGTGTTTGGCTGACAGATGCTCTGGAGGAGGAGAAATATGATTTATGGTAATTCCAAAGCTGTCTTATTCACATGTTGTGTGTTCTTAGCTGGCTTGCTAACGCCTACATGCAGGAGTCACTTGATGCTAGTTTACGTCAGAGTTGGAGGGTGTGTGAATCGTGCAGCAGAGGTCAGGACCTCTGGAGTGCTGTGTGCAGTCATTGAGGCTATGCTAAATCTAGCTGTTGGATGGGCAGTAAATCCTTTCAAACTGTTTCCTGTCTGCTTGTTAAACCACAACATCTAATTTTCTAATTTATGTGGGTGTGGAGTTGTTTAAAGGCAACTTTGACGGAACTGACGGCTGAGCAACGAAAGCAAAGTAACGTTACTTTTGCTGCTGAGTAATAAGTAAAGTAATGTAATTACTTTTTTCAAGTAACTTGCCCAACACTGGCCACTGCTAATGCTACATTCAAGAATCAGCTGGTTTATTTCAGAGTTGGAGGCTATGAGAACAATGCAGCTTCATTGAGAGGACGAGACTGCATGCAGTCACCATGGAAAACATAAGCTAGCTGTTGATGGTCAGTAAATACCTCCAAACTGCAGGCTGGCTGCTTGTTAAACTACGTCTTGCTTTCTATTTTTACACGTGTTAAACACAGAAGATAAAACGTGAATGTGGAGGCTCTGAAGTTGTTTAAAGGCACCTTTGATGGAGCTATGCCATAAGCAGCGATAGGACATCGTGTTTGGGGAGGAGTGGCTGAGATTGTCACTAAAATGAATGAATGACCGTAAAGGTCAGTCCACCTTAAGTGAGCTGGGTCAGGTTGTGTGAGCTACATGACATGGTGTTACTGTCTTTTCAACCTCTGAACTGCTGACAGTCCGTTTACCTTCATATCAATCAATTTCCTGTTCTGAAACAAAAATTGGAAAAGGAAAAACGGGGCTTTTTTAAAAAATGGTTTTGTCACTCAATTTGAAAAAAAAAAAAGGTATCAAAGCAGTTTGTGACACGAAATAGAATTTATAGAAAAAGGCTCAAAATTCAGTTTTTTCATTTGCAAGTTTCATTTTTCTTGATAAGGAACCCCTATAGGGTTAATATTAACCCTAACCCTTCAACATTAGTGACAGCATTGACACATCAGTTATAGGCTGTGTCCAGTCTATACAGAAGCACAGAATAAGTGCAAGACAACAATGGTCTGTCTACAGTATGAAGAGTAATCTCCTGACTGTTTTATCAAACTTAATAGCCTATCCACACCCATGTAATTTCTCAAATTCTGAACTTTTCCAACTTCAACATAAATTGGCTGCAAAATGATGACACATCCTCTGTTAATTTATCACATACACTAATCTGTCAACTGTAGCCTAATCCTGTGGCCAAATGAATAATCAGCTATACGGCACTTAGGCCCACAACAGCACATATCGACTCTACCTATCTATTATAAAAGTTAAGGGTGGCATGTTGTTGGCTTGAAATTCCATAGGAAGGTTTTCTTCCACTGTTACATTAATAGAAATGTGGAATAGATCTGGCAATGCACAGTCCGTTATTTATTATTTGGTTAAAAATATGCCCACTGATAAAAGCTGAAAGAAATAGAAACCCTGTAAGCTAGCCTACACATTAACTGAACATAGGCTATGGTTTTGGAAATGTTAACTGAATATAATAAATGTCCTCACATGGCCTACAATAGCCTAATCACCCTATGATCATAGTTAATTAAGCCTCATCAGACACATCAAAAATAGAAAGGTCTAACCATTAAAAATATCAATCCCTGCCCATAGAATAAGTAAATCGACTACAATGTATCCTAGTTAAGCTAAGCAATTTACAGCCATGTTGACAATACAGTAGCTAGTCTAGGCAAACGGACCAGAGAAGAGTGCTTGTATCTTGCCTGTCAGATGCGCAATGAAACGCCAAAGTCACTGAGCACCGTCAGTTGCCAGCATTTCTAGTGTGGAATGCAATTGCCTTTAGTCATCTTGACAGTGGAGAATAAATGCTCATACATATCAGTGAAGGTCTTGAAGGGGAAATTTCGTTGCAAGGATATTGGGTATAGGCTTTTTTGATAACAAAGATAGCCCAATTTAAAATCACCCAAACTTTACATTTTGTGGTAATGAAAACTGGATTTTTCGTTTTGTTCGTTCGTTTGACTCACTACATGAAAATCCATAATAAGGAAATAACACAAAATTCTATTTTGAGGACAAAATTAAATGGAAAACGGCTCTATTTCTGGTTTTAAAACTGTTTTACAAACATTGATAATTTTATTTTTCTGATTTTCCTTTCAGAATAGGAAATCGATTGAGATGAAGGGACATGCATTGCTTACACAGGCATTTTCATTATTTTAACTTCACAGGTATGCAGTGTATGTGCACAATTGTCAGTAGTAGATTTAAGGAAGGCTTAGTCTGTTTGCCAGTAGTTACTGCCCAAAAAAAAAAATCATGATTTTGTTGAAGGTTAAACTTTTTTTAATGATAATTTTTGGGAAGCTAAGCTTTTCCTAGCCTCTTAATAACACCGTCTATGAGCTGCACTGTAACAAAAGTAAAATACGGAGTAATATAACTAATTACTTTTGCTGTTGAACACTTAGGAAAGTGTGATGACTGTTGAAATAACTGGCAAGAGAACTCAATTGCACGACAGACACCTTGATCAAAAACTCTTTGCAAAGGTTTGGTACAAAGGGAGATGGTCAGAAGATCAGGCAAACAAATCCGGCAAGGAGCAGACAAAGCTGAGGTCCAAAAGAGATCAAAAACACCAGACAAACTAGACACAAAGAAAAAGGCTGGAACGCTTGACACTGGCTACAAAGACGAAGTGGCACTGAGAGAGGGGAACACACAGGCTAAATACACTAGGGAGGGAAGGATAATGAGGGACAGGTGAAACTAATCGGGGTGGGGTAGACAATCACACAGGCGGCAAACACACAGGAGCAGGAAGTGAAGTATCTGAAACAAGATAAGGAGGTGAGTATTTCAAAATAAAACAGGAAACAATGAATGAATGACGTGAAACAATGAAAAACATAATCTTGGGAGCAGGGCGGGACGTCACAGTAAAGTAATGTGATTACTTTAAAATGAGTGCTATGTGAGTGACGTGTCAGATCATCCCTCTGTCTAGGACCTTTGTGCGATATGATGATGTCACGCTGTTTGGATTGTGAAAAGTGCCAGTGAATATCCAGGCAGTAATTACTTTTCATCCAAAATGTATCTGACCAAGTATATTAACATATTTTAGGCAGGGTTGCCAGAGTAGCATGCATGAAGACTTAGAACACAGTATGGCAAGGTCTTTCTTTGCAAAAATGTACACTGCGGTGGTGTAGCATGAATTAATCTGCAATGCCTCAAAACTCCATCTGGAGACGTAATTTGACCACTACATGCAGCGACATGACTGTGGGTACATCTCAAGTCTCTTAATTGCATCCACGTTTCCCCCACTTGTGTCTTTTCCTTTCGTCTTAGTCCCTCCCACCATGGATGCGTGGAGAGATGCAAGGAAAACATATGAGGAGAGAGGAAAGGAGGAAATATGTTTTTAGAGAGATGAGACGTCCTTTCCTCTGAAGCGACATGTGAAGCGACCTGCGTTTCTGATGATGACAGCAGCTGATCACAGCTGATCAGCCGTCAGTCGGTTTTAACAACTGGAACGACTTCTGATGGAGTTTGTGTGTCTGCACACATGTGCACTGTGCTAATACTAATAAAGACGCACAGTTATCACTGCCAGAGCAGCTGTTTTCTCTCTGTAGCCTGTAACCTGTTTAACAAACACCTGCACATGAATAAAAACCTGCATTCTGTATTTATACTGTGTACCATGTCCTGCTCAGAGGCACAGGAACCATTTCTACTGGCAGAATGCATTTATATTATTTATTAATGATTTGCATCTGTATTTATTGATATTCTGATTGTGAATTCATTATTTGATAACCCAGAGTATGATTTCAGGTGTATTTTGAACACTGGAAATTATTTTTTGGCTAAATGTTTCAGGGAAAAAGGAAATTATGTAACTCATAAGAAACCAGACGCTCAGGAATTTTCTGCCTCACATGCGACTGAATGGAAATGACGATAGATGATGAAAAATACAAATGTGTTTAAAATATGTTTCATCCTGACAGACAGACTCCCTGACTGTGATTATACCCATAATAAAAGTTAATTGTGAAATTAAAAAAAAGTCTATCTAATAAATGAAGACAGTTGTTTATTGTTCTTTTGTTGATCAGACTGACAATTAACATAGATATTTAACCAGATGGTGAATCAGAAAATATAAAATATAAAACTTAGTGATACACTTACATTGAATCTGTAATCTGTCTCCACTCAGTGATGTTGTGATGTATCAGATCAGTCCAATCAGCTGCAGCGTCCAATCAATAACTGCTTTCCGATAAGGGGGTGTGTCGGCCGGTAAAAGTCTTCAGCGAAGGCTGCTCTCATGTATCCTTGCTCATGGCCTCTCAGAGATCCTCCTCTCTCCTCAGATCAAAAATAAGAGCTTTGAGACGGCCTTCAAAATGGTGAACCAGAACAACTCCCAGTTCGAGCGAGAAGCAAGGAAATATCAAATAAGAGACTTGAGATGTACCTTGTGTCTTTCTCTACTTCATTTCCCAGATTCACCACTGGAACATGTACGGTTACCAGACACATACACAGCAATCGCATATTTACAGACAAACATGCACATACTTACTGACACATCTAAATGCACCGTATACAGATATGCACACACATATGCAAGCACACCTGCAGACACAAGCTCTCGCAGCTTCAGATGCTGCCTCAGATCCACATGTAAACACACACATACACACCTTTTTCTTGTAACGGACTGATTACTATGGAGAGCTATATCAGTGCTGCCACCTTACATTTAGGTCTCCATGGTTTGGTTTAAGCATGCTAACTGAGAGTGCATACATTTACACCTTCTATCCCCAAACTCCTCTCCCTGACACGCACACAGACGCGGGGTATGTGATGACCAGTGACAGCAGTGGGTGGTTGGTCAGGGGCTGATCTGTGTGTAATTGGGGGATATTACAGCAGCCATCTCACTTAGCCTCTGGGAGACTGATCTGTATTCACTCTGCAACTCATATTCAACTGGCCTCCCGCGCAGACACAAACACGCACGAACACACCTTTACCACACACAGGCACTAAACTGTATTCTTCCACACAGAATCTACAGACCAAGGACGAGCAATATCTCAGACAAACACACAGAAACACTCAGGTCCTTGATGCTGCAGGCACCATGAAACACACTCCACACAAATTGCTCTGTTAAAACATTATAAAACTTTCTGAAGAGGAAAAAAAAAATCAGTTTAAAATTGCTCAGTCAATATTACATGTTTGGTTCAATGCTTGGTGACGTTTTCAAAGTAAATCAATGATTCTGTAAGTTGTGATTTTGTGTCAACCCCTGTAGTCATTTTGTAAACGTGGGTGTCACAAATATAAAAATGGTGATGAACATGAGTCTTTATATTTAATGAGAACAACAGTGGAGAGCAGGAGAGCAAGGTGATCTCCTCTGTGCCCCAGAGAGCTCCATGCTAATTTTTCCAGGGCATGGGCCCATTAGCATAGGGAAGCTGACACCATAGCTTTAGGCTACATATAATACCCTAATGACCACTCCGCTGTTACTTTGAATCAAGGGTATTAGTTTTGTCTCTGATAAAAGACAGCCATGATAGCTTAGCCTACTTCCACTGTTGGACAGTGAGCTTTTCTTTTTTTTTCTTTTTCATTACAGTGTTTTGTGGAAGAATGTGATTTATCTTTGACTACTAGTGAGAGTCAACATCTCTTCTCTTCTCAGCTCGTCGTCTCTCCTCCCATCTCGACTGCTCTCTTATCTAATCTCTCCTATTATGTCTGTCTGTCGCTTTTTATTCTCCCCTCTCCTCTTCCACTTTTATTAAAAACGCATTTACTACATAAATCAAAGGAATCCAGTGGTGGATATACAGTAGAATAATTACAATGAGGATGCAGCATTTTCCACTAGAGCTTCGGAGCTTATTAAAAGCAGCAACGTGAGATGTGTTTGTCAATATATTCTTTAACTCTGCACGGAAAACCTCGAGTTTATGTCTTTTCTTATGGTGAATTGGTAGGACTTTAAATGAACATACAACACACACAGACTCAGACACACACGGACAAAACTACACATACAGTAAATGTTGCACTTTGAGTCAAAACTCTTTTCCTACTTGCCTCAGAAATATTCTCTGCTACACTACCTCACTAGTATCAAGAAAATGATTCTCTGTTTTAAGAAAAGTGCAGGTTTGATTTGCGCTGCAAACAAGTGGAACTGTCTGACCCTACTTATAGAACACTCATTTTTAAAAGACAAATCTGAATTTAAGACTCAATATTTCATTAATTGACATTACATTGAGATATTTCGCCGGGCCTGCAAGACTTTGATGTCACTCAAGCAACACATTATTTCAAAATTTCATTTGATTTCATGCAAATAATGGACGGGGACGGAGAGGATCAAAAATTAATGTGGGACTTTGGGAAGCATGATAAATTATTGAGCACCAGCTTGATTAATTCTTAATAGCCATTGTCAAAAAATCACCGTCTTCTAGTGCCGTTAATTCTCATCAAACCTACTTTAGAGGAACGTTTCTTTTCTCTGCTCCTACACAAAGTACAGAAGCACTTCCTCCTCCTCCTCCTCCTCTTCCTCCTCCTCCCTGAGGATGCCTGCAGAGGGGAAATGCAACTTGTTTCTTATGGCTTGTCTGACCTACTATACAGTAGTTAGATATTTGTGAAACAGACTGGACACATGATTTGACTCTTTTAAGTTACATTTGTGATTTTAATTCACAATGACTGGTATAAAATAAAGATGATAATCTTTTGAGTGTTTTTCAATAAGTGCACCAATAAAAACACAATTTTCTGATCTAGAGGCAAATACAACTATTTTTAGCATAAGAGATATTAAAGGCTTTTCCATACAAACGCTATGGTGTCTTTATTTCCTCTTGACTCCAATGGGAAGATTTTTTTTTTTTTTGCCACAGACATCAAAGAGATTTTAATTTGTAGAAGCAAGAAACAAGGACATACAATTGTACCCCCTCTCAACCTGATAGAAAATTGTCCCTTGCTTTCAGAAGGACTCATACTAATAGCACTGGCACAGATACTTGCAGCATAGGAGACAAAGGCGTTGTGCAGTGTTGTGCATATCTATGGGAATATCTCTATTTGTATTTTATTACTTTCACATTAAAATAGTCAGAAATCTTAGTAAGGGTTAAGTTATCTTTTGATATTTCTACCATCCCTCCTTCACTCCTTGTGAAATAATTTTGATGAACAGGACCTAAGAAGGCTGACTGGTTTTAGTCAATTTTTTTTCAAGTGTATAAACACAATACCAGACAGCAGGAAAAACATAAACTGAACAGGCGTTCAAACGTGTTAAAAAGTAGTGTTGCTCTCACTGTTCATGCAGCTAAATAGCTGAAATATCTGCTCCCTGGGCTCCTGCACACCCCAAGCAGAATCAAAATACAGCATCTTATTTTGAATATTAATTTCAAAACATGTTTCTATGAATTATAGATAACAGATATCAATATGTTAATGAGTACACAACATATGGTTAGCTCCAATGATTATAGATTTACACCAGTAGGGGGAAGAGTGTGCAAGGAAACAGATTTTGGTGTTATGAAACCAACAACCTCACTGAGGATCAAGCTTCTCTGTTCATGTAATACAAGGAAAAGATACACGTTCCCGCTCACATTCACTGACATTTACTACTAAAGGCTACATTAAGGCTGCACTGCTCAGTAAAGAGTAAAGAAAAGAGTATCAAATGTCTTTCCAGCAGGAATCTCTTTCTCTTCAATTAAGAAGATATTTTTTTTATGTATGTTTTGAAAACATAGTAGTGAATATTGATTTAAAATATCATGGGTAAAGTATAAGAAGATGGCATTAAAAAAGTAAGTTGAAGCAGGAAAGAAGTCTATCCTGCCAGGGCCATAGCCAGCTATTTGGAAATACCGGGGATATGGGTCCCCCAATTAACTCCCTCACCACCATCAATTTTATTTTGCCAGAAATAAAAAGGGAGAACTAATTTTTTTCTAATTGTTTGTATTTTCTGTATTACATCTATTTAGTTAAGTGTTAAGTTATGCTTTCTGTAAATGTTCTTTCCCAAAATGAAGGTTTAATGAGAGTTTAATGTAATTTCTTCTGCCCATCGGCAGGAATAAAAATTTGGTAGAAAAAAGTTTTTATTTAAAACGTTTTTATTTATTATTAATTTTGCCTGACAGTTGTCAAATTCAAACATTTTGAATCTAAAAAATACTGAAATCATCAAATAAATACTTTTACCTTGTGCAAGTTCTTTTAATGGTAAATTTCCTGCAGGAAGCTAGAACACAATTTTCTAAAAATAAAATAAATTAAATTAAAAAGAAATTTGACATGACATAACCTCCAACCTGTATCTAGTCTGCAGGTATTACAATAGCATCTGATGACTGATTCTATATTTTGCAATTATATTCTGTGTAAAAATGTGTAACTGGTCAGTGTCACCGCAAGCTTGCTAGGCATATTGACAGTACATTATATAATTCCATGCCATAGATGTCTAACGAACCATGTGTTAATTGATCATTGTGCTCATAAGGGGTTAATACTGTTGTAAACACAATTCTCATTAGGCAAAGATCAGAATAATCAAATGTAAACCCTAACCTCTAAAAGCCTGCGTGGATATGAGTTTACTTATTTAATTAGATTGCATATGGTCCTTTTGTTGGTATGTATTTTCATTTAGTTAGTGATACATTACGCATTTAATCTGGATGAGAGTTTTAGAGTGAGCTTTGGCCTATCTGCTGTACAAAAACTGCATGAAATGTCACATTTACTAAATAAAGCTGCTGAGAGCAGGCCTGCTGTAAAGCACATGCATCCACAGGTCTATTATGCACTCGCCTTTTGCTCTGCTCCACAGCTTTGTAACGTGTGTGTGGGCCTGCCACTGACTGTTGACTGGCATGGCCTATCTTCCCTGCATATTCAGCAGCCCTTATGAATATCAGAGCAGCTTGATTGCATTGTGATTATTCACAAACCTCTCTCTCCTCTCTCTTCCCATGTCTGCCCTCTGTACTCCATTACCAGTCAGAACACAGCCCCAGCGTTGTAGCATCGCCAGCCCGATCTGACACCATTCCTTTTACGGGTTCAACAGCTTGCTTGTCGTACAGCAAAGTAATTAGTACTGCACGCTCATATTAATTAACAAAGAGCGTTATCACTTTATTAATCCATATTAGAGAGGTGGAAGAGGAAGGGAGGGCGCAGTCAGTGTTAGTGTAAGGAATGCTCTATGGGAGTTTTCCCCATGCTTTGTAGTCCCATTGTCCATGACCCTTGGTGCCTTCAAAACATCTCTACACCTAGTGGCGTATGGCTTACACCGTTCATTAAACCTTTTGATACAAATAACGTCTATAAAACAAACAAACAGGGGTGGCAGAATTGGGGAAAACAGGTGCCATGGTGTGAAAGCACGCTAAATGATGTGATAGTGGGGGAATTAATTACTACATCAGTGCTAATTGGAAGCAATAATTTGTGTGATTAGCGGGCCGCTTAAAGGGGACCTACTATGCTCATTTACAGCTCTATGTTTTTATTCTGGGACTCCACGAGAGTAGCTTTGCATGATTCACAGTTAAAAAAAACAACTCCTTATTCGTCTTAAACAGGCTGTTTTAGCTGCTGTGTCTTTAAAGGGGACCTATTATGCTTTTCCTTATTTTCAGTTATGTATATCATGTTACAATGTTGAGTGGTCTCTAACAGGCAGTCTTAGCTCCTGCGTCTTTAAGGCCCATTCTGTTCTGATTGGCCAGCTTTCCGGAAGCCTGCTGAGGGGCAGCCATATCAGAGTCATGTTAAGCTACTGTTGATGAAAACCAAACATTTCCTGCCTTAATATTAAAAGCTTTTAAATGACTACACATTGGGAGACTTTTATCGTGAAGAATTTACAGGAAATTAAACATGTTCTTCACTGAATGAGCAGAGTTTATTTAGCTAAAGACCAGTTGACACAACAAGATATGGACAGATTTAGATCTATTTGTTCAGCAGATCAGTTAGAAATAATGAAGGGAGGAATAATACAAGCAGAAACAGCTACATTAAAATAAGGAAAAACATAATAGGTCTCTTTTGTGAGACATATCTACCGCCTGTATACACAAGCAGAGAGACATGGGGCTATAGTGTCTCCACATGCACATACACATATCCACTGAGGAACATACCAGTTACACAAGTCTGTAGACGTGAGCTCTTCCATAGAAACGCACACAAACAGATGCACTGTATGAAAACGTAATTCATATACGGATAAGAGTTTGCACACTTCCATTTTTCTGTGTCCTCCTTAAACAGACATGATCCTCCTGTGATGAGGCACATCCAAAAGGTTTGAGTAGAAAATGCTGATGTGGCACAGGCTAATTAACAAAGCAGGGTTTGTAGGTGGTGGGGGATGAGTTGGTGGGCTCCCTCCTCGCTTTGTTACCATCTTTCTCTCTTAATATTAGAGGCTATACAAACCTCAAAGCTTGGAGAGGAAGCTTTACACACGCAGCACTTCTAAATGTAGACTACAATCACAACAAAGTCCCTATATTAAATTCTCCCTCATTATTTTCCTTCAATTCCTATTGGCCATAGTGATCAAAGTGCATGGTTAATTTCTGCCAATTCAGGATATAATTTGGATATATTTCTTTTTATTTTTTAGTGTAGTATAGTTCTGCATAGTATCTTGTTCACATCCTTCATTTGTTCTCCACGCAACAGGAACCCAGTTGTTTCTTGTTTTGCAGCAGCTTCGGATTAGTGATCCAGTGATACCGGTGATATCTGTTCTTCTCTGTTTCCTGTTATTTAAATCTCCCTCTCTTTGATGACACTACCCGTGATATTATGTTCCCATAAAGCACCTAAGCTGCAGATGCAACATGAAATTGTGTTGCATTTCCCCCTGTAGCTATATAATTGTCCTGACTTTATTACTGGCCCAATGGACTTTGTTGTAACAATAACAATACATATTGTCATGTTTCTCTGTGCTGCAGTCACACTAAGGGCTCACTCTCATACATTTTACCTGGCTTTCATTACACTTTCTACAGAACTGTCCAGCTTCACTATACTCATCACATTAGGCTATAAAGCTGTTACATAAAATAACACTGTGGCCAGATCTTAGTATTGTACAGCCTCACAGCATAGACAGGTTTCTGAGCTACGTCATTGCGAGATGTTCTCACACAATGGGAAACAAACCAAAATGACTGAGAGCTTATAAGGAGTTGTTTGGACATATTGCAGAAGTGATGTGTGGATAATGGTTAATATATCAAGAAAGGAAACTCTCTTTCAGTTCAGAGTGCATAATTAGCTGTTAGCATGTTGTGATCTGGTCAGAATCCAGAGCAACTCAAACTATTACTGTGTGTTTATGGCTGTTTAAAGGTTCTATATGTAAGAATCAGAAATTCCTTCTCATTAGTGACACCAGGGGCTGTTAAGCGAACTGCAGCCAGCTTCCTGTTGTTCATGCGCGTGCTCGTACTCCATCAGTGTGAGTGAGCAGCGGTGCTAGGCTATTGCAGGTGCTGTCTTTTTCCGTCAATCTGTACCACCCAACCAGCAACCACCAACTTTGTTTACTAACCAGTACTACCAGTGTTTACTTAACACTGGTAGGCTCAGTGAGCTGTGGCCAGGGAGCAACGCACAGCGGTTTTATTTTGAAACGTGTGGCGGTCGATGGAGGCAGCTGGCCGTCTCAACCCCCACAAAAAAACAAACCAACTATAGCCAGAAATGGTGATAGCTGGCATGGTTAGGCAGCTAGCCACCAGCCAACCTGGTGGGTAACAGAGCTGGAAGGCTAATATCTGCAGGGTGTTCCTAGTCAGATAAGTTAGTACAGTTTTTGTTGTGGTGGATGCAAGCCATTTGTTGACTTTAGCAGGAGAGAGGCAAGGCACTCAGGAGTGCACAAAAATGTCACATCCTTTGGATTTTCACAGAAAAACCAGCCCAAGTCCTTCACATAGAAATCAGTCCACATCCTGTTACAGGCAACCGAGAAAGTCAGGGAAGGTCTTATTTTTGATGTTGCGTTACAACCCATTACAACACTCATTAAAAAATGATGAACACATATAAATTGCTTCACAGTTCTTACATACAGAACCTTTAATGAATAGTCCAAAAGCTTATCAAGTTCTATAACCAATGCTAGTCATCAGTTTGATGTGCGTTCAGAGTTTCAGTGTGTGATTTGGTGACAGCTGATAGAGATGGACTGAACACGAACATGGACTCTCTGTATGTCTGATTTACACTTATTAAACCCTGTGTTACCACAGTTTCATAGGTGTGATTCCATATGTTAGCTAGCTAGAGAAGGTGACTTGATGACTATCAAAGTGTGGTGTGTAGTAATGACGTTTTGTAGATGGGAAGACGATTGCAACAGACAAATGTATCTTTAATTTTTTTTTTACTGGTTTCCAGCAGGTAGCTTTATTTCTAAATACTGACAATGTATGTATATAACAATAATAACATTATAGGTTTTCTACCCCTCATCCTCAAGTATTTGAAAATGGAAAACTTGTTTATTTGTGTAGGTAAATGTGACTCAACATGAAAATAATTTATGAAGAATGTCATAATTGATATGTCACGTGATCTACAAACAACTGTCTGATATGAAAAATAGACATACTAGTGTTGTCAGTACTGTGGTTTGTGTTGACACCCATTCGTTTGCAGTGGTCTGATTGATTTCCTGGTCATATTTTCTGAAACATGTTCCCTGATGAAATGTCAAGCAAGCGGCAGATGTTTTAAAACATGGATATCACAGCTGTTATCTGATTCCTTCTGATGAATTAGAGCCGGGTCCCTCCAGTGCTCAAAGGGAGTCCACTCCGCATGAATTATTACCAAATATAATTTCAGCTATTAGTCCTCCTTCCTGAACATCTGAACATGGAATATGTGGAATTAGAAATTAATACCTCTGAATATCATGACAGAGTTTTTGAGACCAGGGGATTCATTTTCATGTTCTGCTTGCACTCTTTTTTTGTATTCCGACTGAGTTTCTGACACATTTATGTGTTAAGTTGGGCTCAAGCAGTTCTATTACCATACAGATTATCCATTGTGAGCTTTGGCGTGCTGCAGAAAAGAATTAGCATTCAGTAGAGAGAAAGAAAATACAGAGGCAAAGAAAAATGGAATGAAAAAGGGGATTATGTGTATCCTACTTTCCTCCTGTTTATGTTTCTAATCTTTAGCTGGGGTCAATGTTTTATCCAAATTGATTTCTTCAAGCTAAATGCTCATGTTCTTGCTATGCGGGATGGTTTTTTCTGCCTATCTGTGTGTAGTTAAACCATTTCTTCCTTATCTACATAATGGTATATAGTACAAGGTGATGACTTCATGTGCTATCACAACAGGAAAGCATCAACAAAGACTTCCCTGACTTTTCCCCTTTGGTCTATAATTTATGGTGTATACTCACTCATGTAACCACTTGTAACTAGAAACTTCAGTCCAAATCAAATGCAGAGGAATGTGTCTAAAAGCCTCTAAATGCCTTAAATTAATAAAGGCATGTGAAGCATCTGATCACGTGTAAAGGCAAAAATATGGCCACACCTGAAAAAAAGTACATATATATATATATATATATATATATATATATATACACACATATATATACACACAGGTTTCTAAGTGGCTTTTCAAATGTGTGCATGTTCATGACACATCTTCAGACAGATAACATGCATTACATATAGCGATGCATTCCCGTGTTTAAAATATTGCCATCCAAACTCTGGAGGTAACCAATCACCTCACTGGGCAGTCAGCCTCCTATTTATAGGCTATCCAAATGAGCACACACCTGCCACAAAGTAGCCTTCATATATGGGCTTGTTGTATTTATTCCTCCATATTTTAAGCATTAACTATTTAACCTGTAGCTGAGTGTTGGATGTTGATAATGTTATATTTTACAACTGTGATGATGTAATTTAAACAGACTCTGTTTTACTTGTGTAGACATGTGTGGGATCAACTTGTGTATCAGATATAGATGTATAGCTGTTTTGTTCACTGTTGCTGTAGTCATTTAACACAGAATATTGAGGGGAAAAAATTAACTCGCTTTCAGCTTTTGGAGGGATCTGATGATGTGTCAATTACATATATTGATGTGTGTGTGTATCTCATATATTGCTGAGGTTTTGACCCCCTCCCCCGCGGGAATTACATGCATGTCCTCTGTTTTTGCTCTTCTTTAAAGTTTTGATATAACATCTAAATTGACCCTATAAAAATGTACTTTCATACAGATAGAGCAAGCACTGCTCACTCTTGCTGCCAGATACTTAAGTCGATACGCATTCTGAACACCTTTACAGTGTTGCTTTAACTGTGTCTATACCCTAATCTGACAGAGAACCACAAACCTGTCAAATTTTTCCTTAACCCTGAATTCTCTTACCACCCACCACACAAAACACTCTTTTCAGTTCGTAATACCATACCGGCCTGACACCTATCCTTTCTCTCCTCTCTTGTTTTAGTGTTACCTCTCTTAGCCACCTCCTTTACTGTACTTTCTTCTTCCAGTCTCTCTCTCACTGTCTGACCTTACAGAGGAGAAGTCATGAGGGAGGATCCCATCTGAAAGTTCAGCCAAATGTTAGCAACGGAGGGAGGGATGTTCCTGAAGAGGAGCGCTCGCTCTGTCACTCTTTGTCAAACACTTCTTTCTCCCCTGGCCTCTTCAGTTTAACATCTCCCCGAACGCAGCCGTTGCTTTCTGTCTGGTTTCTTGAGACTGGCGGCCAATAACGGTGGAGTAGTCTGATACCATCGGTTGCTGGAGGGAGTGGAGGCAGCCGAGAGGTTGTCTGGCAAACCCAAACACCTGTATTCTGTCATTCATTTGATTGTTATCCCTCACCCCTCCATCGCTCTTCTCTCTGCCTCGCTCTCCATCATTCACCTCGCTCTGATCTTCCTGCCTGTCTGTCAGAGGGGATCTGCCAAGATTTCTGCAGCCTGGAGAGGTGTGAGTATGTTGTGTGCATACTGTGTGTATGTCTGATACAGTGTGTGTGTGTGTGTGTGTGTGTGTGTGTGTGCTCTTTTTGATGGAGTGAATAGGGAGGCGATTTATAAGCTGAGAAAAAGGGTGCCTCTTCAAAAGTTTGGCAGGGTTTGAAAGAAACAGAGCCGCGGGTCTGGAGAGAGCATGTCACCGAGGCCTCTGTCGCTTCTTTCTCCTGCTTCGCCCTCCCATTCTTTCTCCCCCCTTTTCGTTTTCTCATAATGTCATAGGAGAGGGGAGTTAGAAGGGGGGGGGGGGATTGAGAAGAGACAGTATATGTGATTGAGAAGGAGAAAATGATGAAAATGTAAAGTGAAAGTTAGAGTGGAAAATGAGGGGGTTTCAGGAATAGTCACTGTTGTACTGTGGCCAAAAAAATCTGTCTTGCTTGTTACCTACACCTCCGAACCTCACATTACTGTGGGTGTTAA
This sequence comes from Thunnus albacares, assembly GCF_914725855.1. Classification (NCBI taxonomy): domain Eukaryota; kingdom Metazoa; phylum Chordata; class Actinopteri; order Scombriformes; family Scombridae; genus Thunnus; species Thunnus albacares. Next base: position 6,216,255 of record NC_058106.1, on the reverse strand, counting down.
ATGAAATGCTTGTGTCTCAGGCTAGCCAGGCACTACCCCGTTCCACTAGCTTCTGTAACTATATCGCTCATTGAATGTTTCTTTCATTGGTCATTCTGATATCTACTAAAGCACTTATTTACAATTCATCCTTTGTGTAAACCAACAATTAATTTGTCAGCATTCAAAACACTATTGTTCCCATACAATCTTTTAAACATTATTTCCTTAACCATGATATCCAGTCACACTCGCTTCTAACATCTTTCCAACCTTTTACCTGCAGTTTCTGTTGTCTAGAAAGCATCTACATCATTGTATCCTCTCTGTCACTCCCCATAAGTTGTGACTCAACTGGCCTCAGTATATCAAGCTGGGATCACTTGTAGTGATGAACTGAATGGTCACCAAACTTTGCAGTTTCTCTCAGCTCCACAGAATGTTTTAACTCTCATCAGGTTTGTTTCCAGCCACAGCAGGCAGCTTTTTTCAGTGAAAAAGCTCTGATAAAAACACTTCATGCCCAGCACCAAACAGCAGACAGACAAATTTATTGGCTAGATGGTGAAGTACTTTGCCTTATTACAAATGTCAAAGTGATTTAGAATGAGGTTTTGCTCTGGAACAGCACCCAAAGTCCTGGTTTTAATTCAGCTTTAAGGCACCACTAAACCAAGAGAAATGGCTCAAACAAAACATTTTCTTACATAATAGTGAAGTTAATAATTAACTGCTGTAACCCTTAACTTGACCTTTGACCTCATGGTCTGACTTAGCATGGACTTTACATGCAAAGGGTAATAAAAAAGCAAAAGAGAAAACATCTGCATGGTCATGTTTTGGATAGTATTATCTATTTTCCATGTTAGTTCAGCAAAACCCTATTTTTTCCAGTTATAACTTTTCAAGATGACAACAAACTATAAATTATAAACTATCACCTCACTATAAAGTCAATTTCTACGTCTACTCCTTATTTTCTTAAAAACTCCCACTTTATTTCAAAAAAATCAAGGAAAATCAAAGGTTTTTAGTCAATTTCAGTTTCTTCAGGAAAGATTTTCAACATCAAGACAGCTTCTGACAAACATGTATTTTCAATTAGGCTATGTCCTTGGGATCCACTTTGACCACACAAAATTAAAAAACTGTAAAAAAAAAAAAAAAAAAATTGAAATAATGAGGTTTCTAAAAGAGAGAAAGTGATATAATTTCTGTATTTTCTGTTATGATTCATGGTCAAGACCACCTGTAGCCCTGAGCCACTTCTTCCTTATCCATCATCCAAGCAATGACAAACCCTGGTTGAACACTACAAAGCATCACTCTGGCATTGATGGCAAAGATCGAAGCAAACAGCCGAAAACAAGAGCCGTTGTTGGTGTTTGACAGCGAGCATAACAGCGCTGCTTGGGGATTTGGACTCAGTGGCAGGGTGGAAAAATCTTTGGGACATGTGCTGGGGGTGTTGGATGGTGTTCGACATCAGTCAATGCTGTTTGGGGAGTGAGAGTGGGCGGCTGGAGTCATAGACATTAGACAGGCAAGCGTTATATCTCAGGGGGAATTGAGATCTGACGAGTGGAGCGGGGTTGTTAGCAGTTTTTTCTGCATGGATGAATAGAGCTGGTGATCTAAAGCTTGTTTAATTTTGGCAGTATAGAATAGAAAGCTCCTGTCCAGAGGAACCACCTTCTACCAGTGTCCCTTTATCATATTTTATGGGCTTTATTATCTTTGCACAAAAAACAAAAAAAAAAATATGGAATCCTGGCATTTGAGATAAAAAGCTCACTTAAACAAAATTTAAGATGAGATTTGACACATTTAGAGATTTGAGAGGACCGTCCAAAGAGAGTGATGTTTTGTCAAGTATTTTGTGGTTAAGGCAAGAATTTGATCTGGAACTGGACTCAATCAACCCCCTGATTTGTTAATGTGCCATTGTTTCACTGACACAGAATGAGCCATAGTTGGAAAATCCCAAATATCAGGTGCAGATATTTGATTTTTTGCAGATGTGACTATTGCCTGAATTCACGTGTTCCTCTTCTTCTGTCTCTCATCTTTTATATCAACTTTTAAAGATCGTACATGAGTTTATTAACTACTACATGCTTGACTTACAACATCTGCTGTGGGGTGCTCTCTGAGTGTGTAGCTGCCACTTGTTGTGCTGTAGTCCATTTTAATAATAATAATAACTTTATTTATATTGCACCTTTCAAAAACAAAGTTACACAGTGCTTTACAGTAAAAACAGATAATAAAACCAAAACCAAAGATATAAAGATAAAAGAATTTAAATAGTTACAACACATACCATCAGTTAGGAAAAAGCCATAAGATAAGATTTAAAAGAGGATATTGAGTTTGCCTGCCTGAGATCTCCAAGCAAGGAGTTCCACAGCTGAGGGGCCCAAACAGCAAAGGCCTGGTCACTTTTAGTGACAAATGGAGATTTTGGAATTAGTAGGGCCCTGCTGGAGGATCTCAGGCAGCCATCAGGCTCATAGGGAGTTAGCAGATCACAGATATAGGCAGGAGCCTGACGATTCAGGGCTTTAAAAATAAGCAGTAAAATCTTAAAATCAATTCTAAAACTCACAGGTAACCAGCAGCAGCGTTTTGTATCAACTGCAGTCTTTGCATGTTTCACCTGCTGATACCAGAATAAAGTGCATTGCAATAGACAAGTCTAGAAGAGATAAAAGCATGAATGACCTTTTCTAAATCTGCAGAGGAAAGGAATGACCTGATCTCGGTTAGCTGTCTCAGTTGGGCAAAGCAGGACTGCAACACTTTGGTCACCTGAACATCAAAAGACAACTCTGAGTCAAAAATAACAGCTTGGTTGTGGGCCTCTTTTTGAACATTATCAGGTAAGGTACCCAGACTAGAGGAGAGATTGTTAATGCTGCTAGTGCTGGGGCCAAAGGGGGTTATTATATTCATTTCTGATTTGGAGTCATTCAACTGCAGGACATTTTTGGACATCCAATTTTTAATTTCAGCAAGGCAGGACATAATACAAGAAATGGTGGTACCAGGCTTTAATGGGACATACAGTTGGGAGTCATCGATATAGTGATGGAAGTCGATGTCATGTCTATGCATGATTTGCCCCAGGGGTAGCATGTATATAGTGAATGAAAGAGGATCCAAAATAGACCCCTGGGGGACTCCTCAAAAGAGAGGAGAACAAGAGGAGGAGACATCTCCAAGCATTATAGAGAAGGACCTGTGCAACAGACAGGAGATGAACTGTTCCAGAGCCACATCGCTGATGCCAACATAGTTCTTCGGGTGGCTGAATAAGATACCATGGTCCACTGTGTCAAAGACTGAGCTGAGGTCAAGAAAATTAAAAATGAGTACAGGCCTGTGTCAGCTGCAAGCAGTAAGTCATTGGTGACCTTGACTGGAGCAGTCTCAGTGCTGTGTAGGGAGCAGAATATTGAAATTCTTCTTTGATTGTACACTGATAAGTGAACATTAGATCTTTTTAGAGAGACAAGGGAGACATGGAGTTTATCCTCTTTTAATTTCCACTCTGCCTTCACTATCCTTTAAAATCCTTAATTCTTCATTCAGCCATGGCAGAGAAGAATGTTTCAGCTTCTTATATCTGACTGGAGCTACAGAATGTAAAATATTTGTGCAAAAGTTGTTAAAAACAAGCTCGACAACCTTGACAGCGGCGAGGGATAGAGAGTGAATTCAGGGGGCGGGATCGAATCAGTGTGGTGGGTTTGGGGTCAGGAGAAAGGAGTGGAACCTGGAAGAGCACTGCGTTGTGATCAGAGATGGCAAAATAAACCAAGTTCACATCATCCACACGGAAACAATGGGAGAGCACAAGGTCACGTGTGTGCCCGTCGTCATGGCTGGGGTGCTTCACTTATTAAGTCAAATTAAAACAAGCTAAAAGTTTGATAGAAGCAAACGAAGAGGAAGAAGGGCAACAAACATGGATATTAAAATCACCAAGAATAAGAACTCTGTCATACTGTAACATAATGACTAATAAAAGGTCTGAAAATTCCGGAATACAACCAGAGGCAAGTTTACGGGGTTTGTAGATTGAGACACATAAAATGGGTAATTTACTCTTTATAATAAAACTAAGACTCTCTAAGGTGGAGATACAACCAAGTGAGACTGGAGAACAACTAAAATAATTTCTATGTATTACTGCAAGTCCACCCCCTCGGCTTGTCATTCTTGGCTGGTGGAAAAATAAATATTTTGGGGGAGATGACTCAATAAGAAGGGCACATTCAACAAGATTTATTCAGGACTCTGTGATGATAAAAAAAAAAAAAGTCAATATTGTTGGTCACGATAGAATCCTGGCAGATAAATGACTTTTTGGCAGGGCTCTTACATTGAGTAAACAGAAATGAGTTGATTCAACAGCAGGGATTGAAGAAGTGGTTTAATTGTGATGAGATTGTTTCTGTGTGAACTGTGAGTAGATTTTGGTTTTGCACGCTGCCTTTCAGTGATCCTACCAGGAATGAATGAATTAATGAGGGAAACAAACCCAGCATCAACAGGATTTGATGGGACAGGCATTGTATGGGACAGGAATATGAAATATAGAGCCAGGATGCTGAGCAGGGTCCTGCTGGGGAAACCATCAATTAAAAAAGCAATGATGTTAATAAAATTACAAATCAATTCTCCTGTTCCTTTCCTGTAAGGATGCAACCCATCATATTTAAACAGGTCCCACTTGGTCCAGAAGGAATCAAAATGACTAATAAAACCAAGTCCAGTTGCAGTTGTAAAATTTTGCATCCACAGGTGTAGACTAAAAAGATGGCTAAAACATTCAGAGCTATTGGTCATAGCGGGATTGGGACCAGACAGGACACACCTCCTCCCCAGGCTTTCAACCGTGGAGACTAGACACTCAAGTTCATAATGCAGCTTAATGGATTGCCTGGACATGACGTCATTAGTGCCAGCGTGCACTGTCACAGTGTGGACAGAGGGATGGATGTTGAGGAGAGCTGGGATTAGTTCTATAAAACCAGCTGTCTTGTCTCCTGAGAGACTATATATAATAGCACCAGGAAGCTTTATGATTCTGTTGATAGAGTCTCCAACAATTAAAATCTCAGGTCACACAGTTTCAGGGTTGCCTTTGTCAATTCAAAGCTTTGATCTGAGATTATGCCTGACTGTCAACAAGCTGGCTGAGTGGGATTGAGTGAGACTCTGAGTGGAGCAGGTTGTCAGGCTCCAACTGCTGGAGTGACAAATGGGGAGTTTTGCTGTAATAAGTAGGCTATTAATACAGAAACAGATGCCCTATCAGCTGCTAGAAATTTGGCTTTTGCACATCAGATATGTTATATTCCAAAATGGTTGTGCAACATGTGGAGCTGGTTGTATATTATTGCAAAAAATACATTAAATGTAAATAGCAGTTTATATAGCCAGCATTTTCTGCACATTTTATATCACTACACACTGTTTAGAATTCATTCTTCGCTAGCACATTGTGGTTTGTGTTCCTCTCATTTCCCATGGAGCTGATATCAGTTTATACAAAACAACCCTGTACCACTGCAGTGTGTACAGGTAGCATGTGGCTCACATTCGGACGCCATTTGAGTGTAAAACCTGAGCTTTCATACGCTATATAAATCATCATCCTCAGGCTGTTAAATGTAGAAATGCAGATGGTGCACTTTCAGTGAGTTTCTCTTGTCTAATTTCCCCGCTGACCACCGTGGTAAAATTAGACAAGAGAAACTCAACAAAAGTGCACCATCTGTATTTTCAAATATAGTGGCAAGCGGGTGATGAGTCATATTTCAGTTGAAAGCTCAAGAGCTGCAAATCAAATGTAAAATATGTCGCCCACACTGAGCAGCAGATAATATGGAGCACTGAATCAAATTTTTTAAGTATGACACATTTGAAATTCAGATTTTTCTTACAGCGAGCTTTTAATTTGATAGACAATCGTGTTTAAATTAATGCTACAACCATCTTGTAGTACAGAGTGAAGTCAGGGAAGAGCTTCAGCAAGTAGGGCAAGAGAGAGGCTGAATTAAATGTAACTGTGTGCAGTGGGTGTGTGTCCTCCAGGTTCTGCTACTATCCATAGCTCGTTGAGTAGATTTATGCGTCAGGCATGTTAACAGTGAGAAAGCATGCTGCTTTCTTCCAGCAAGCATCCCCTAACAGACACACACACACACACACACACATACGTAAAACCCCAAAATGGGCCTCTGTGCTTCCCATCTCAGCAACTCGTGACTGAACTCATGAGAGGACACACTCACTCTCTCTCTCACACAGAAAGACAGATGGAAAGGGAAAATATGGCTCTGACTCTTAAAATTAACCAAAATAAAACAACGTTAACTTGAAACCAACACGTCGATTACTGTGCACTCACCGCTGAGAACACTGAAATCCTGGAGTGTAAATGAAGAAGATGAATGGCGTACAGTGCTGTCACTGTCACGGTAGCCTTCCCACAACCCCCCCCCCCCCACCTCCCCACCCCACCCCTCCACAGTGTGTTTTATTACAATCAGTACCCATGTCTGCTTGCACTGGGGAAAATGTGCAAGAAATAATGATCTGGATGGTCTTGGGGGTCTGGATTGAAGTGTTCCTGTAAGAATTCTAGTGGTGTAAGCAATTTATTTCTTAACACATAGTTCATATTGTTTAAGACACCCCATATATCTGCCAAGTGTGATGCGAAATATGGCTTTAATACAGCATCGCGCACACCAGGGGACAGGGAAATATTTCTAACCCCCCCCCCAACACACACACACACACACACACACACACATACACACCATCCAAAACTCAGGAGAAACCCAGCTTCAGGAGAAAAACCACACTAAATGACCACACATGTTGGTTTATTCTCCCGGTAAACTGTAACACTCATGAAAAAAAGATCGTTCATATGAATGGGATCATTGTATAAAGCATAATGATTTTATAAGACGTGTAAATCCAGAAGCAACAGTTGATTTTACACAAGAAATAAATATTCAAATGTGTGTATTTTTTGCTAACTTGAAGATTAAGAGCATTTTATTCTGATAGGATGGAAGTGGAATGAGAAGTGATGTTTATCAGTCGCATTTGGAATCAATACCAGCAAACAACTCAGACATTTCAGGACACTCCTTCATCCACATTCCACAACTTCCCAGCATGCAAGTTGAATATGAGAATTGTGCAGCAGAAACAATGCTTTCTGTCGCCATTAATCACATGTTGCATGTGAAAGTCATTTACTGTTTCCTGCTGAGCAGGAAGTGGAAGTCCAATCAGGTCAAACAGTAAAACTGATTGCGAAGCTAAAGAGAGCCACATATGGAACAGACATTAGAGACGTAAACAAACAATCACAGGTGTGCATGTGTGTGTTCTTATGATGCCATGTAGCATTCTGAGCATTCAGCTCAAGTCCATATGCAGAATTACATTTGATTTTTCCATATTTTCCACTCTGTGTATATTTCTCTGTCACTGATGTTGTGGATTTTGGCTCACATATTTAGATGTCTGTGTTTTAATTTATATGCAACTATATAAATAAATAGGGCCATAATAATGTCAATAATTATTGTCTTCCTGACCTACTTGCCTCTCACCAATAAATGCATGGGTGTTTTGCCAAACATTCGTACAGACTTCAGGTCTTAAGAGACACATTACTTATGTAACACAGATGGAGCAACAAATCAAAATAATATGGCTTCTAAAAGTTCAAGTACACAGTATTAACAATAATAAATCCCCCCCACAACAAATTTTTGCAATGTATTTGCTTTTATTTCCAATCACTCACAGATATTAGTCTTCATTTACAGTTTCTTCATCAAACCTCTCTAATATGAAAGTAGGTGCTGCTCTGCAATGAACCTGCCACATCAGCTCTGCGCCCTCATGTTACTGTGACAGTTAGCTCACATAAAGATACTTCTTCATCCTTGTGTCTACTTTTATTAATTTATAATTTATAGTTCAAGAAAACCTTAAAAACTCAGGTCTGACAAGGCCAAATAAACTTTTTAGAGAAAAACATTAACAATAACTTTCAATAATTTTGACATCAGATAATTCTTAAAAACAAAGAGTATGAAGATTAGAAAGGGCTTGAGGGCTTAGTTGAATAAAATGAATGAATTATATGGAGTGTAATATGGTTCTCTGAAGAGACAAGGTGTGTGTTTAAGGGTTAAATTGTATTGTATTGCAAATACAGTAGAAGTGCAAATCTAACACCGCATTTACACCAGTTCATTGTGAGTCAAACTAGTTTCAGCTTTAAGTTTTCATCTTTTCAAATATTTCTTTAGTGTGTTCCTGCTGTTATGAAAATTCAAACAAAGAAATGAATTTGTGGTGCCAGGTGTGAAAGTGTTTCATGAAATACGGAGGCTGAAGAGAAGATCATTAATTACACGAGTTTCTAACATCATACTCGCCCTGTGCTAACCAAGCCTCACCTCTCATTCATCATCAACATTTCAAGCAACTAATAGGTCAAAGGTCACAGGTCACAGTGACCTGATAATGTTGGGAAAATCTTGTGACAGAGACAGTTGGTGTTTTTATATTTCTGTGTGTTTTCCAGTGTCTTGCATATGTGGAAATATGTGCATTTGTGTTTTCCTGGCTGTTTGCAGGGGAAATGGGAGTATCTATGTGTGTGTGTGTGTGTGTGTGTGTGTGAGAGAGAGAGAGAGAGAGAGAGAGAGACAAAGAGAGAAGAGCATACTCTCAGAGTCCCTGTGCTAGGTCAATAATGAACCTGTGAACCCTGCTGCGGCTTCCAAGACGAGCCTCTCTCCAGAGACTGGCAATAGGGACCCACAAGATTGATTTGTTTGAGTGTGTGTGTGTGTCTAGAAGGAGGATGGAGGTGATGGTGGCCTGTACAAGTCACAAACAAGGCAATTATTCTGTGCAGCGTCCACTTTTACAGAATTTAGATATTCAGCTTTGTCCCAGAGCGGATTATTGAGGATGAGCTGTTAAATATGAGTCACTGTATTGTTTAATGGAGTCACATCAAAGAGAACAGCAGGTACCAGCATGACCTCTACACTCCGCTACCTGCACCGCCACCCTCCCTCCCTCTCATCCTTTTGAAACTTTCAACCTTCATAGCTTTTTTTTTGCTTTTTTTGTTTTACCCCTATTGTAAGAGTCGCAGGTTCCGTCACAGATGCCTCGGGGGGTGTAGGTGAGGGGTGAGAAAGTAGAAAACGGGGGTGAGGATGGTTGGGGGGCGGGTAGGGGCACTTAAAAGCTTGAGGGGGGAGGGGCAGAGTAAACAGGCTGTAATTAAGAGCAGAATATTCGCCATCATTGCAGTTTTCGACCCGCAAAGGACTGCTTCAGAGGCTTTTTTTTTTTTTTTCTCTACACCCAACGCTAATTTTCCCACACGTCAGCCACTCTCCTCTGCCACTGTGTGAGTCACTGTGTGTTTGTGTGTGTGTGTGTGTGTGTGTGTGTGTGTGTGTGTGTTGCCGAGGCCCTGGGCATCTTTAAAGCCAATTAAGAAAAGGGGCACAGAAACCAAACCCAGCTGAACTAGCAAGCGCTGACAGGGAGGAACTTAAGAGGCAGCGAGTATCTGGGTTACATTATTATTATTGTTATTATTAGCTATACATATTACAAGAGAAGTAATTTCAGTGTGGTGTGGCTGAATTCCACTCAACAATTTTAGTCTGTCAAACCTCCAGTTTCATTTTCTTTTGAACATTTTATTGATTTTTTTTTTTTTACTTGCTGTGTGGTTTTGGCAAAATGAGGTTTTATTTCAAAAGAATAATGTAACCAGGAGTTTCTCCTGATTTTGAGTAGATTTTGTGTGTTTTCTGCCTTACCAAGGAGCTTATCTGCATGAAAAGAATGTTATTTATCTGTCATTTGAAGGTTTGAGCTGTGACATAAATGCTTTTTTGAGAGACTTTTCCATTGTGACAGGAGAACAATTCTGTGACAGCCCCCGATAAATTTGCTGTTTTTAAGGCATAAAAATAAAGTATAGCCAAGTTTCAATCCAAATGTAGTGGAAATTTTAAAATAATTTCCCCCCCAAAAAAGGAAAATGCATATTTCTACCCACTACTATTTTGAGACTATTAGGAGTTGGGTTAATCAAGAGAAACTGTGCTAACTTTACAGTCTGATGGCATTAAATCATTACAGAAGAAGAGGACACGAGATGACGTAATTCAAAGAGCAGCAGTCAAACCTCAAATTGGAAAACCATGTGGAACACGTGACGCAATTATGACATTAATGTTTGTTTCATGTATTTATTTGAGGAACGTTACAGTCCGTCATCCCTCTGCACAGACCCGATGCCTTCGTCTCTTCAGCAGAACGAAAGCTTGAGCGATGTTTAAGTCGCACACTTCACGTACATCATCACTGATCAGCTATGTTTGTTTACACTGCACTTTGTCATGTCTTCTTTGTATCGATACGCCAGCTTTTATACTTTTTTACCTTTATGCGCAAATTGAAAATAGTTGGACGGAAACACACTTAATAAAAGAAGTTTTAAACAAACCTCTAAGTTAATCAAATTTATTTAGAAGACAAAACAATTCACATATTAACTGTCTGTTGTAAACATTCATCCAAATTTCCTGATAAAACTTTGACTATCCATACTTTCCGTAGCCATACGCACACCCAGTTTTTTTCTGTACAAAGATTGACTATAACTGCCTTTGACGTTTTAATTTTACTTTTTGCCTTTTACTTTTTTTTCTCTATTTTTTTATTAGCTCCAAATAAGGTGGTTTAGATTTGTAGTTTCCAACCCGGGGATCAGCCCATCAGGCTGTGACACAAAAGTAACTTTATTTATGTATCAGATTTTTCTCTAATGTTTTCTTTATACTTCTGGTGAGTTATTGGATAATTGTAGGCCTTTCAAGCACTAAAAGTGATTTGTACAAAGCAAGTAAACAAATATTACTTTGGTAGAATGCATACGGTATTCAACAAGGATTTACAAATGGTTTTGTTTTAAAGGGACACTTGCCAAAAAGATTGGGAATGGTTTAGATAATCTGGTAAACTGTTTGACTGTCTGATTGCTTGTATTTTTGTCACAGTTTTCCCAGATATAAGCAATTATTTTGGTGAGTACAGATGGAAATGATGGCCAAAACTAAGTAAGACCCAAGTTGTAATAAACTGTAATGATCCTTTAATAATGCTCAGTATTAGCAACAAAATATTGTTTATTGGTTACTTATCTGCATCTCCTCTCGTCCAGCTGATCTCACTGCGAAGTGTCTTATTTTTTTCCCCTACTATCACATTTTGTTTCTCTCATCACATTTTCTTTTCCTGTCAATGTCTTTTTCTTCTCTATTCTTCACTCCCTTTTCTGTTGTAAAATTATAAATGACGCGCTGAGATGTGTTTCTGAAATCTGTGACTGATGATTGATCTGCAGCTAGTTTGAATGATGATGTCTCTGATGGCAGCGGAATTCAAACAACCATTTATCTTTCACACACAACCACATATTGCTTGTTTGTTTGTTTGTTCTATCAAAGTTTAGACTGATCCTTGTTGCAGAGGGATTGTTTCTTACGACAGGGTTAATTGAAGTTGGATAAATGGAATTATTTTAGGTGTGGGATTATTTTACTTTGTATATTCATATTCAAAGCAATGTAGAAAAATAGATAGCAAAAGAACATGTTTGCTTTATAAATCTGAATGCAAAATGATACAAATGTGCTATTGATGTGCTATTTTAGTGCAAGGTTAAAGGTCTATAAGTCAATCGTTCCTGCACACATGTGCACACACACCGACACACAAGAGCTCCCCTTAGAAATCCTCAACCTGGATCCCCAAGGTGATGCTCCAGCACAACATCAGCCAACACTGACTTCTCATAATAAGGGATATTTTCCAGTTCAATAAGCCCACTTCACACACACACTCATACACACATGACAGTATCTTTGTTGCAGCAGAGAAGGCTGGTAGCTACTGTAACAACAGTGATGGGCGTAGTAGTGTGTGTTGCCCCAGCTTTAAGAACAGTGGCCGGGACAGTAATTAGCTTACTGCAGGTTCCCAGGCCCCGCTCATTTGTGTCAGCCACCCAGTAATTCTGGCTGTAAAATATCTGCTCGACCTCACGAGTGATGGCGATGTGAAAGAGAGAGAGACAGAGTGAGTGAGAGAGAGGGGGAGAGAATGGCAGGCTGATTTGTGATGCTCGGGCCGCTGCTTGCATTTCTAATTCAATCCTGCTACAGTTATTTGTCCATCTGATATAAACATCAGAGAGGAGGGGGAGGAATGGGGAAGGAGGGAAGAGAGGAGACAAGAGGCTAGGAGGAGGGAGGAGAGGTAGGAAGTCCCACTAATATTAATGCAACTCAAAATTGCTGAATTTGTAGCGGCTTCTCAAAAAAAAACCCCAAAAAACCCAAACAAACAAAAAACTCCCTCTAAAGTTAAAGGTAAAGTAAACCATTTTTTTGGTATTATTTTCCTATATATTACTTTAAATTTTATTTTAAAAAAGTACAAGTTAGCTGTAAAAGCTGTGACTTTAATTTTTTGTCCACTTACAGGCAGCCGAACAAGCTTTAAACACAAGGCTGACATATTATCACCTTATAAAGTTGATATGGCAAACATGTTAGCAAAAGTTGCTTACTTACCGATCCAGCAGACATGCAGCAACATTAGCATTCATTCAAAGTCATGTTTCTGACCACCAGGTGAATAGAAATCTAATATTTTCACTCTGTTCATCAGTATTAGCTTCACTTTTCATGTTACACACTTCCACACAATCCTTTGTTAATATAAAAATATTAGTTTTAGTTAGTGAGAGTATAAATGTGGAATCTCTTAGGAATTTCCTTGGTATGGTAATCCTTAAATTAAGTCTATAAAGTAACTTTATACTTTGCACTGCACTTTATACCAGGATGTGTCGTGCTGCCCACATATACCATTAATCAAATGGTTTGTTTTACGCATTAGAATAGAAATGTGTTCATGTTGGTAACTTAAGTTCAGCTTACTCACCCCAGTCAGCACTACTCATACTGTGAAAATAGTTATATAATATTTCAACTGTCTGAGGTATTAACCCTGGTAATGTCATCAGTTATCTTGGCTTGAAATACATAGCAGAAAACCTGTTACCAGCTACCAGGTCTTTAAAAAACCTGGCAGGAAGGGTCTAATGCAGGAATACTAAAATACAGAGGTCAACTAACCAATTTTTGATCCCATCAAAGGTCCAGTAATTCACTCAATGATGATAAATTTAACTTCTAAAAGCTCCAGAATTACATGAACAGCATTTCTTTACTACTGGGCGAAGTGACACCATTGAGTAACCAACTCCTGAACCCTCCTGTTGTGTTTGTTTCATTTGAATTAATTCTGTGTATAGCTGATTATAAATCCATAATAATACATATATTATCACCTTATGTTGTGTTAGATCTTTTTATCAACTCAAGTTCTTGTGAATATTACAAGTTTTGAACTTCTATTTGCTATTTATGGCCTGTAGGCCTCACTGACCTGAGCTTCATTCAACTTGTTTTTGAGTAAAAAAAAAAGCATAATGTGTGGATGACTTTGACTATAACAAATACTGAGATGAATATTGTGCTATTTATCACAGACTACTTTGTGTCAAAGTTTGGCAAGGAGATTGATTTTAAAATCAAATCATGATCAAAGATATGATCAAGAGCCTTGCATGCAGTATATCATTTGGTCATTGTGCTGCCACAGAATGAATTGTGAGCAAGGCCTCAAAAAAGCTGCAAAAAAAGTTTTATATATTATTGAAACAATATTGTGAATGTGCTGGGAAAGATTTTACTGGGGAAGGAATCCCCAAAGATTGTCATGGAAGCCAAGAAGGGGAGTGAGCTGTGTGTGTGTGTGTGTGTGTGTGTGTGTGTGTGTGTGTGTGTGTGTGTGTGTGCTCAAACACACATGCATGTGGGGGTCTGGGAAAGGAAGTATGTTCATCTGATGAATGGGCATGTGCCTGAACTCAATTTTATACACTTATTGTAGTCGCACCCATTAATTTTGTAATGAGTCATTTTTGACTGGGAACACCACAAGTGTACAACAAGTTAAATGAAATACCCAGAATTTAATGAAAAGTATCAAAATGTATTTTGATTGTTCAGATGACACCATGACAATCAGATTAAATGAACTACGTTTTTCAGAGAGAAAACTTGTACATCGGTCCAATTCGAGCAGAACACTTGGGCTCTGAAGGTGTGATTGTCTGGCAGAGACACTGATGTAAATGTTCATGAATGAGTACTTCACTGTATTCATCACTGAAAATGTTTGATTTACAATTATTCTGCTGGAGGCTTGATATCACGACTAGTTCAGTTTTACCTCTGTGTTCTGTGGATAGTTTTGTTCAAAATGAGCATGTTTGATGTCATACGTGGCGTTCTGCATTCCCACTCTTCATTATGGCCACTGATTCTACAAATCAAATCCAATGGTCTTGTGCTTGTCTTGGGCAAAATGAAAAGTATTTCTCAGTCCGCTCACCTTTCTTTTTATGTATCGGCTAGTTTTGAACAAGTCGTTTTACTTTATCAACCAGAGCAACGTCCAGCAACAACTTTGCTAACTGCTGCAACTAGCGGGTGGCTGAATGATAGCAGGTTAGGTGATGTGATAGCAATATAAAATAATAATAATATTTATTTATTTGTTTATATAGCACTTTATAAAAACATTGTTCACAGAGTGCTTAACATTGTCTGCACATTTATAAGCACAAAACACACAGCGAAAGTACATATGAATAATCAATGCATTTTAAAATTGCAGCGTTAAAACAAAATACAATGATGCCCGGGTGAATGAGGTAAAGGAAAAGGAGATAGATGGGGAAAATAAAACCATGAGTACTAAACGATAAAAGACAGTGAAAGACGACATCACATAAAAGCACATCTATAAAAGTAAGTTTTTAGAAGAGATTTAAAAGTGTGTACTGAGTCTGCGAGGCTCAGATCCTCTGGCAGGCTATTCCGTAATTTTGGGGCCCTGACCGAGAAGGCCTGGTCCCCCTTTTGTTATAAATTTGGAGTTTGGAAGGGTAAGTAAAGACCTGCCAGAGGATCTAAGGCTGCGCACTGGCTCATAAGGAGTCAGCAAGTCTAAAATGTATGAAGGGGCCAGTCCATGAATAGCTTTAAAGGTGATAAGTAAAATGGAGCAATGCCAAGACCGGGGTTATGCGATGTCGTCTGTTAAAACCTGTTAAAAGCCGAGCTGCTGCATTTTGGACCAACTGAAGGTGGGAAATTAATGTTTGGTTGATTCTTGCGAGTAATGAGCAGGCCTGGAATTAAGTCATTTTTAGGGTACGGCCACTTTGGCCTTTAATAAATACAAATTTATTGGAGCATCATGGCCAGAACGTAGGGCACCAAGACCAAAACCAACGGTGTAATAACAATAAGTTATTATTATATTGTATTAAGACAAAACAGTACACAATCAACAATTAGGAGTCAGTGTATTGAAAAACAGCACTGAGTTTATTAAAACTGTACCCTCAATGTTTGACTTTTCCACAAAATACTGTCTGATTGATTTCATAAAATGTGAACAACTCATTAAATTAATTGTTATTGTGTTGTTATTTTAATAATAAAATGAAGTCTATAAATGGGTAAGGATGATCAAAATTAATCTGAACAAGTTACAACACCCATGCGACTATTAGAATTTGAGTCTGAGATCATAGGAGCAGTCACAAAAATGACTTAAAACACTTTTTTTACACATTAAACATTAAACACACTGATGAGAAACTTCTCAAGGATATCTGCAAGTCATGTAACAGCCCACAGACTCTCTTGATCTGTCTTTGTCTGCTTACAGAGAATGGAGAGACAGATATGGACATATGTATGTGTTTTAATGTCGGTGCTGAAATGTTAACGTTACACATATATTTCTGGGAGTGGGAGAAATCTCGTGCTACTGTTGATGTCCAACATGATGATGGAGACATTGGGAAATGTGAGTTTGTTTATTTGATGCGTCATTTATAGTTTTAAATGAGGAAATCTGCAATTTTCCTTTAAGGGCACAACGGCCAGTTGAAAACAGGGCATGCCAGACTGCCGTGTGGGTAGTTAATTTTAGAAGAGGCATTACGGCCACACTCTTGGGCATCCACGGCTGTTTGCCCGTGGTATAAATCCTGCCCTGAATGAGTTACAATGGTCAAGTCTGGAGAAGATGATGGTGTGGGTAACTTTTTCCAGGTCATGGTGAGAGAGCGTGGGTTTTATTTTGGTGATTGTTTTGAGGAGGAAAAAGCATTATTGAACTGTTTTCTTGATGTGTGGTTCAAATGTGAGGTCTGAGTCAAAAATTACACCTAGATTTCTTACTGCTGATTTAACATTTGCAGACTTGGTGCAAAGCCACAAACATGTGGTTTGTTACCTCCAAATATTTAAATGTCAGATTTAGACTGATTTAACTGTAAAACATTGCTGGCAATCCAACAATTGCTATCATGAAGACAGTTTAAAAGAGAAGCTGGGCTGTTGGAATCACCAGGTCTCAAGGATAGGTATATCTGTGTGTCGTATGCATAAAAATAAGAAATAAAATGTAAAACTTGACCTAAGGGCAGTATGTACACAGAGAATAAAATCTGACCTTGGATGGAGCCCTGGGGCACTCCACAGTTTAAACTGGCAGAGGTGGATAAAAAGGTGTCAATATTAACAGCAAACGTGCGATCTAAAAGGTGTGACTAAAACCAAGTACGAGATTTTTACCATTCTCATTTTAATCTGTGTATTGTGAGTCACCAAATTGCATTGTTACCACTTTAAAGATGGCCAGCTGGTAATGAAGAGATTCATAAATTGGGGTCAAGTGCTGCCTAAGAAGAAGTTTTAAGAAAACAAAACTGCCTACAAGCCTGTTTGTTAATCTGGAATCTGGAATTTTATTTGATTTAGGTTTTTAAAAATGGTTGTGTATTGCTGTTATGCAGGAAACCTGATAAAATTCTAGGCATTGATGGAATTAGATTTTTATTATCATTATACTGAGTAAAGAGAAGGAAACGAAGGAGGTGAAAGGAAAGGAACCCTGGAGGTGAGGGTAGCAGAGATGCTAGGAAGGAAGGCATAAGGGAGGAGGGAGTAAGGCCGCTGACAGGAAAGGAGTGTCCGGGAGAATCCAGTGAATGATTCCACCACGGTCTACACCAAAGAACCTCCCAGACCCCCACTGATTCATATTACATCATTTTTTCCTCCTGAATTTTCCTCGTAGTCTTTGAAAAGCAGCGGCCTTGTAAGACAGAGAAGAGTGTTGCAGTTCTTGGCATTCCATGCCAGGTTGTCTCGCTATAATTGTTTGTAACGTCATGCATGATTTTTGAAAAGGTTAGTGGGCTCGCACTCTTTCTCTCTCTCGCTGTGAGGGTGTGTGTGTTTTGATAGCTTGGCTGCAGGGTACAGTCTTAGTGTGTCTTGCTCTTGTCGGTGTAAGAACAGATGCTGGAGGCGAGCCCCTGGGCTGCCCTCAGGGCTTCATACACTGGAGATACACACACCTGACATGCAGTCATGCATGCACATACACACACGTACATAAACACACAGGCGAGGAAACACAAATCTTGTTAATGCCTGTATTTACATAGGACCTTCTGATCAATGTCATGTGGAGTAATGCCAATTCTTTGAGACAGACACACACACACACTCACATGCCTATTGTACACACACACATACACACACACACACCGGTATCAGCCCTCTTTCTCCACTCTTTTCCCTCTTAAGAAAGCTGCACTTAACCTGCTCGAGGATGAATGCAGCTGAAGTGTAGAAAGGTGGCAGTTAGCTCTACCTAAACACTTATTACCTGGCATTGTAGGTTCAATCTAATTACCTGATGGAGTTGCCTACATGGATTTCTTCTCCGTCTGTCAGCGCACTTAAAGCAAGCCACTCATTATCACAGCCAGACTGGCTTTAGCTGGAGGTTGTGTTTTACTCTCAACGCCCCGAGGTGTCATTACGACTGTCAAGTGGGTGACACACATGCATATAGACTATGCACACACATTCTGAAAGGCACAAGGAATATGTACACTGGTATGCAAAGTCAAGCTGATACAGCTACAAATCTATTTCAGTACCTACAGTAAGGATTTGTATATTTTATATCTTATTATCTTATTCTTTTCAGGCATCAACAGTCATTTATTGATTGACTATGTCTATCGTTTCATCATTTTACCAGTTCTAATTTGTTGTCTTTGTCTGAAATTTGTTTAAAGTAAAAAAAAGTCAGCCAATATACTCTAAATGAGCTCTGTATAATCTTTTGGTACAGCTCACCGGTGCATAAAATTGTGCATAAACTCCTGTGTCATGTCAGTAGATTTAGATTCTTAGATATAGTATACATGCAGTGTGTAAAACATGCAGGATTTTGGAGAGATCTGTGCATGCGCCGCTGCCAACAAGTTGTGTGAGCAGGCAGACACTTTAGTGAACATAAGCTACTGAAAAAATGGCGAGTGTTTAACCTCTGCAATCTGCATGTATCACTGTGTTGTTATTTATCTTGTATTATGATTTATTTATAATGCCTACACCAGCAGCCTGTTCTGAGCCTGTTTTATTACAGGTCCGTTTCAGGGTAGGGGTCTTACATTAACAGGTCATGCAGGTCAGATTCAGAATTGATTCAGGGATAATTGCAGTTATGTCAGTTACAGGTTTGCAAAACTGGACAGGATACCTGTAGCCAGCAGAAGTTAGAATCAGGGCAGTTGCCGCAGCCACTCAATACAATGAAGATCTTTCACTGAGTGATGGAGGTTCCTCTTGGAACTTGGAGTCTTCCCATTATTTGTATTGGCATTCTGAATCCATTTCAGTTATGACATTTTCACCACTGTAAGATTTATTCGTACCTGCATTACCTTACATTACACAATTTGTTTTTTTTTACCTCTTGGAAAGCTTATTTAACCAGGATGGTTTTTGCAATCAAAATGATTGTTTGAAAAAAAAAATGTGGCACACAAATCAACAGACAACCAACACACACCGAAGCCAGAGGGATTAAAAAAGCATAAGAGAACACAGAAACATTTTCTGTAAAGCTGTACATTTAATAATAATGAATACCCTTTATGTCCATAGCTTTTGTCGTCCAAGGGTAAGACACGTTAAGACACTGGCACTGTGTGATTGACAGCTGATTTATGTGAGCTCTCAGTACAGTTTCCTCTGGATTAACACTTTAGACCCTAAAGACATTTTCATTGCCATATGCTCCTGCTTTCACCACCCTTTATCACCCGTCCAGACAGTCTGCATAGTGTGCTTTAAACTGTGTGACATCACCTCTCGGTGCAAACTCACTCTTAAGTTGAAACATATGCACTTTGTCTTGTGAATCGGATCTCTTTCAAGCGGTGGATCAGATAAGATGGTGTCTGCTGCAGCTTCCAGGTCGGGCTGAAAGCTGGAAATGTGAAGTAGAGCAACAGCCAGTGACCATCACACTACAGCAAACCTCTGCCAGGGAATGTCCATGTGACATCCGTATCGAAATGAGCGTGTGGTTGAGCAGCTGGTGTTGAGGAGTTCTAAGTGTTTTCTTACATAGATTGTAGATTTTTTATATTTTGACTTCTTCTGTCTCTTTCTCAAACTTATAATGTGTCTCCTTCTCTTCCCTCTGTCACACATACAGTACATTACAACCAGCACAATGCAACCAGTTCAGACTGGTTACTATTTGGCCTGCATTATTGTTGTGATCATGACTGACGAGTGGCTGGTGGTTTGTGGGATCAAAATAAATTATTAAATAAATTAAACCAACTATGCCACCTGGGTTTTGGGACTCTAGGATCTCAAGCTAGCACGTTCTTTTAAATTGGGTGAAAAGCAGCATAGCACCCAAGAACAACACAGGCTGTCAGTTGGTTACAGATTTATGATGAAAGGTTGTAAAAATGTGCAAGACCAGTTTCAATAAAATACTATAAAACAATAAAAGCTATAGTTAAAATAATTAGGGGCAGGATTCTTAGCAAAAAAAGGGTCCTTCTGTCAGCTTTTGAAGAGGCCGAAACACAACAAAGTGACCATCAGTATCCAGCCAGCGTTGCCCTGCTGCCCATGGCCAGGCACAAGTTTCCTGTAGATGCATGTCGCTTCTTCCTCTGCTTCTGTTAAAAGGCTTTCCTCCGTCCTGCCATTCACTCTTGCTCCCGTCCATCCCATTCTGTCCATCTGGCAATTGTTTCAAAGAAATGACATCGGGCCTTGGAGCCTGAGGAGCACAGCTCAGCCGGCGGGTTCTTGTCGCCATGGTGTTGCATCGCCGCTGAACCTTGTCCTTAACCCCGTGGACTTACCACAAAGTGTCCTTAGGAGCTCTAGAGAGATAAACAAGGCCATTGATCACACACACCTGATCCTCACCTCCAGCTTTTGTCATATCCCGCCATGTCTGCCATCTCCATCATGTTCTGTCCTAGCCGCTGCTAACAGCAGGCCTTCACAGCTGCCCTGTCGGCCCATTGCCTCCACAGGGCCTGCAGGGATTACTGCTTTCAAAATGTAATTAAAGTGTGTACAGGTGCAGGTAGTATATAATCAGTGGTAAGCACAGGTCAGATCAGCACAAAGATACACATGAAGGAAAACGCAAACTAACATGCAAACCACCAAAAAGAAATAGTATACTCAAAATGCACACAAAGGCAAACCAGCAAAATCAACCCAAACAAAGAAATACACACAGACATGTGACATAATCATCCATTGCCACCGAAGTGTTGCTCATAATAACACACTCAGCTATTTGAGGAAAAGCTCTTCTCTACAAAGTGTAAAGAAGAATAAATAAGAAAAGAGGAGAACAGCGCTGGAGAGAAGAGTAGAGGAGAACAAATGAGAAGAAAAAAGAAGAGAGGGGGTGGAGAGGTGAAGCGATGGGAGGAATGACGGCGGTGTGCGGCGGCGGCGGCATATGTCACATCCTATCAGGCGACAGGACGAGTGAAAGATACAGTATTGCTTCTGCCGTGTTAGGAAACAGCGAACGCACTAACACACACACACACACACACACACACACACATACAGCAGGCCCAGCCAGGCTTATCACGCTTTCCACGGCTGCGCGGCCTCCATGCAGAGCAGCCGTAGCTGTCGGCAGAGGCCCGGATCATTTTGGACAGTATCATTAAATGCCATGTCATTACCCGTTATGGAGTAGTGCTCTCACTCCCTGCTTCTCCCCTGGGATGGTGAAGCCCATCTGATAGGTATGGAGAAGTGTGTGTTTGCATGCATGTCAGTGCATGTCTGCGTTGCCCTGTGTGTTTGTGTCTCCTGAAAGGGTTTGATGGAGGCAGGCATAGACAGAGGCGGAGGGTACGGTGTCGGCTACGGAAATGGGATGGACGGGGTTGAGAGAAGGAATTGGCATTAAATTTCTGACGCGGCACGAGGATTGACTTTGACTGGAGCGCAAGGGGGCTGTTAGCTTATCTTTAAGGCCGTGTTTGTCACAGCGCTGAGGGCAGCTCTGCTAGACAGGCTGGGAGAGAGGGAGGGAGAGCCGAGCCGAGCCGAGCGTGGGCTGAACGATATGGATAGGTGAAGGCTCCCGGTGGGACTCGCTGCCTGAGCTGGCGAGCTGCGCTGGGGAAGGAGAGAGGAGGAGAGCGGCTAAATTGAAGGTTTATTTATCCAATTCGCTGTCAAGGTCGGCTTGTCGGTGAGCTGTCCTGTGTGTGTTCACAAAATGCCAAAATCTCGACGAATTGTTTAAAAAAAAAAAAAAAAGAAAGAGGAGAGAGCACGCGTTGAGGAGGGGGGGAATCAATGACCTTTGGTTGCGTCAAGCTTCAAGCTGCCAGCAGCTCTTAAGGCTGTCCTTACCGGCCATTATGGTTGCCTTTTAAAAACAAGGCAGCGAAGAGAGGAGCTGTCGAGCGAGAGTAGTCCAACATTGACACAAACACACATACACAGAGAGATGTGTGCTGAGATTCACACTCACATATACCTGCTTGTACTTCTTGAGCGGCTATTTCTGCAGAATGATACACATCTTACATACCGAAACACTCTCATGAAATAAAAGTTTATTTAACTGTCGTGTTCACTCACAACAATCACCTGCAACCACTTGTCCTCTGTTTGCATTAGCTGCACACAACGGCCTGTTTCCATCGCTATACATGATAAAGAGTCCATCAGAAGGACATCTACTTAGCTTTTAGCTCATTTTACATGATTGGATGGCGTAGCAGGTCCAGAAGTGAATGCAAGTGCTGCTCATCAGTGATAATCAGTTTATCCTTTTACATCTCAATGAATAGGATCGGGAAGCGAGGAGCGCGGGGGCTGACGGGCCTTCCTGGATAAGCATGACTACCCCCAGAAATGCAGGTTGAATAGGAAAAGGGCTTTTGATGTAGCGCATTAATCAGTTTGCAGTTTGGCCTCAGCCTTAGTTGTTACTACTACTGCTGCAGAGTAACAGCGCTATCCTTTAGAGGGACCCCCTCATCAAAGTTTTGGAAGGCCTCTGTCAACGTGAAAAGAACATGACCTTTAAGATCGTATCAGCATGTTTGCTGGTGCATACACAGCCAAGGAAAGGGTTCAGTGGCCCGTCAGAAAAAGGAGAGCCAAAGGAAAAAAAAAAAAAAGAAAAGACAGGAAAAGAAAAGAAAATTGTAATTCACTCAGAGGGCTGTTTGTTTGAAAGAGCAGTTTGCTGACACTCAAGAGTGAGCAGCTTTAATGCCACGCAGGGAAGGAGGGAATGAAGATGAAAATGACTTCTGCACAAAGAATGATTTGTTTGCCTGATTGTTTTTTTTTTTTTTGTTTTTTTTTTCATCACTGAGATCTAATTTGATAGAACTCGTAATGGAGCTCAATTGGTGCAAAAGCAGCATTTTGAGAACAATGGAAAAATATACAGACTTCATATTTGCTGTACATGTGAGTTAATACTGTACCTGGCTGAACCAAACTCACTTATGTATCGTTTGACCAAATCTTAATTTGAAAATGCAGTTTACAGCATATTTTGTGTACTTCTTGTGTTCAAATTCAGATTTTTCAGGTCAGATATGCTTATCTATCCAAGGTGTGATATTTCTCAAAGCTCTATCTTCTATGTTTGCTATGTGCTCTGTGTGTGTGTGTGTGTGTGTGTGTGTGTGTGTCTGTGTGTGTGTGTGCGTGCAAGTGTGTGTTTATTGAGTCTTATGAAGAGCTGATAGTGATGTGATGGTGGTCATCAGTCACCTCCTACACCCTGTCTACAAGCCTGTGGACTGGCTGCTCACTGTCTGCTCCGTCACACACACACACAGACATACACAAGCAGTTATCAAATGTGCCCAATGAGGACAACATCTGCAACCACCGTTGTCCTGAAACTGTTTAAATGATTCATTCTATTTCCAATTTCCACTTAATTTCTTAAAGCAGTATTAATTAGCAGAATAAGCTATAAGCACAACATTGACATACCTATAAAATGTTGTGGTGAACATGTTAGCAAACTATTTATATGTCTAGTAGACACGGAGCAACATTAGCATTCATTTGGAGTCGTGTTTGTGGCTACTTGATAAATGTCAGACCAATATTCACTCTCCATTTTTTTAGTTTTGGTTACCACCAACTCCTGAGGTGGTAACCAAATGCTACGCTATGTTCATCATCTTTTTGTTCTGAAACCAAAGTAATGAGCTTAAAGACGCTAAAACGCTACGTAAAACGAAAAGTGAATTGCAGAGTCTGGTGATCATTTTCTGGTGGTTTGTCTCTACAAGCGACTCCTTTCACATCGCATACACTTAATTCAGTGTTGTTAAGCATTGGTTAGTTGAGCTTTCCACATGCAAAGAAAGATTTGCATTGCCAAACAGCTAATCATCAGTTAGCATGTGACAATATTGATGTATTAATAATTAAAGCTGCATTCATTTTTTTTTTTTTTTCTGGCCGCTTGGGGGCAGCAGACCTGGCGGAAAATACAACATCTGATATCTCGCTTGATAAAATTGTCAGATTGGCAGATGTCTTAAAGAACATTTTCCCATTTACACATTCAGCAAATAAACATTAATAATCATATGAAGTCCTGTTTCTAGATAGCTGAGAAATGTAAAAAGGTACATATTAACTTTCCTTTTAAATTATGTTTTGGTCTCTACTAACTCAATCTTCCACTTTCTTCATCATCTAATCACTAACTTTGCTTGGTGAGTAGGTAGCGTTCAGTGGGATTTTTAGGCTTTTTGCTGGAAACTGGGTTGACTTTGATTGATTTTTGGGGCAAAAAAACACAAAACTAAATAATGAGCTAAAAAAAAGGCTTAAAAGGTCTATTCAGCTGAGGGGAACTGTGTGGGTTGATCACTATACATGGCCCGGCCCCTGGTAATATACAAATACTGATCAGTGCAGCTTTCATACAGAAGCCTAAGACTATGTCTGAATAAAACTCTTTCAGAAAAGCTGATCTTTTCACTTTTGTATCCACTTTTTTTTATATTGATGGCCCTGACACATGTATTGCTTTGTTGTAAATCACTGTGCATTTCATGTTCATAAAATGAGTCTAATTCCAAATCCCTGTTTCCATAATGTAATACCAGCTGAGTCTGGGAATGAAACATCTAGTCAAACTGTGTGCAGTGTGTATCCCCTCGGCATTAGAGATTAAGCTGCATTAACACGTTGTTCCTATGGTCTCAGTGGTACATGGTCTGATTACTTAAAGTGCAATGCTAGTTTCCTTTCAGTTTTTCACAAGTAAAAGTCTCTGGACTTAATGGTCCTTTTTTTCTCTCGAGCTGCATGTATTTCCCTCAAGCATAGTGTGATTACAATTTTTATTTTTCCCTCAGCATTCTCTCTTTTTCTCTGTCAGAGTTAAGGAGAGATCATACAATATCTCTAGTGAAAATTTTCCTGGAATAAATATCCCAGGGCAGCAACAACTCCCGTCTGTTCCCAAAGTCCCCCTATCTGCAATTTGCACCGGCCAATGCAGCATTTTGAAAAGAGAAGAGGGAAGAAAAAAAAAACCACAATAATGGCATCTGTTTCCACAAGCCATGCGTTCCCAAAGCGATTGTGTGATCAAGATCCTTTCACGTTCTTGATGTTTGCACCACCAGACTCTAACATGGCACACAGGTCCCAGCCTCGTTGTGATTTAAGAAGTGTAGAACAACAGAATCAGAAAGGAACGGCAAAATGGAAAAATAATAAAAAAAGAAAAAAAAAACCAAAACTAAAGAATAAAGCAGAACAATTTATGATATATGCTGCTTCCACAACATATATCTCCAGGAGAGAGACTTTGATGAGGCAGGAAAAGGCCGTTTCTTCAGTTTGCCATCAAGCTGAATGACATCTAACAAGAAATACAAAGCTTACATGTGTAAATGTAACCAAAAAAAAGTCGGACGGGGGCAACATAGAAGAGGTTTTAAACTGGCCAACATTGTTCTATTGCATTGTATTGTATTCCTAGATCTCAGTGAGTACAATGATATCACAACCAACAGAAATGATGTCCACAACAATGAAAATAAGAATCAAGTTCTAATAAACCAAACCTTTAATTTAAAACAGATGCCATCCTCTTCTGATTGGAATGATATGATTCAGTTTGACTGTAGAATTGATAAAAGATCTCCAGTTGTTGATGGAAAATCTTCAACCGGAGCTGATTGTAAAGAGGCTTTCTGATCAAATTCCAGGAGTATGCATGAATATATGACCCATACTTATCTAACTACACTGCTATTTGATGAACTGGGTGTTGACATCTATCATTTTTTCATCCTGTTTATCCATGCTGTATGTCTGTAATTTTGGTATATTGGTCTATTCTATATACACAACATCTATGTGTCTGTCTTTGTCTCTGAGCTGTCTTCCATTTATTCCTCATCAAAGGGTTTCTTGGGGGATTTTTTCCTTATTCAAATCAAGGAACTAAGGATAGAGGATGTTGTATTGCTGTACAGATTGTAAGGCCCCCTGAGGCAAATGTGTGATTCGTGATATTGGGCTATACAAATAAAATTGACTTGACTTGACATGCAGCTTTTCCACCTCTGATCATCCCAGACTGGAACTAGCTACAGACTTGACTGGTGAATATCTTTGTGACGTGTATTTGTCAGACCAAAAGAATCTACTATCTGCTCCTGAAATCCATATAAACAAGCATGTGTTTTGTGTTTGGATGATATATTTTGTGCACAGAGTTGTTCACACTTACTTTATTTTTATGTATGTGTGTGTGTGTGTGTGTGTGTGTGTGTGTGTGTGTGTGTGTGTAACCCACACCTGGTACCCCATACAGTATGTATTTGTGGGTAGATGCATATATGTTTGTGAGCATATTCGTCTGTGTGAGTGTATATAGTATATGTGTATCACTGTATGTGTGTGTGTGTGTGTGCATGCTTAAGGGTGTGTAAGCAGATAGAGTTAAAATTTCCATGTGGACACGTGCATTCATGTATGTGTGTGTCTGAGCATAAGTATGCACATGGATCAGTGGAAGTTTGATGTGTATCCAGGGCTGATTTGGCGCTGGGTGATTTTGGCTCAGCGTTAAAGGAAAACAGAGAGATGGATGGAGTGACAGGTCGCTGTGTGTCAACCTGGCACTCTGTAAGACAACCGAGGAAAGACATGAAACACAGACGAAAGAAAGAAAGAATAAGAGAGAACATAGTGAAGTATTAACAGATATTTTAACAGAGGGGAAGAAAGATAATCACAGGTGGAAGTATGTGATATTGTTGTGAAGGCTCTGTTCACACAGCACTTAAAAGCGAGTTAAGACAGATTTTTACACTCATATGTTACCCAGATTTACTGTTTCCTAAACAGTGTTAAAGGCAAAAACATGTGGACCACATGGACAAAAAGCTGGATCCAGAACTCAACCTGCTATACACGGGACTTTTATACTCAGTTTACACCTGGCATTAACATGCAATCAGTGTCTGGAAACGTTATTTGGATGAGGAGAAGCATGATCTAATATCACCATGTTGGTGTTAGTCCAACATCATAACTAATGGTGCTCCAAGACCGTCATTGCAACTGACCAATCACATTGTTGTGATGTCACAGCTTTGCTACTTGGGGGGGGGGGGGGGGGGGGGGGGGGGCGGAAAATACAAAAGCGCGGCTCCTTACCCGCTCACATGCATACTGTATGCAGTGGGAAACAGAAGGTAAGCATTCACAGTACTTTCTTTAATAATATGATAGGATATTTTCATCCCGAGATCAATATTTTAATATATGCTTTCTCTCGTGGATGCATAAAGTTCTAACCCTGTTAATGTTGTGTGGCCAGCCTTTGGTGAGACTCGTTTATCTTTATTTAACGGTAATTTACTGCGTTGCTGCTCCCGCTGCTGTCAGACTGTTCCAGCAGTTTGAGCTGTTGACAGCTGCCGCGTAGACACCACAACACAGCTAACGTGCGTTAGCCGTTTGAAATACACTGTGCATTTCAAATGCCTAGTGGAGCTAACAGCTAATGGAGCTAACAGAACTAACGGCTAACCGAACTAACAAATAAAAAGTACATTAATGTAACTGCTTTAGGTCAATTCTTAATGTAAACATTAATATTTTTAATAATGCACCAGGTTAGAGAGTTCTTTGTACAATTTACATCATTAGTTCTCTGAGAATCTCTTTCGTGTCCAAGCAAAATCGGTATTGTAACTGAAATTTCCCTAACCAAATCGAATCAGAAACCAAATCATATGGGGACATTGGGTTGTGAGTTAAATGAGATAATGAAAATAATTACTGTAAATATAATTAACTGGCCCATGGATGTGGAATTTGGATTAAATAAACGATTTCCTTTGTAGCTAGCAGTATTTTCCCAGGATTAACTTGCATGTTTTTTCCAGGGCCATCATTTGAACATTTGTCATATTTATTTAAGACATCTGTTTTAAACTTAAAGAAACTTTCTTTTATTCCAGAGTTTCCAGACGACCAGAGTAGAGAGCTTGTGAGACACCAGGGAGGACAGCTGTGGATGGCGTGTTGCTCACCTTGGATGCTTTTTCTGGGTTTCACATGTCTGCTCTCTGAGTCCTAACTGTACATACAAAGAATGGCTTGCATAATGAAACATAAACTCATCAAGCACTTCATTAGGAACACCTGTGCAATCTAATGCAATCCTATACAACAGCTCTGCCATAAATTCTACTTTTACAAAGCCTGTACATATTTTGTCCACCCCCTCAGGGTGAACAAAATTATATTAGGAACTCTTTTCAATATCATGATGATAATAATAATAATAATAATAATAATAATAATAATAATAATAATAATAATAAGTTTATTTAGTATAGCACCTTTCACAGAAATGAAATTCACAAAGTGCTTCACAGGAACAAGAGTTGAATAATGCACTCGAGCACACCACCACCACCCACTACAACCTCAATAATAAATAAGTAGAATTATCACCTTTCTGACAATGTCAACAAAAACACAAAATTAATTTAATTGAATTTAAGCAGCTGTGTTAAGCTGTCTTTTATGATGATTAGAAGAGATGGTTAGTCTTTGTACAGATGATGCACAAATGTATTAATTCTTCATTTTGTTTTTGTTATACGATCTCTATCTTCTTCAAAATTAATAAAAGGTATACTCTCTCTTTGTTGTTGAAGTTTTCATCCACTTTTTCCTGCTAACAGGAAACTACTACTACTTTTAGTGTTTTGTGACTTCACCATGCTATAGATAGTGACAAAGTGAATGTCTTAATATAGTTTTATGAAATTTGAGGAATTTTATACAGTGAATATAATCTTCAAACTTTGATTGGATGTACGGCTTAATGTTGTTTCCAAAACTCTGCTTTGTGTGTGCAGTAAGTGTGAGTATTTACTAGGGATGTGCAGAGAGCCCAGTATTTGTATTTCTATCTTTATTTGTTGAGGCAGCAAAATTATTTGTATTTGTATTTAAATATAAGTGAAAAGAGGCTCAAAAATCATTTTTTTTGTTTTTATTACGCTTTTAATTTTAGAAAAGTAAAGTGCTACAAGTGTTCAGATCATAGATGACTGACTACTGAGCTAATATTTTACTCATCGCTCATTGCAGACAGACCTCTACCTATTTATACACTCATAACACAGAGACAGCACACCGTGTAATGTGTGGGGAAGAACTTCAAAGACGATTCTTGTTTTGCACTTTTCATTTATTGTCTATGTTTTACAACCTAACTTTGTGTAAAGGAGAAGTGGAAAAACAGGTTATGGAAAGTCTCTTGGGAGCACTTTGCATGTGTCAGCAGCTCAGCTTTATCTCTGGGGAACACCCCCAACTCCAGGAGTGATGTCCAAATAAGGAAGTATGCATCATGTAGCAGGTGGATGTGACTCCCCTTGTTGAGACCTGCTGATAGATGTAACAGTGTAGCAGAAGAGAGAGACTGAGATAGTGATAGTGACATGGGTTTTTTTTCTTCCTGAAAACAAATCATTTTTAAAGTATTTGCATGAAACAAATATTAATAAATAACCACTATTTGTGCTTTGCCGAATAACATATTTGTATTCGGGCACACCCCTAGTACTTACTGCATACTTATAGGATTACTCATTCAGGTGATAGATGTTGTTATTGATAATGTCAGGTATGTATTTTTTTTTAAGTGACCAACTGATACAGGCAATCTTACCCTGATTCTTCAAGATTCATTATGGTAAAATGTTCTGGTAAAAGGCTACGGCTGGCAATGTTTAATTTACCCTATCTCGGCTTCACCACAGCCATATATACAGTTAAGAGAATTATTGCAAGTCTAAAGCCTTCTTAATGGAGTATGAGTAGCATTTTTGGAAACAAATTTAACAAACAAGAAGGGGCTAGTATAATAAAACTGGCCTAATGTGTCTTACATTTATATAACATTTTAAACCAGTTTGTCATATAAATCAATTCATCTTTTTTTTTTTTTTACAAACTCTGTTGTGTGATCAAGCATTGTTTAAACCTACAATAGTGGAAGATCACAAGTTTCCAGTAATACATTCTACTGTATAGCATGTTGGATTTTTTTTGTGTCATTAAGACTCAGTGAAGTGTTGAAACACTTCACTAAATAACATACATACAATGATACTATCATACAATTTGGGTGTTTTTTGTGCCGTGTGCAGAGGACTCAACTCAAACTGAAACATTAGAGTGTAATTGATAACCTACAGTTTTTACAAGACAGTTTCAACATGTCTTAATGTGTTACTGAGTTAATTCAGTGAAAATTCCAAATTACAGTACATTTTTTTGTGTACTTACTGCAAATGTATTGTATTTAATTACCACCCATGATTCATAACAATCCACATCCTTATTTGACTTGAAGGGGGAAAAACATCATTCAACACATTATTTCTTTAAGTCAGCAGGTATTTATAACTCTCTCCACTTATTTAAGACATTTAGCATTTTAATAGGCTTTTAACAATGACAGGAGGGGGTACAATACACAAGTGATTTTTTTTTACTGACAGAATTAGACCATGCTGTGTACACCATCACTGATGAATACAAATCCAACAAAACAATACCACAGTGATTTATGATGAAGAATTCATTTTATGGGACCAGTAGGAGCTACTGTACATGTTTCATGTGTGCACTATACAAATATGAACCATCTCCTCTAGTTGTCCAGTAAATTAAAAGCCACTGCTTAAATCCAAAACTGAATCAGTGTATTCTTACACATTACAGCATCTCTACATGAAAAAAGAAAAATTTAATACACTCAGCACTTAAAGTGTCTTGGATTTCTTACTTCTTGTTTACAGTTCTTTGTACTGATATCACATATCTTGTCATACTTTGATAAGACATCTGACATTAAACTGTGTGGTGCCTCTCTGGATTGCTGGAAGAATTAGGCCAGGCTGTGTATATAATCACTGATTAATACAAATTCTAAACTCATTTATTATTAAATTTTCAATAACTGTAAAGACCCAGCATCATGTGTGCCTTAGTCCTTTGCACTGGAAAGAAAACTATGTTTTGCTGTGAAAGCCAGTGTTGGTAGGTACAGTTAGGGACTCAGAAAGCAGGTGAGAGACACACCATTCACAGCTGTCTTCCCTGGCGTCTCACAAGCTCTCTACTCTGGTCCTCTGGAAACTCTAATAAAAGAAAATGTTTCGTTAAGTTTAAAACAGATGTCTGAAACAAATATGATAAACTTTCATATGATGGTCCTGGACAAAAATGCAAGTTAATCCTGGGCTAATACTGCTAGCAACATAGGTAATCTTTTATTTAAGCCAAATTTTACATCCATGTGCCAGTTTATTGGTAATTGGTAATTTATGGTAATTATTTCCATTCTTTCGTTTAACCCACCACCCAATGTCCCCATTTGATTTGATTTCCGATTCAATTTGATTCAAGAACTATTGGGTCAGGGATATTTCAGTCACAATATCTGGCCACATGAGACTAATGGGGTTAGAGCTTCACACTTCCATGGGAAAAGGTGTATATTAAAGATTGATCTCGGGAATAAAATGTCTTATCATATTATTAAAGAAAGCATTTTTTATGCTTACCTTCTGTTCCCCACTGCATACAGTATGCATGTGAGTGGGCAAAGAGCCACACTTTTGTATTTTTGGGTCTATTTCCCCGAGTCAAAAAGCTGTGACATCACAACAACTTGTTTGGTCAGTTGGTCCTGCAGGATGGTCCTGCAGTAACGTTAATTGTGATATCGTGGGAACAACACCAACATGGTGATATCAGATCGTGCATAAGGGGAAACACATGTTAATGTGGGTGTAGAAACACTCGGAATTCATTGTGATCAACATGGGATCAGATTGGCCAGAACACATTTGGAGGTGGACAGGCTCGCAATGTGATGGGATCTCAGCCAGGTGTAAATGCAATCCACATTTATAAGAAAAAAAAATGTCTCAGTAAGTTGAAAGGTCACTTAGCCCTGTCTCTTAATGCCAGCTAAAGAAAGCTCCATAAATACTACAAGGAGTAGCAGTAACTAGAAGTCTTCCCTTGCACAAAAGTGAATGACATTGGTTCCTGGCAGCAGTTTCCTTGACCTGGGATGCGACATGTTTCTTGACAAGTCCACCAGCTCCACACAGCTAATTTGCATATTTAGATCTGATGACAATGTTGGCTAGCTGAGAAAATGAGAATGCATTTTAATAGCAGGTGTAAAGACCCATTGATTGGATTCATTATCCAGATGAGGCATCCAGATACAGATCACATGTTAATACCAGGTGTAAATGGGGCATTAAAATTCAAGTTTAACCACGGCAAAGGTAGATCCTCAGTGCAGTCAGCTGAGGCAATGTCTACACCATTTGGTGGTTTTACTTTGGTTATTTTCTTTGCTAGAGTTAGCATAGAGGACAATAAGACATAATAGAAGAAAGAAAGAGAAGTTGTTACCTTTACTAGTTTGGGGTTAATGCCTTAATTTAGTCAGAACTTGGAAAGGAATGTGTTGTTTCTAACCTGGTCTTTCTGAGTCAACCTACTAACACAGGATGGCTGTGTAACCCACATCTAATTCTGAATGGTTCACAACAATGTTGCTAGATCTTTGAATCACCGCCCCATATCTCAGAGTTTTTTCAGTGATTCAAATAGATGTTCCCAGTTGGTGAAACTCAGCCAATCAGATTTATGTAGGGTGCTGTGCCACAGTCAAAAACCATTCCAAACAAATATGGGGACAAACAAGGATGAGAATTACACATCTGTACACACTGTTGTACATTGACTTACAGAAATGACATCTCCTACATTAAGATATTTCTTCAATCAACATGACAAACTTTAAGTTAACTGCTCCTGCAGCTTCTGTGATGACTGAAATTTTGGGTTGGTAGGATGGATGCATTTCTTACTGATGAATAATGTCAGACTAAAGAATAAAGTGGGGAAAAAAGGCAATTCAGTTGGATTATCTAGTTACATTAAACTGTGGTAGTAATGTGATGCACTTGTTTGGGTTATTTATCTGCCTTTCACCAAGTGCATGCTGGGAGACTCCAGGCCAGTCACCCAGAAATTGATTCAGTGGGTAAAAAAAATTAAAGCATGAAAATACAACTAAGTTGAGCAGGAATTGGGGAAATCTTGGTCAACGCTGGACCTTTCTCCAAGGTCTGCCTGCACCCACTATCAAGTGATAAGACTTTTACTGATAAAAAATACAAACATAACTTTTCAGTGTGCAGGTTACTAGCTCGGAGTTTGTTTTTGTTGTTGTTTCAAGTAGTGACAGGGATTTTGGAAATGGTAGCACAAAGCTAGCAGGGTTATACTCATAGTGTACAGACTAGGGAAATTTTAAAATGTAAATGGTTAAAAAAAATTGTGACTATGTAATTGGTCTGTGTTTACGAACAGAAACATTGTTCTTTATTTTTAAGAAATGCCTTTTCTTTTACAAATGAGTCATACATAGCTTCACCTCTCTTGGCAGAAAGACTTGTAACTTCAATACATTTTTATGGGATTTTAGCATGCAGGGAATTTCTTTGCAAAGTGCCGCTCTGTGTCATTTTCTGGTGACCTGCTTCTAGTATTAAAGGTTGATAAAAGCACATGAGGAGCTCAAGTAGTGAACTCCCACTTATTTTTGTTTCACTATTCAAGTCAAAAACTAAATTAGACAGAGAGAAGTGTATGTGTCTCTTATCTGTAAGAAATAAAGGCAGATAGAAGGCAAACAAAATAAAAGTGTGACTTCTTTCCCCCCCGACTTGTTCCGCAACACATCTTCCCTACAACCAAACTGCTCATCACATTGAGGGGAGACTTCCATAAATGTTTAATGACATCGGGTACAACCGACGCTTTGAAAATGTGCTGCTCTTTTAATTTCCTTTCCTCTCGTCTTTTTTCTTCGTTAGCTCCCCCTATGCTAATGTCTCTGAATGTCTTGCAGCGTGTCCTGAAGGGAGACGAGCCAATTGTGCAGTTGTGATATTGTGCTTTTACTAATGTGCCAATGCTAATTGAGCAAATGATAGTTCTTCTTCCCTCTGCTCTCCTCCAGCCTTTTCTTTGATTTTTATGTATTTCCCTTCTTGCATCACATGTGCAGATCTTGTCAATTACAGCTGTCGGTCCAAATTATTGTCTGTGTTTTGTGTTATTTCGTTGCGTTTGTGCGGCTACTTAATCAAGCCTAAAAAGATGGATAATGAACATACTCTGTTTTTACTGCAGTGGGAGAAAGGGAGATGGAATGGAGAGGCCAAGAGAGGCAGAGAGATGCACTTAATCCTCACTACGGAGAAAATAAGACAATAAAGATCGAAAGAGAGAACAAGGAAGTGAGAGAGACAACAAAAGAATAAGAGAAAACTCCCCACCGAGCTGTAGAGGTGACCGATGCCTACCAGTGTGTGTGAAAAGCATCTGTGTGATCATAGGATGTGTTTTGCCAGCGGTGGGCAGTATGATTTTGTTTGCCAGAGTCCCGCAGTGAGAATCTGTGACCTGCATCCCCAAAGATCAGGAGGTCGACTCCCCTCAGGTGCACCCCAACATGTTTAACTTCACCTCCCCTATGGCCTCTGTGCAGGGCAGGCAGTACTGTGGTTTTGCATGTTTACTCGCGTACTTGTGTGTGTGTGTGTGTGGTATTGGTTCAGTGGTGGAGTGATAGTGGAACCAGGAGGAGGAGGAGGAGGAGGAGGGGTGACTTTAATCCTCAACTTTCCACCCCCAAGGTAAGACTGAGAGGATGAAAGGAGAATTTAGCCAGGCCCCTGTGTTTGTGTGTGTGTGTGTGTGTGTGTGTGTGTGTGTATAGGGTGCTCGCATCTGCGCCAGTCTTGGGCTCGGCCATAGAGAATGAATGGGTTTAGTGCCGCGGCCGGACAGAAAAATCAATGCTTCATATGAGGAGGCTGCGGGGGTTAGGCCTCCGTGTTCATGTCAACAAGGCTATTGGTTTTCTTAATACTCCAAAGTTGGCGTTTCCCCGCTTCGGGAGGGCCGGTGAGGTGACTTGTGTGGTCAAAGCTTAACAAAGGGATCCTGCCTTCTAGCCTTTGCTGTACTCCTCGGCCAAGGGAAGCCGAGCCAGGATTAATTACCAACTGTGCCGGCTGGATATTAGTTGTTGTTTTCTCCCGTTTTCACATGGCACCACTGGGCTGATGCTATTGGAAGACGCTCGTGTGCTGCAGAGGAGTGGGCTAATACTGTTAGATGGAGTAACACAGTTAGATGTAATAGTGGTGGGATGGTAGTGTGGCAATCAGGCTGCCCCTCAGTATGGCTTTCACAGAATAATCAATGGCTATAATACTTCCAGTGTTTGATTATTTTAACAAGACAGACAAGATATCATCTCACTAAAGGGAAGTCATTTCACATTTCAAATAAATATAACATTTAAATCTTACATAATTATTGTACCCCACATGTGTTAATGACCAGTGGCAGAGAGTACATTTACTCAAGTACTGTACTTGTACTTGACTTAAGGATTTCAATTTAGTTTTACTTTCACTTAGGTACAAACTTGGCACTACATTTTCTACTTTTCAGAATAAGAGTTTTAAAATCTATAATGGGCTTAGAAATTATAATGTATTGTAATACAGCAATTTAAACTACCCCAAATATGTAAAATAGTCAAAATTAGCTCCACCTCAACCATATAAAACTGCTGTTAAAACATCAGCAATAATAATCAAATCATATAAGATGTAAGAATATAACTCTGGCGTGGACTATTCTGCTGCATAATGAGTACTCCTGCTTTTGATACTTTAAATGCACTGAGTTAATATTAGGTCTGTACATTTTTTACAGAACGTTAATTGACACATAGTTTTTTCACAGTGTGGTATAGGTACTTTAACTTAAGTAAAGGGCTGGAGTACTTCCTCTGCCACTAACAATGACTGATTATGATGATGGTACTTTATCAATCTCTTACTCTACAATACTCAAGAATTTTTCCTTTCTTTTTTGACTCTCCAATTCACACCTTACTTACCCTTATCTACTTCTCTCAGATATTTTTTTTTTCCAGAACTCTAACCATAATATTGCACATACACACGCGCACAGAGAGAGAGAGAGAGACCAGTCGTTAGCGACACTGCGCTATAGACAGCAAACCTATAGGGAGGGGTCTGTGGGTCGACTAAGGCAGGGTCGGCCCAGCCGTTGAGCATTGCTCACCCAGAGCAATCGGATGAAAACGCAGTGCAGATGTAATTTGTTTTCAATGGCTGTTTCAAAAGAATAATTGTGGTGACACTGGCCGGTCGATAATATGGATTTTTGTTTTCGAGTGCAGTGTGTGTGTGGCGCTAAGAGAGGGCAGGAAATACAATGCTGCAGACCCAAATACAATAAAAATGGATTGTGTGTGTGTATGTGTGTGTTTGTAGGGGTATTTGCAGGTCTGGTAACCATCACTGGGCTCTGGACATCATTGGAAGGATTACTAAATGTGTCCTATGGGCTAGCTATAGGCTGGTATTCTCCTCTCTCTCTCTGCCTCAGTCTGCCTTTCTTTCCTTCTTTTCTTTCAGGGAAAAATCACTGACTTGCCTTGAATAAACTCACTTTAGATGAAACACAGCTCAGGGAGAGAGGAAACCTGGGTAAAGCTGCGTATGTGTAACCAGGCAGGACGGAGAGTGTGTGTAAGAGTGAGAAAATACCACACAGCATCTGCCAAATATCTCTATCAATTAAAATTTTACTGCCAATTTCAAAGTACTCTCACCACCATGATTTACACTACATAAGAATTTAAACTGTATAATCTGTCTGCTGTTTAAAGACATGAGGAAAACACCTTAGGCCATTACTTACATATCAGATTAAAGTAGACAATTTTCTTTTCGCAACAAATACTGTATATGCATTTCTATTTCATGAAAATTATAATGTTTAAATTTTTCTTTGCAACCTTTTCATATCCATATCTCCTTAACACTGTAACTGCACAGCATGGATTAAATCACTACACTGATGCCGCTCATACTACATTTCAGAAAGGACTGCAGTTATTTATACATACATACATATTTATACATGCATGCGGACACACTTACAAAAATGTACAATTACAAAGGTTAT
Organism: Thunnus albacares; assembly: GCF_914725855.1. Lineage (NCBI taxonomy): Eukaryota > Metazoa > Chordata > Actinopteri > Scombriformes > Scombridae > Thunnus > Thunnus albacares. The sequence continues at coordinate 6,178,954 of NC_058106.1, read as the reverse complement.
GTTTTGATATAACCAGAACTTTATTCATGCTGCAATAATGAACTCAGAAATTTCTGTGTGCATGTCTTTAAATATGAGAAATGCATTTGAATATATTGCACGAGTATCTGTAGAGTTCCTGCACACATCATAAAATATTTCTCTCCTCCACGACATGGCATCTTATGATTGGCCCTCATAATAATAAGCTCTTTCCTCTGGTTAGTTAGTGCACTTTCTAACTTCTGAATGGGGTAATTTGTTGCTCGTCCCCTACTTTCCCTTTGTCCTTCTCCTCTTTCCCTGATCCCCTCCTCAGGCTCATCTCGATATGGCCACTCTGTTGCCAGATAATGGCCACTTTGACCATTTGCCAAATCAGACACTGTTTTGCTGGGCGATGGAGTCGGGGCAATTCTAATTTGTCAGAGGAGGTGGAGGTGTGTGTGTGTGTGTGTGTCTGTGTGTGTGTGTGTGTGGACATAGCCGGGTTCATTGAAGGGGTGGGATTGTGTGACATTAAATGAGTGAAGGCAGATTTAGACGGCACACAGGGCTGGGTGGAGAGGGACATACAGTAAAAGGACATTATTCCTCTGTAGTCCGAGCCCTCGCTGACACTCTCCACCCCCTCCTTTCTCTCGCTCTGTCTTTCTGCACTATTCCCTTGCCGCGGGTGGTCACCAGAGACCAGACTGGGGCTGATTTATTCTCCCTCTCTCCTGTCCTCTGCCTGACTGCCTCTGCAATGGAGAAATTTCCTTTCTCTCCCTCTCTCTCCATCCACAGCAGCGGTGGTACTAAAGCAGGGAAAGCAGGGGGAATGAGAATAGGAGGACTAACATTAGAACGTCTACCTCCCTAATACACTGTTTTACTCTGTCTACTCCCACTTTCCCACCCTGCTGGTCTCCTCTCGCCAACTATGTCTTCCTCAAAGGCCATCTGTATGTGGATATGTGACCACATCTATAGCTGCACTAATAATACTTCTATGTAAACTATTATGTAGTATTATTGACACTACAAGAAATTTACACAGTTTATTTGATGAAATTGTGGCATATAATTATATTTCACTCATTTTAGACCAACATATTTAAAACAATTATGCTGGTAATTAATAGACCATAATTCATGATACCCACACACCAGCTGTTATGCAACTATTTTCCCAACAGATTAATTAACATTTCTTGCCAAAATACTTATTTTAATGGAAAGAGAAAAAAATCTAATTGTAGAACATAATCAGCTGTCAAACCCACTAATAAAAGCTTCTATTTCATTTATTCACGCATGTGAAGGGATAATATTTAATGTGTGAAAGAATATTTCCACTACTGAATTAAGTCATTTGGTAGAAACAAGAAGTATGTAACCTTGAAATTGGTGCTAAGGGTCAGATGTTGTTCTGTGGGGCTGGAGACCAAACAATCCTAGATGGTTCAAATCAAAGTTTACAACAACTCGGGGAAATAAAGATACACAAGTGAGGTTACTCTTAGATGTGGCACTAAGTAGTCTTAGTTCATATTAGCAGTTAGCTACACGTGTTACTCAAATTTATCCCCAAATTCAAATAGGTGTCATTCCATTTGTGTTTCATGCCCTTATTGAGGCTAACTTGATAGTTGATAGTTCATTTGCTGTCCGATACACATTACAGATACACAATTACACATTATGTCTAAACCTGAATTGTGCGTGTCTGTTTAAAAACCAACAAAAAACCAAAAAAAAACAGGTCTGGTAGAAACTGACTCTGAGACCCAACAAACCCTAAACCTGAACAGAAGAAGAGTGCTTACTCTCCCAAACCTCTTGAAAATTAACATTTTTGTATGACACGTTACACATAAACAGAAATGTAACAATGACAATTTGCAATATTTATTGCAATTACTGAGTTGCTGCTGGAACAATTTGTTAGTGAGCAACAGCCGGGGGTAGTGACTGTGCTCTGCCTCCGAGAGTCTCCTTGTCACAGTGATGTTGCCAGGTTTGTATCATCTTGCCAGAACAGAGTCCTACACTAAAATCTGTGCTCACCTACTGTATCTGGCAACCCACACTGCACAGAAGTGCTTGGAGGATTTGTTGAGAAATTGTTCTAGTATAACTGGAAGCGTAACTCCCCCTTTCCATAGTTTTAAGATAGATACAACATTATAAGTGGTGAACTTTTGAGTTGTTGGCAGGTATATTTTTTCTCTTCAAACAGAGCCAAGCTAGCTGTTTTCCCCTGTCTCCAGTTTTTATGCTAAGCTAGGCTAACAATACACCCAATCAAGCTCTGTACTTAACATGAAGACATGAGATTGATATCTTCTAATTACTCTTGAGAAGAAAGCACTTCCCAAAATGTTGAACTATACAATTTAATTAACAAGCCCTATCTATCACATAATCAAGTCACATTCAAGTTAGTGATTTTATTGCATTAATAAACACAAATTTGCATGGAGCTTAAATCCATGGCAGTCAATTTGGGCCCTTAACACAGAGGCAGGGTGGAACAGACAGTGTAGTATTTGGGTTATGTTAGGTCCTTGAGTTTTCAGGTGATCAGTCTATGCAAGATTATAATGCTTCAGTGCCTCCTCTTAAGCCAGAGGATCTCTAGACATCCCAAGGCTCATTCAGTGAGAGAAAAGCACAGAGCAGCACCTGATGATACTTCAGCCACTCCTCAGGGCAACGTGCTCAAGCGGCATGGTGACACTCGTTACACCAGCCGGTGTTGGGCTAATTGCCAGTGGGATGAAATGATCCTACAGATGCTGACAGGTGAGTGGGTGCTCAACTATGACCGGTAAAAGATTTCTCTAGTGGCCAGTATGTGAGAAGAACTGAGATAGGGCTTCTATTCAGATATGCAAACGGATATATGCAAATTCCTGCATGTATGCACACAAAGATGTACACACACATGCTCCCTTTGGGTCCACTTGTGCACAAACATCGATGTAGATTTCAGTATGTATGGTGTGATATAAAGGACCAGTCCCCACAGTACATAGCTCATGTTGGATGATCAAGCCTAGAAACCAATGACCTGCCCCTGAAGTGTTGGATTATGCCCTTAATGCCAAACACACACACACCTCCTTGCCCACGTCTCTGCTCTGCTGGCTGCTGTCCTCGGACACTCCTCAATAGTAAGACACTGGCACACACACTATTGATTTTCATTTAGATAACTTAATGTTCACAGACAATTCACAGCCCCTCCATCACAGACGCCCCGGCCCCAGCTTAGATGTACGAGCTCGCCTCACTGTAATCTGCCACCATATCTCTTCCTCTCATGCTCTCTTCCTTTCTCTGTGTTTTTTTTTTTGCGGATTTTTTCTAAACTTAACCAATTCCGAATAAGCGGGATATAAATGGGGAGCGGACACCGCATCGATCAATCAGGCTTCACACAAACACACACACACAAGCAGCGCGAATACATTTCCCACCAGCAGCTTTCCTTTTCCACCCTCCAACATCCCATTACCTCCGGGTAGTTGGCCAGTCAAACAGGAATAAAAATTGCACCCCAAACATCATACGTTAGGCCTGATTTGTCGAGCGGGAAGCCTGACAATTCCCAGAGACTTACACGACCCACGCCGGTGCTGGAAATCAGGCCTGTTATGGCGGCTGCACGTCTATAAAGATTGTTCATTTGGTGGAAAACAGCTACCTGGGCAGGGACAGAGAGAGTGATGCAGAAAGCGTTGTAAATACACAGGGAGATATATGGGGCTGGCTGATCTAGACTGGGACTGTACGGCTGCGGGCATGAATCCAAGGAAACAGTCTCAGTGAAGGGTCTTTATGGGGTATGGGGGGGTTATTCTTGTTAAATGAAACTGCAACTTGCCATGAGCAAATGTTATTTCAGTAAGCAAATAAAAGCAGTCAGGACTACAGAAAGTGAGACCAAATACGTCTTAATCTTGAAACATGGCTGAAACTAAAGCAAATGGGGGTGCCATGCTTTTTCTGAATTCTTAGAAAGAGGGATATTTTTCACACTCTTCCCAGTTTTGGGACCTTGATGCTCATTTTAAAGTATGTTTAATCACAATATTTGCAACTGTTGCCATTATTATTGAGTCATTTTTATCACTGTACAATCTATAAGCAGCATATTGCAGATGTTGAGCAGCCTGACAGCCTAAAGACTAAAGACCTTACATTAAGTGCTAGTTCAAATTTTAGGGTGATTCATTTGCAGATTATTTGAAAACATATCACTGAATGCAACAACAGCATGCTGATGTGAGCATTTCAACTCTGTCTCCTTGAATTATGTTCATATATGACTAAAGTGCGCATATGAACAGCAAAAATGTTTTGCTAGAACCATAATGTTGGCTGAATTACGTTTTCTCTCAACATAATGAGAAAATTACAAAGTTGCAAAAATGTTGATACTGAACATATGAGTGAAATGTTCAGAGGCAATGTACCTAGTTGTTTTTTAAAGGCCCCACGAAATGAAAAATACATTTTCACAGTTTTAATTCTGTGTACCTGCGTTAATGGTTCATATGTCAAAAAATCAGTATCAGAGTACTTTTCAAAATCCCTGTCTTTTCTCTTCCTGTAAAATGGTTTCAAATGTTTAATGACTCATCCTGCAGTCAGGGGCCTTTACAGAAGTTCATCCAATCAAATGTGACTTTGGGTGAGTAGTTAGCTACACCGGTCATATAAAACCTCACTTTACCATTTGTTGGTCATAGTAGCAAATATGGATAGCGATAGAGAGAGATGTGTTTGGATCACATGGGACCAAAACTTTGTTTTCATTTCCAGAACAATGTGGCTGCTGGGGTCTAATTCATTCATCTCTCCCTCATCCTCCTCCTGATCTAACAAGTTTGGGTGATTGTAGAGCCAACATTCCTCTGTAGCTCAGTTTCTCTCTGCAGCTGCATATCGTGCTAAACTCTAAGCCCCGCCCACTTTTTAAATGGCCCAATCAAATGCGAAGGATTTGATTTAAATTCTCTTGTTCAAATATTCTGTTTCACTGAGAAATATGTCACAGTACAGAAGTTAAAGATGCTCTTAACTTCTGTTTCATGTGGCCTTTAACCAAAATATCTGATTTTGCAGCACAATATCTGCTAGTAGAAACTACAGCTCTGTTTAGACTCACAGCACTTACAGTTTAGGGGAAGATGGTGGTTGTTGTTTAATACAGAAAAAAGTCTGTGGTGACTTGAAGCAGAACATGTTTATTAGCATTTATGCCACACCGCCATCTTTCACTAACCTTAACCAAAGTGCTTTTGTTGCCTAACCCCAACCACAGGCAGGAGTCGGGATGTGAACCCGGGTCTCTGTTGCCAGAGTCCTGTATCTTGAACGCTTCCCATCCACCAATCCCCGGGACTTCAGAGCGATATATAAATGTAGCGCTTCATTCATTTGACAAAACATGACCTGTAAACATAATCTAGGCAGTGATTATGTTTGTCAACACAACATAATTGGGAATGCAATTTAGTTGTATATTAACATAATATCTAGAAGGGTTGGAACACTTAGCTCAAGCGCAGCCTCACAGAGCCACTTGCATGGCTGTAGACTCTAGGGGCATTTTCAGAGCTGTACTAGCTGAATCAGAAGCTGGTTTTTTTTCCCACTTGGTGTGATTTCCTTTCATTCATCATTTGGGGAGGTCTGGACACAGTTATCGCACTCGGTTGCAACCATATGGAGACCCTTACCCTTACCAAGAGGAGGTGGTTTCTGTCCCAAACGAACTCTGGAGTGGATCGTTTGAGGGAACATCATCTGACCTCGATCCGACCCAACTACTAGGTGTACTCTGTGAGTATGAGATAAACAGCTCCCATAGCCAGGTGTGCTTTGCATACTGGGATGCTGGTGAGAGAATTTAATAGAATTGACTGAGGTCCGACCTGGACTAGCGCAACGAAGAACGCTGTATTTGGCCAGAGGACTTTCTTCAGGATCTTCTTCCTGTGTCTATGTTCTTGCTCCCGCCCCAGACAAATCTGACCAATAAGCAGATTGAACATTTCTCATGTGGCTTGTAGTGATTTATTTTAGTTCACTTGGATTTTTCTCTGTGTGAAAAGAAACCGAACTAAGGGGAATTGTAGATGTAAATACTTTAGACACTGAATTTTTCACTTTCATGTGTTGTGCTTATTCATGACATGCTCTAAGTGAAAGGCCCTTGCATTTCAATCTATTGTTTTCTTTATCAACACCATCTTGTCCACATATTTTCTCACAGTTAAATCATAATCGATATGTCTTGCACGTTTACTTTGTTAAAGGATAAATCCGGTTTACAACTTTGATCTTAAAATCTCAATTTTTTGAATAATGATATCACTGATCTCATCTAATCTTTGAATAAGGAAATTTAGCAGTAAGGAACTTTGTGCTGCAGATTTGACTTAACAAACTGTAGTTGTACACACATGGTTGTGTAAGGACGGACAATTACATACATTCCAGGTGTCCTTACTTCCAGTTTCGCATCCAAAAAACCAACTGGCCTGTTGACCTCACAAACTTTGTTGTTCCACAAATTTCTCAGATCTCATATCTCAGATTTCACAGATCTCAAAACCCATACAAATGACATGAGATCTACATTTTAATAAACAGGAATTTAACTCTACATCAATGGATCCATAAAACTTAGAGAACTTGCAACAGCTAAGTTGATTCATTAACACCGGGAGCCTACAGCAGGGTATATGAGCATGTATATGGATTTGTTACTGCACACAGTATATCTGCTCCACTGCATTTATCAGAGTGCGGCCTGGTATCCTTTTAGTTCACTTTCTTAACTCTGTAAAGTCCCCTGTCCCTCCCAAACATCCTCTCCCCTCAGTCTTTTTTCAGCCTGTCTCTTTCATCTTTCTCCCAGCTGTCCCCTGAGATGAAGAATGCTTGCAGATGAAAGAATGAAAAAAGACGAGTCATACTGAGGACAGCTCCTGCTGCGCTCAGGCCACCACACCACACACTGGTTGACTGGCCACTACTTAGTAAGTTAGCACTGTCCCCACACACACACACACACATACGCACACACACACACACACTGCTCCATCCTGTCACCTTATGTTCTATCACCCCTCATTGCCACAGTCTACAGGGGACGTTAAATGAGTCAAAGTGGCAGCGGAGGAAGACGGGGGTGACAGAGAAGAACATCAAGGAAGTTGAGGCACCGACTGAGACCAAGCAACATCGTAGGCACAGGAAGTAGGCGTGAGCTTGACATGACAGGCCCTGGCACTTTGACATGTACTAAAAGGTCTAGACTGGACACATCAAAACAGAGGAAACTGAGAGGGCAGAGAGGCGAGATAGAGATGACAGGAGTAGTGGATTCCTTCCACATGGCAGTTTTTGACAGACAAATGAGCTAAACGAACCCTCTTAGTGTTAACTGCATAACTCCGCCCCCCTGCTGGGATCTGTCCCTACAATTGGAGCACAGGTGTGATGAGTGATTTGATTCAAGGAGAAACTAATTGTAAGAGGAGAAAGCATTTAGGGATTATGAAGTCCCACACTGTTTTTAAACTTGACTCCATGACTAGTGTGACCAGACAATGTAGACAGTTTCTTTCATTGGTCTTTCTGAGAAGCCTAAACTATCTATATTATCAGCTAAATGGGTATCAAATGCTGTACTGGACATTTTTGAGTATATTTTTGTTAACCCAGATAAAATAATTTATTTTTTAGCTTTACCTATGACAACCTAATGGTACTTTTTGACTGCAGAAAGAACTTTATCTTCATTTCAACCATAGGATTCTACTTTCACTTTAGGTTCATGGGTCATAGCTCTTGCTCAACAAAGGTCTCTTTTGGACTCCCCATGGGGGTGTTTCTGGGACCATTTTATTATTTTGAATAATTATTCAATAAAGTTCCTGAGTGTCTTTGACCTCTGTAATGTGACCCACATCTGAGTCAACCTAATATGTGAGTGTAGTTAAGAGAGGGATTTGATCACCTCTTTCAGATTTGAATTTTCTTTATTTCTTTTTTTTTTTTGTACATGCATTTGGTGTATACCAATAGATAACTGAACAGTTAGCACAAGGTCACAGGATTAGAACTTGGAGAATGTATTTTTAATTACACTACATTCATGTAGTAGCTATATTATTAAACGTGAGATAAATTGGTTAACTCAGTAATATCACTTGATGTGTAAGTAAAATGCAGACACTTGCTTGCCAATGTTGTTTGGAGGTTAGTTTGTATTTGACGCTTGACTTTTAATTCATCATGTCCTGCCTGCTATGAACAACTTCATTTTTTAGATAATAATTTATTTCTGTATTTTGACAAAGTCAGGAACTTAACTAAACTACTAAATTACAAAACAAAATGCATGGACCAAATATTTAATCAAAAGTGAGAGTGACATAGGAATAAAATGACACGACACCACCACCATGTTCTTGCTACTCAGGCTTTTCATGCTTTTCAAAAATGACTTCACTTCATGGTATGTCCCAAACACAGTGTGGTGTCAGGTACAGAGGTACTGAGGACAATCTCGACTCGAATGTTCAATCTCCAGGAATAGGAACCTGAATACGCTTTTAGCACCAATGTAATACTGTCTAAACAATGTGTTTGTGTGTGTGTGTGTGTGGAATACACACACACTCCTTCACATACTGCCTTCATATACATACACTGATGGGCTTTCACACCCTGGCAGAGTCCCTGGTGTTAACATGCTTTAGCTGACGGTGTGTACTGATGTGTGTGCGTGTGTGAGAGAAAGACAGACGGAGAGTGAGAGAGACAGCATGTTGTGGTCAACAGGACTTGCTGGGATGGAACTCCCTCTAGAAAGTGCTATTGCTTGTGGAAAAGTGACAAGAGAAGGGAAAGGCTGTCTCACCCGATCATTGTTTACAATTGTTTTCTGTTGTATATGCAGGCTTAATCTCATTGCAAACCACCTGCTTTTAGTTCATGAACATGGATGTTAAGGATGTTATGGATAATTGCTTTATATCTATTTTTGTTTTTCATATTTTTCTCCACAAGGAGGTCAAAGGACAGGATCAACTAGACCGCAGCATCCCAGGAGCTGGAATATATTATATTTACTTGCTTAAGGACAGTTCACCCGTATCATAGCTGTCTTCCAATTAGCTTAATATCTGAATTTTACACTTTGATCCTTTACTTAAGTACTAATACCATAGTGTGAAAAAATTCTGGTACATACAGTCCTATATCTAAAGTTTTACTTAAAGCTGCACTAATAAGTTTTTCTATATTAACAATGAATCAAATGACTGTGTTTAATGTTAAATTTATCGCTCATTGTGATGAACCCGCAGAGAATTATCACCGGACTCTGCAGTTTCCCTCAGCTCTACAGAGCATTTTAGTGTCTTTCAGCTCTTTGTTGTGATGGTACAACCCCACAACTTTATGGTTTTGGTTCACTCACTTTTCAACAATAAAGCTCTGATAAACCTCACTGTACACTACTGCCCATCACCAAATGGCACATAAGCAAAGCTAGCATTTACTTGGTGAACATAGTAGCACATTTAGCAACTAAAGAGCCAAATACTTCCCACAGGAGTGGGAGGAGACCAAAACAGAGATAAAAGGAGAGTGAATATTGGACTTGCATTAGGTTGCCAGAACATGACTCTACTGGAAACAAATGCTAATGCTCTGTGTCTGCTGGAGGTGTAAATCGGCAATAGCTTGCTAACATGTTTATAACTTTATAAGGTGATAATATTTCATATCATATAGTAATATAATGTTGTTGTTTACAACTTTTTCTACTGCCCTCAAGTGGCAAAAATAATGCAGCTGTAAGTACAGTAGGTAAATATGTATTATCTACTAATATATACTTAAGTGTCAAAAGTAGAGTTTAGAGTGTTATACATATTAAATCACTGGATTGTTAACATGTAGGCAACATTTTAATGTTGTATCTGGTTGAAGTGGAGCTCATTTTAAGCACCATGTGAACTGTTGGACAGTTTCATCTATAACAATGTATTTCATTTTTTGAACTCATATACTTTTTTTTCAAGTGGAATCTGAATCTGCAAAGTAACCAATAATTATAGCTGTCAAATAAATATATTGAAGTAAAAATACGATATGCCTTTCAATCAATAAATCAGAATAAATCTGCATAGAATAGAAATATTCAAAACTGTTCTAAAGTACAGTAATTGAGTTAATGTTACTAACTTGGCTTCTTCCCCAGAGTTTTTGTGCTTTCTCATCTCACAGGCTCCTATGGATCAGGGTCGTGGACCTGCTAGTTATGGATCATGGGCTTCCATGGACCATGTCTCTGAGGACCCCATGGACCTCCATGCCTGCAATTATTGTTATTAGTCATATATCTATCGTTATTATTGTTGTTTTTCTTTTATTATTATTGTTATTGTGCTTCTCTGTGTCTCTCTCTCCTCTCTTCCCCTCACTCCTTCTCTCTCAACTCAACCAGTCAAGGCAGATGGTCGCCCACCTAGAGCCCTGTTCTGCTTGAGGTTTCTTCCCATTAGAGGGGAGTTTTTCCTTGCTTCTGTCACCAAGTGCTTGCTCATTGGGGAATGTTGGGTCTCTGTAAATTAAAGAGTACGGTCTAGACCTGCTCTATGTGAAAAGTGCCCTGAGATAACTTCCGTTGTGATTTGGCGCTATATAAATAAAACTGAATTGAATTGAATTGAAGTTAATGGACTTAGTCACTTTCCACCACTTTTATGTCTTCTGTAGTGACATTGGAGAGACATCAACACATCTAAACTTTTATTGGAATGAAGGCTCATTTGCACAAAACAGAGTGATTCTAAAATTTTAACACCTAAATTAACTCATGCAACATTCGGCCAATCTAAATCGTTTCAGCTGTTGTGAATGGGATTTTGCTTTCTGTTACAGTACTACATTGAGATTTTAGAATGAAAAACATTTTCTACTGAACTATTTTTTTTTCTCACTGGAACCATCATTTTTAAACAGCTCGCAAAGAACTCCAGTTGTTTGCACACTAAGTTGGGATAATATATTTCTCGCTCTCAGAGCAGAGGACTCCTGACACACACACAGACAAAGAACTGGAGAGGGAGGGGAGCAAGCTAGCTGAGATTTAGCATTCCCAGCACGGCACAATTAAGACTGAGCGCTAACATACACTCCCAGTTTAACCACATTACTCTTAAAAAATGTTACACAAACCAGAGACATCTCTGACAGCGCAACATTATCCCCCCAGTTACAATTAATTACCCACACGTCCTCCCCATGCATCCCATTTACATATCTTAACAAAGGCAGGGGGATCTGCCAGGAGGGGAAATACAGGTTAGTTAGGCATGCCAGGGAGCACGCCGATGTGTCTGTACGTGTGTGTGTGTTTGTGTGTGTGTGTGTAAGACTCATGCTGAGATCTGACTGATTAAAAAAAACAAATGAATGCAGATCAGCTGCTGATACCTGGCTAAGACAGATTGCTAAATGTGTTCCCTCCAAAACTTCAAATTCTTTTCTGCCTCTATTACACTGTTCATGTAGATATCATACACCTGACACCCTTTTTTGTGCTGCTGTTCTATCTTGTTTGGCATCATGCTTGTATACACACATGTGCAAGCTACAGTGTGTGTTTCTGCAAATATGTGCAGACAATTTGACTTTGTCTTTGTGTGTGTGTCTGTATGTTTTCCTCTTTCTTCTCCTCTTTCTTCTCCATTATTTTTACCTCTTGTTCTCTTCTGTCTCTCATTTATAATGGGGAGAGGGAGGCTGGAGATAAAAGAGGCGAGCAGGGAGACAGAGTGAGCGGTCACACTCTGTGATGCTATCTGCTACCCACAACGCATTGCAAGTGGACGCCTGACATGTTCTATACATCTTTCCACTCTGGCGCTCATTAAACAAATGCCCGTTGATATATAGCTCTCAAGAAATGAATTTTTACCTCTGTGGGCTGGGGACCTGCTCTCTCTCAGTCCTTGCCTCCTCTGTGATCTCTTGGGCCCCTGGAAAAACACACACGCATACACAAACACACTCACAGACTGTGCATGCGCAAACACACATAAAATCGGAAAACAGAGATAACAAATGTGGCCATGAACACATACTCACCATGTACACACTTGTTATGTTTTCCCATACTGCAGCTGGGGCTGTGTTTGCTGATATCACCTGAGTATGAACAGTTACTTATAGGAGAGCTGGCTGCATGCACTGTAAAACAATATGATTACCCTGATATGTCTAATGACACACACTAGAACCCATTTGCTAAAGTCAAAGCCTTCCCCATTGGAAGTCTGAATACACTGCTTTACCATGATGATGATAAGGAGCAGATAGATTTCAAACATTCATTTATTATCCGTTTTATCTCCTGTAGGCCTACTTTTATTCCTGCTATAGATGTGTTTGAGGATAAACCTAGTGAAACTCAGTTTTTCCTACCTTTTTATATGCAGGAGTGGAGTTTACAAGCCTTTTTGGGCTGGCATAAATCATCATGACCTGAATCTATGGCATATAGCCCAGTAGGCAGAGCTAGTTCTACAAAGATAAGCTCTTTTTGGGGAAACAAAGTATAATTTAATGTTTTGTGAAAGCTAATTTTTGGTGTGTTAGGTAACTTACTCCTGAAAAACCTCTACTTTTTTCTAGTGTGGCATTGTCTACAGTTTACTTAGGTGTCTTTACCTGTAGATGCATAGATCATTTGAACCCACACTTGTTTATAAGTGGGTCAAAAATGATCCATATTACAGTCAATTGTTTTTGTTAATAATACTGTAAATATATGCTTCATCTTCATTTTGCACAACATAATGTTTTTAATAACATAAGAATTATGATGTTTTGATCTGATGTTCTTCTCACTTGACCCTGTTTACTTCTCTCCTGTGACTGTTCCCATTTCTTCAATGAACTGGGTTCATAGTTAGGAGGCAACCTCCAACACTGTGAATAATTTATTGATAATCTAACCCATCTTCATCTGTGATGTCAGATTCTACAGTTATTATCAGTTATCTCCGACACCATTCCAGCTGTGTCTAGCAGCCATGTCAAGACTACATATAGAGAAATATATACTGTGGACAGTATAGTATCTATCAATAAAAAATGGTATATTAAAGGTATAACCATAATAAAATTATCAAATAAATGAATATTATAGCCTCTGTCTCTAAAGTATTACTGTACTTACCCGCTAAGCTAATTAGCTAAGCTACAAAGCTACTTAGGTATGTCAATACATCCACAGAACTACTGCACAGTAATGTTAGTTAGCTATAAAGTCAGCTAATATGGCAGTAATAGACCATTTTAATTACATTTTGACAGGTAGAAGCAGGAAAAGCACAGCTGGAATTAATAATATCAGTGATGGCTGCGTTCCATTTAGGTCAGCCAGTTTGAGCGTTCCAGTATTGTGCATGCTCACTTACTGACATGGCTTACTGGTGTTAGTGTTATTTATTTACACCTGCTATCTACACACTGCTTTTCCTGCTTTGAAAAGTCAAAATACCAATGTGTAAAATTTAGTGATAACAGTTTTTTTGAAATTAAAAACATATACATACATAGATTATACTTTACGTATCAAATGTAAAATAATCTTGATGTGTAAAATAATGTAACTGCGTAGTGATGCTAAGAACATCTGAGATGTTGTTCACTGCAAATATACTGTATACCTGACAGAAATAACTGATGAGCATGAAAGGCTCCTATGAACTTCCATAGGAACTGCATACAGCTCATTTTGGACCCATTTACTTTGGACCCATTATGTGACAAAGTGGGTGAGACCACACCATATGTCCCCATTACAGTTTGTGTTTCTTTCCAGATTATCATCTGTTTGTTTAGCCAGTACATTGCTTTCAAATATTATCCAGGGTTTTGTTTGTTTAGCATTGTGTTACATTTACACCATTTATGGTTTTATCAAGACAGTCAAGTATTTAAGTCCACTTATTGTTTATTAATTTAAGTCCTGAGTTTCTTGAGTTATAGATTAGCTTGTGTTTCTTACCATACTCGTCATGCTTACAAGGAGACAAAGGGGGAGTCACCCAATGATTTCCTGCTTTTAAACTCTCACTGACATCACCAATGATGTCATGGATTAGACCAAGTGAGTTTGGTTTAGTATCTATATGATTTGTACTTATTTTGACTTGTGATGAGGATTATACTGTGGATGTGTTTTGTGTAAATAATGTTTGCTGATACAAGTAGCACTGTCATATGCCAGTTGTTGGTATAAGGGAAAGGACAACCTCACAAGAAATGTGGTTCTGCCGAGATAGATTGAAGAACCTATTTAAGGTGAGAAATGTTGGTTTAGGAGAGTAGAAATTATAGGATTACAGTGTAGTTAACCCTGTTAACTTAAGTCTGATTTACTTGCATTAATTTCTTTTTTTTTCTTTTTCTTTTTTGAGACACTTGTTTTGTTACATTGGACAAAGAAAATCTCTTTTTACTCATTCAGCAAGAGTCTGAGTCTGCCTCCTACCACCTTCCTAGCCACTCTAGTCAGGTTTCCCCGACACTTTATTTTCTGAGAAAGTAAAAGAGAAATAATTTCAATGAGTGGATGTCAAAAACAAGATTGTTGAGGAACATGTGAAATATAATATGCTGAAAAAATTTTGACAAAGAAAAGAGCCAGGCCATTTTGGACCCACTATCTAAGGGTTAAAGATGACAGCTTTATAGCCAAAACCACATTTACAAAGCCCATTCATTGCAAATCTGCTTTGAAGAATCTTTGTGGCAGGAGTTGTCAATAAGTGACGTTGTTGTGGCAATTTCTTGTTAACAGCAACAATAAGAGATGAGTTTTGTATTCACATTCCTCTTTCATTTGTCTGAAGGGGGATCATTACTCTCTGGCTTCTGTATGGAGAGGGTTTAATTAAAGTACTAATGTCATTTTCATCCAATCAATGGGTATTCTAATAGGAATGTGTGGATGGGTTGAGAAATGGAGGCTGGGGCTTGATCTGCCATTTCCACAGTTATTGGTGACAGAAAAAGGGTACTAAGGCTGATAAAGTTCACTTGAGGAAGTGAATGGAGAGGAATATCTATTTTGGTGCCATGTAGCCTAATTATTTTTTTTAATCAGTATGGGAGAATATGGTTTGTAGAGGTGAGGAAAATAAGTTTTCTCTAATGGCCCAAATGAAGACAGCTGATGTCATGCTTACAAAGATGACCACTGAGAACATTTCAAATCAAATTTGTTACAATTATTCTTTGTTGTCTGACTTAAGAAATAAGGTTACGTGCACAAAAATTAACAATCTAACTGTTGAAAGCAGTGACACAGTTTCTGTAATGTGAAATAATCCCTTGTAATATCTGAAGGCTAAAATGCAGTTGAACGTCTAAGAATCCTTTTTCTTTATGAGAAATGGTACTGATTAATGATAATGCCATATTTGACATTCCAAAGAAATATTGTTAATACCTGAAGTGTCATAACACATTATCAGGGTTTTTCTTAGAGTGCCAACACACTGTCACATATAATTATATAAACACCAGGGAGAAAGCTGTGTACTCAGCACATGTAATTTAAGTATGAATGTAAGCCTTATAAAGTTTCATGATCTCTTATTAAACAATGGATTTTATAAAAGCTATTGACTAACTGGCACTATCCAGGAGGAAGGTGGCAAACATACATTTATTTACTTTTCCAGTGAATGGACACGATGAGTTCTTATAATGTAGGCGTACTTTTGGTGAAAATGAACTCCATTTTAAATTTAACTAACATTACAGTAGACTGCCAGTGGAATATAGTTTGAGCCAGGTCTGATTTATCTTGGCAAAATCCTTTGTTTTTGGCACTGTGGTGATACCAAACAACTATTGTGGCAGAATCACATTGACAAAATAATTGGAAAAATAGGGCGAGGAATATCTATTATAAGAAGATGCTCCTCTTTTCTTACACCAAGTACCATTTTACACATTATACAAGCCTTGGTATTGTCTCATCTTGACTACTGCCCAGCAATCTGGTCAAGTACAGCAATAAAGAGCTGTAAAAGCTTCAGATAGTGCAGAATAGAGCAGCATGTCTTGCACTCAGGTGTTCAATGAAAGAAAGTATAAACCAAATGCACACTGATCTTGCCTGGCTGAGAGTGGAAGACAGATTAATATGCAGTCTTCTAATTTTAGTCAGGAATATATGTATTTCAAAACAGCCCTACTGCCTGTACTGAAGAATAACATTTTCTCAGAACAGACATGGCCATGAAACAAGACAGGTTAGGAGGGGTCATGTTACAATTCCTCAACCTAGAACCAATGCAATGAAAAAAACTGTTTCTGATGGTGAGCTCATAACCAAGTTTTTCAGTCCATCCACGAGAGTTGGCAGTTTGCTGGGATTCTGTGGAGTGTGAGGCTCCCTTCCCAGTGTTCCCCAGTAGCCATCCAGCCACCAGCATGATAGCCTTCAGCCTGTATCTCAGCCTGAACTCCAGCCTGCTAGCCTTCAGCCTGCACCCCAGACCACTCGCAACCAGCCTGCACCCCATACTGCTCGCAGCCAGCCCGCATTCCAGTCGATTAGGGTTGGGTTCGTGAGCCTGCAGCTTGCCTTTCCTGAGCCAGCTAGTCTGCTACTCATCTGTCCTGGTCCTGCATTTCCTGTACCCCAGTCCCCAACCATCGGCCGCACTTGCTGGCTCCCTGCCAGGGCCCCAGCCATTGGCCATCTCCACCCATGGCCTGCCAGACCTCCAGTCGGCCATCCCTGCCAATGCCCAACCAGACCTTCAGTCGGCAATCTTGGCCAACCCACAGCAAGACCTCTCAGACCATCAGTCAGCTGTCTTCACTGACACCCAACCAGACCTCCTGCAGCCTATTCCAACCCTCAGCTGTCGATTACCGCTGTTGTGGTCCTGCACTCTAGTTGCCAGACTCCGGTCCTGTGCTCCAGCCACCAGACTCTGGACCTGCACCCGAGCTGCTGGTCTCTGGTCCTGCAATCCAGATGCCAGATGCTTATCCAGCAGCCTGCCCCGACCTGCAGCCAAATCTTCCGGTGCCAGCTGCTTTTCCTGACCTCCAGCCTCGTCGTTGACCTTCAGAGTGGCCCAGCATTCAACACCGACCTCCAAAGTGGTCCCGCCTACATCACCGACCTCCAAAGCGGTCCTGCCTACATCGTCGACCTCCATAGTGGCTCTGCCCATCTGTCCTGCCCTCTGGCTGACCTCCAGAGCAGTTCTGCCCACCTGCCTGCCTTCTGGTGGTCCCGCCTTCATTGCCAGTCTCCAAAACAGTCCTGCCTACATTGCTGGTCTCCAGAGTGGCTCTGCCTATGTCGCTGGTCTCTATGTCATCCTACAGAGCAGCTAAGCATGTCTGGTCATCCTTCTGAGTGTTCTCCAGAGCTGGTCCCCGTACATTGTCAGCATCCAGGCCGTCATCTAGAGCTACTATGCCCCTCAGCCCTGCCTCCTGGTTACCCTCCAGATGTGTTACGCCCATCGGCCCAGCCCCCCAGGTTTCCTGCTCAGCCACTGCCGCATCCCCAGGCCATCCACCTGAGGTCTTCAGCTCCGCCCCTGTCCAGCCCCAAGGCCGTCCACCTGAGATTCCCAACTCCATTCTTCAGCTCCTAGGCCACTTGCCCCTGAAATCTTCCTCCAGACCCCCTCCACCCAGCCTGCCTGGTGTTCCTGATCGGCTTGGTGGGAGGTCTGGAATCTGTCCCTTGAGTCTGTCCTTGTACTGTCATGGTTGTGTCATAGTCCTGTCTGGTTTCATTGTGTTTTCTGACTTTTGGTTGTCTGTTTGCTCTGTGAGTTCATCCTGTGTTCCTGTACTCCTCCCCGGCCTGCTTTTCCCTCCACACCTGCCCTGCATCTGCCTCGTCAGCCCTGCCCTGTTCCATTTGTTCTCCCAGCCAAATAGGCCCCCAGCCTGTTCTCCTGCCTGGTCACCTGTTCCCTATTCCCTTGTTAGTTCTGTTTGTATTAAAGTCCAGTTTTCAGTTCAGTTTTTGTCGAATTGTCTCTTCATTTTGCCTGTTCTTGAGCTACAGTTTTTGTTTAAATAAAGCTGTGCTTTAGATCCTGTCTGCCTGCCGTCTCTTGCACTTGGGTCCACCTGCCTACACTCCACCGTGACAGAATGTGCATGTGTGTATATGCTGTATGTATACATATAGAGAGTGATATATAAAGTAAGAGTTTTACATGGTTTTATTGAAATTGTTTTTGTTTTTTGTAATGTTTATACTGTTAATTGGGGAGGGGGTACAGAGTTTGTGCTGTTGTATTGTATTTATGTATGCCTGTATGTGAAAGCATGTGCATACATTTATGTTCTTAACATGGACCCCAGGAAGTGTAGCCGTTGCCTTGGTAATAATAGTTA
This sequence comes from Thunnus albacares, assembly GCF_914725855.1. Classification (NCBI taxonomy): domain Eukaryota; kingdom Metazoa; phylum Chordata; class Actinopteri; order Scombriformes; family Scombridae; genus Thunnus; species Thunnus albacares. The sequence goes on along the minus strand of NC_058106.1, from coordinate 6,160,498 downwards.
TCCAAATAAGCTATAAATAACAACAATGTCTTGAATGAATTCTCAAAATAAAGTTTAATTAATAAACATGAAGTAGAATCACCTTATGACAATGTCAACAAAACCTGAAAATGTATAAGCTTCATAAAAGTAGAATTTATGGCAGAGCTGTTGTATTGGATTGCATTAGATTGCACAGGTGTTCCTAATAAAGAGCTTGGTGAGTGTACATACAATAAAAATAACTCTGATCATCCCATGACTTTTACTTCATATGTAAATATTTCAAATCACAAAAGAAAGGCTTTTTTTTTCCATATTTCACATATGAACCTGTACTTTCAAATTTGCACATGCAGGCAGTTCAAGTTTCTTATATCAGATTAACTGGTAGAACAAAACCTTTATGGTCAATTTCAAGGTGCAGATTTTTTCTGACCACTTTTCCGCTGTAATATGAAAATAAGTCACTGGTCAGTCATTAAAGTATGAAAGGTTGCAGCTCCAAACAACACTCTGACAAACTTGAACTAAAATCCACATTAGTAGACACAACAAATGTTTATAGTGTTCCTTTGGAGTTTGCCTCTCACACAATATACTTCCTCTTATTTCCACATACAGTCCAAAGTGATCTTCCATAATTTCACAAGTCCAATATTTTCCAGGATTTCCCTCTTTTCATGCAGTGTTCAGACATCAGCTTTTAATCTTTACATTACTGGTATTGATGAGAAAATAACCCTAAATGTTTGTCAAATATTTTGAAAGTTCTAGTAGACGCTTTCTTCCATTTAGGACTAAGAACAGAACAAATTGGCTCTTTAAAGCGTCAATAATGACCTCAACTTTCTAATTTCTAATAATTTTCCCAATATTTTATTCATCAAAATGTTAATCCAGAGTTCATTTGTTTCTGTGGCCTTCTCATCACGACGTACTTTAAAATGTAAATGCAAATCAGATATTTAATATATTCAGGAGAAATAAAAAAGCTAAATAGTGTTCAGATGATTATTCTCTGTATTGAGAGGAATCCATTCCTCCCTTTGCTCCATGCTGGAGAGCTGAGAGTTAGTGGGCATGCCTGGCCTTGTTTGCCCTTGCATGCATTTGCTCAGTGACTGGCCGCTCTCATTAAAGCTTGCTAATGCACTTGTAAAACAGTCAGCAAAAACGATAGATCACTGCATGTGGCAGAGACAAGGTGTGTGTGTGTGGAGGAGGAAGGAGGGGGTGTATATGGGAAGAAAAAAAAAAGAAGGGGGCTTTTCTGGGAGAGGGAGTGCAAAAGTGTGAGGGGAGACAGAGGGATGGGGTGAGAGAGACAGGCTGAAGAAAGAAAGAGGGCACATGAAACAGAGAGAGAGAGAGAGAGAGAGGTGGTATTGGGTGGAGGTGGATGCTGGTCAGTGGAGATGTCGGTGGCCCATTAATCTTGGCCTCTTCCTGCCTAGTTATTGTGTATTTCTTTTGGCCAGAGATTGATTGTAGCAGGGGAAGATGAATTTGCCCGTGGACCTTCTTTTCTCTCTCCCACCCTTTTTGTTTTTTTCTAACTCCTGATGCTCGGCCAAGGTGATAATGCTCTCTGTCTCTCTCTCCCTTCTGGTTCACTTGCTCTTTGTACACCCCCCACTACCCTCACCCCTCCCGTGTGTTTTTTCCCTTTCATTTATTTTAGATTACAATCATCATCTACTGCACGTTGCAGAAAATGTGTTTGTATGGCAGAAAGAAATGGAGATCAAGGGTCTGGATGTCACTGCCTGGGGGCTGGAACGCGAGGATGGACACTGACCCAGCTGGACCAAAATGTCTAGGCAGGTGCAACTCCAAACACATACACACAGGAACACACACACCCACACACATACACATACACGCACACAGGATCAAGTATTCCTTCCCTTATCTATTTTTTTAACAGTCTAGCGGGTAAAACAGGACAAGAAATTATGTTTGTACACTGAACTCATTTGTGTGTGAGTGTGTGTGGACATTTCCATGTGCCAATCTAACTCTGTATTGTATGACATACCATTTAGGACATCATACTTGATCTCATACACAGCAACTTAACCATGCACGTACAGCACTAAACTGTCCCACACAAAATACTTTACACACACAATCATACTTTTCTATGCTGGCCCACTGTTCTCAGTGACACACACAACTGAACTCACATTATGTTCTCCAGTGATAGTATATATCCACAGTATACAGTAAAATATCTGGACACATCTTCCCATTCACTTGAATGAGAAAGTGTGCCCAAACTGTTGACTAGTACTGTATGCTGAGACAGAATGACACTGATAGGTGAATGGCAGGCAGATGAATTTAGCAACAAGCTGAAGAACATTTAGCAGCTGAAGAAAGAGATATTCTAGGAGTTGTTGGAGAATAAACAAGATCTAAAAGGAAAGTGAATGCTGGGCTTACATTGGTCAGGAGGCAGAAAATATGACTTCAGATGAATACTAATATTCCTCTTGTCAGCGAGATGTGTAAATAGTCAGATTTCCATCCAAATGTATCACAAATTTTAACTGAAATTTCAGAAAATCAATTAAAAAAAAAGGGAAATTAATGTGCATTTCCATCCTCTACTGTTTTGTGAATATTAATGTAATGTAATTAATGACATAGTGTTGGAGCAAAGTGTTGGAAAAAGTGATACAAATCCTGATGATGGAGAGCATGATGGACAGTGGAAATGGAGAATCTTGAACAGCTAACATCACAGCTTCTTGCTCTTGTCAGCATTTTGAACAACTCTGTCTCAGTTATATATATAGTGAATGCTGCCCAGAGATGAAGAAGAGAGCTTACAGTGAAAAACATCTGCCTCCACTTTTCATGGACATTTCAATCACATGCTTCCTATATGTCATCATTTATTCGCTATATCTGTTTCCATCGCACTCTGTTGCATTTTCCCTTATTGATACATCAACTTTTCCATCTTATCAAAGTGTAAACTTTTTTTTGCAATATTTCAACTTTTTTTCAGCGTTTTCACTCAGATTTTTTTATGCGCAAATTGAAAAAGCGCATTAAAACGGATGGATGGACCTATATATATGTATATATATGTCTGCTAGCATGTTAGCCATGACAACTTCATGACGCACTAATGTGTTAAGTTGTGAGACTGTTAGCTTGTTGTGGAGTCTTTCTGTTCCCAAGTCATCAAAAAATTATGAATACAGCTTTTGATTGTTACTTCCTGATTGACTTACAACGTTTTGAAGAAGAGACGGCAAACATAGTTTCAACAAGACATAGTGAATTCTAACTTATTAGATGCCCCCTTGTAGCCTAAACTTTGCTAGCAGTGCCGCCAAACAGGTACACACACACACACACACACACACACACACACTACAGTTTTCTGACATATATGCTGTGTCCCTATCTCACACACAATCTCTCTCATAGGTTATCATACATTCACAGATAAACACAGTTATACTCTCTCACACTCTCCTATTTTCTTTCACTTTCACCAGTAGAATGTCTTGCATATCTTATTATTATGTCTTGCATACATAATAATAGTGTGTCCCACACATATCATTGTACAAATTCACAAATACCATACTATTCTCCCCTTATACCATAATTTCTTTTATAGACATATTTCCTTTGTCACTCAAACACATGATTCTCTCACCATAGACTTTTTCAAACACCCCCACGATAAAGATTACTGTGGTCTATGTGTGAGATTATGATGGTTCGTTTGAGTGTAAGTATGGCATTAATGTTTATGGCCCAAACAGCTTCTCATACCACTGTGCTACTATGCACTCATGCATGTGTTAGTGGTAGTGCAGTGCTGTATTAGTGCCAGATCTGCAGCAGTCTATTCCCTGGTCTGAATCCTACTTAACCCTGTGACTTTAGCACGACCAGACATATGCTCCAGATCTGCAGGGAGTTCCCCCTGGCACACACACACTCACACACACACACACAGATCATGAGGATCAGCCTTCCCTCAACCACCTTCATATTCCAATCTTGATGTAATTGTATAATCGATGGCTCTGTGTGTGGATCATGGCGTCCGTCCCTGCCAGGAAGTAGAACTGCAATGCTCCATAAATTGGACTGTGTCAGTGGGGAAGAGTGGGATTCTGAATGGTGCAAATTTACCAAAACATGGCTGCAGCATAGCCAGAAAATATAAAAAGCAGGGAAATTAAAACTAAGTGGTAGAAAGATATATTTTGCTCCGCATTTCACAGTGTTGTCAATATTCCAGTGCAAATGTGACTGTTGTTTTTGGGTGCCACTGGACTATTTTCTCCAATACTGTCTGGGTGAATACCTTGAAAAAAGACAGTTTAGAAAACAGCATGAAGTAGTAGAAACCTCCACTGCAGTAAGCAATTGAAGAATAGGTTCCACACAACCTGTGAATCTACAAAAATAAGTACACAGTTACAAATGAAAGGCTGAAGATAGACTGTTAAGGGACAGTAAGGAACTCTGGTA